>NC_061090.1:33434668-33447168 GCF_015104395.2 Macrobrachium nipponense | reverse complement strand
ATTTTGTATGTTTTACAAGTGTGAAATGATAATTAAATTTCAAAATACCCTTAAATAATTAGTCATTTAATATAATTGAGCATATTAACAAGTTAATATTTTAATATTATTATTATTATTATTATTATTATTATTATTATTATTATTAGTTTGTCTATCAGAGTCATCCTATTCGCCTGAGTGGTTTTTTATAGTGTGGAGTTCCGGGTAGCATCCTGCCTCCATAGGAGTCCATCACTTTTCTCCTCCGTGTGAGCTGTTTCTAATAGCACACACTTCTGCAAGAGTCCTGGAGGTACATCGGCATGTAGTTTTTCCAGGCTCCTTTTCAGGGATCTTGGGATAATGCCTAGTGTCCCTATGATTATGGGTACAATTTCCACTGGCATATCCGGTATCCTTCTTATTTCTATTTTCAGGTCCTGATACTTATCAGTCTTTTCTCTCTCTTTCTCTTCTATTCTGGTGTCATATGGTATTGCAACATTATTATTATTATTATTATTATTATTATTATTATTATTATTATTATTATTATTATTATTATTCTGTTAAAGAGAATGGCAGAATTAAGCTTAATTTCTGCCCTTCTCTTTAACAGAATTTGCTTGAAAGAGCGGGTCTTTTACCAAAATATTATTATTATGGTTATTTTGTTCTAAAGGGTCCACAATAATACAAAGTGTAAAAAGTCCCGTGTATAATTTTGAAGACTTTACAGAAAGCTTTCGAACCCTTCCCTGGGTTCATCTTCAGTCCAGGACTGAAGATGAACCCAGGGAAGGGTTCGAAAGCTTTCTGTAAAGTCTTCAAAATTATACACGGACTTTTTACACTTTGTATTATTGTGGACCCTTTAGAACATTATATATACTCTCGTGATAGAGAGTTTTTCCCTATTATTATTATTATTATTATTATTATTATTATTATTATTATTATTATTATTCATTATTATTATTATTTTATTATTATTATTATTATCATTATAGAAGATTTTGAAGAACTAAAACGTTCTTTAAAGATGATGACAAAAGACCCCTTTCTTGTGTGCAAATCTCGGTGTATTGCTAAAAATACACTTCGTCGTCAGGGAGAAGGAAACTTAAAATAAAATTTATACACGAAACGATAATTTTTATCAAGTAGCCCCCTGAACTTCTGTCTGCCTGACAATTCTGATTTGTTGCGGTTAGTTTTCAGGATGTTATATTGATTTCCCACGAATCTTTTTTCCCATTACTTCATTTCATTTTCCCAGACTCTACCATGACCTTATAGAGTATCTAACACACACCCCTTTAAGCCTCGTGTAAGATTTCCCTGACATCTATTAAATTATCATTCAAGCTCTGCAGGAGAGACCCCGTCTAATTATTCCTGTCTCATTCTAAGACATAGTTCATAATAGGCATCAACCTCCATTCTTGTTACGCGGAGATTTATTCGTCTCGAGCCCTGATGAGATTTGCTTTCGAAATACAATTCCGGGAGATAATTATTCATGTTATGCGAAATGGACGTCCATTCTGTTGAATGCCTCAAAGGGAATCGAGGAAAGAGGTCGGATAGCGAATCTCATGAGATCTTAGTTTGTAATTTCTCAGAGAAAGTGGAGGTGACTTGACGTATGATTGTAATGAAGGTTAATGATGGATATAAGTTTATCTGTAAGGAATTAAATTAAGTTTATTATTATTATTATTATTATTATTATTTTTTTTTTTTTTTTTTTTTTTTTTTTTTTTTTTTTTTTTTTTTTTTTTTTTTTTTTTTTTTTTTTTTTTTTTTTTTTTGCTCTATCACAGTCCTCCAATTCGACTGGGTGGTATTTATAGTGTGGGATTCCGGGTTGCATCCTGCCTCCTTAGGAGTCCATCACTTTTCTTACTATGTGTGCCGTTTCTAGATCACACTCTTCTGCATGAGTCCTGGTAGCTACTTCAGCCTCTAGTTTTTCTAGATTCCTTTTCAGGGATCTTGGGATCGTGCCTAGTGCTCCTATGATTATGGGTACGTTTTCCACTGGCATATCCCATATCCTTCTTATTTCTATTTTCAGATCTTGATACTTATCCATTTTTTCCCTCTCTTTCTCTTCAACTCTGGTGTCCCATGGTATTGCTACATCAATGAGTGATACTTTTCTTCTTGACTTTGTCAATCAACGTCACGCTCTGGTCTGTTTGCACGTATCACCCTATCTGTTCTGATACCATAGTCCCAGAGGATCTTTGCCTGATCGTTTTCTATCACTCCTTCATTGGTTGGTGCTCGTACCACTTATTACTGCAAGGTAGCTGATGTTTCTTGCACAGGCTCCAGTGGAGGGCTTTTGCCACTGAATCATGCCTCTTTTTGTACTGGTTCTGTGCAAGTGCCGGGCATTCACTTGCTATGTGGTTTATGGTTTCATTTTTCGTATTGCACTTCCTACATATGGGAGAGATGTTATTTCCGTCTATCATACTTTGAACATATCTAGTTCTTAGGGCCTGATCTTGTGCCGCTGTTATCATTCCTTCAGTTTTCCTTCTTTAGCTCTCCCCTCTGTAGCCATTGCCAATTGTCATCGCTGGCTAGTTCTTTAGTCTGTCTCATGTATTGTCCGTGCATTGCCTTTGTTGTGGCCAGTCCTCTGTTCTGTCGTCTTTCTCCTGTCTCTGAATATTTCTGGGTCTTCGTCTACTTTTATTAGTCCTTCTTCCCATGCACTCTTTAGCCACTCGTCTTCACTGGTTTTCAGATATGCCCCAGTGCTCTGTTTTCGATGTTGACGCAAGTCCTCTATACTTAGTAGTCCTCTCCCTCCTTCTTTCGTGTTATGTATAGTCTGTCCGTATTTGCTCTTGGGTGTAGTGCTTTGTGTATTGTCATTTGTTTCCTGGTTTTCTGATCTATGCTGCGGAGTTCTGCCTTCGTCCATTCCACTATTCCTGCGCTTGTATCTGATTACTGGCACTGCCCATGTGTTTATGCTTTTATCATATACCGGCGTTGAGTTTTGACTTGAGTATCGCCTTGAGTCTCGCATATATTCTTTCCTGATCGTGTCCTTCATCTCTTGGTGTTTTATATCTCCTCCTTCCATTATTCCCAGGTATTTGTATCCTGTCTCATCTATGTGTTTGATGTTGCTCCCATCTGGTAGCTTTATCCCTTCAGTTCTCGTTAATTTGCCTTTTTGTATGTTGACTAAGGCACATTTTTCTATTCCAAACTCCATTCTGATGTCCCCAGATACAATCCTTACAGTCTGGATTAGGGTATCTATTTCCTTGATGCTCTTACCATACAGCTTGATGTCGTCCATGAACATCAGATGGTGGATTCTGTTGCCTCTTTTCTTAAGTTGGTACCCGGCATCCATCTTCTGTAGTACTTTTGTCATGGGAATCATGGCTACTACGAAGAGTAGTGGGGACAGTGAGTCGCCCTGAAGATCCCTCTCCTGATATTAACTTCTCTAGTCTTATTCCAGAGCTAGTAAGTATTGTATTCCAGTTGCGCATTGTATTTTTGAGGAAGCTGATGGTATTTTCCTCTGCCCCATATATTTTCAGGCATTCTATTAGCCATGTGTGTATCATGTCGAAGGCTTTCTTATAGTCTATCCATGCCATGCTTAGGTTGGTTTTCCTTCTCCTACTGTTCTTCATTACCATTTTGTCTATCAGGAGCTGGTCTTTTGTGCCCCTACACTTCCTTCTGCAGCCTTTCGTGGTGGTGGGGATGGTGTTTGTCTCCTCAAGGTAGTTGTATAGCCTTTCACTGATGATACCTGTTAGTAACTTTCCACATTATTGGTAGGCAGGTGATAGGCCTGTAGTTACTGACTATATTTCCCTTACTCTGCTTTTTGTACTAAGGATGTTCTTCTTGTGGTCATCCATTTGGGTGCTTGGTGATTTGAGATACAATGCTGGAGTTGTTTCTGCTATTCGTGGGTGTAGGCTAGAAGTTTTTCAGCCAGTATCCATGGACTTCATCGGGACCTGGGGGCTTTCCAGTTTGGCATTTTCTTTAGTTGGTGGTCTGACTGTGTCTGTCGTGATCTCTGTGAATCTTTGTTTTATTCCTCCCTGTTTCTTCTTCCTTGACTTCCTGGAGCCATGTTGCATGTTTGTTGTGTGATACCGGATTGCTCCATATGTTTTCCCAGAGTCTCTTACTTGGTTCGGCTTCAGGAGTTTTCTTGGTGGTTTGTTTCCCCACCCCTCTTAGTTGGCTGTATAGTCTTTTCTGGTTGGTTCCGAATAGTTTGTTCTGTTGGTATCCCTTATTCTGTTCATGTACCGTTGGATCTGTGTGCTTTGGCCTTAAGCCTCTGTTTTACATCTTCTATTGTGTTGTTTAGTCCCCTCTCTTGTACTTTGTATTTCTCGTTGAGTTCCTCCCTTGTTTTCTTGCTTCTTAGCCTTTTTTCTGCCATCTCTTTCAGTTTACTCAAGTCACATCTCATCACCATGATTTGCTTTTCCAGGCGCCTTTTCCAAGGAGGTTGCTGTTTTGGTTTCTGTTGGGTTGGTTGTGACGGTGTGTTGGTGTTCGAATCCCATCAGTTTCTGCTACTAATCTTGCTCCTGCATATGTCAAGTTATTTGTTTCTGTGATACTGGTGGTATGTATTAGGCCCATTATTTCATTGACCTCACTTGCTTTTCTCCCTTAATTTCTTGGTGTTGTAGGCTTTCATGGAGGGGATCTTTGTTCTCTCTGTATCTGGCTCCATCCATTTGTCTAATCTCTCTACCCATTCCGTCCTCTCTGTTACTTCGTCGGTGTTTCTTCGTGTGTCGTTGTTTGATACCTCATCCTCCCTGTCGTCTTCTGTGGCATCGTCTCTCAGTTCGTCTTCGTGTAATTCGTTGTCGTGTGACATTTCCCTTTCCAGTTCTTCTCTTTCTGTTGGGAGAGCCAGTTCTTTTTCTTTATGTTCCTTACTTGGTCTGCCAGCCTCTGCTCTGTTTTGGGGGGTGTTATTCCTCTCATTCCAGATGTTGACCAATCTTCTTCTATATCCTCTCTCCGTCGGTTGCTTCTGATGTAGCATCCTCCATTTCCTTATTTTCTTTTCTCTTGTCCATTTCTTCCTTTTTGCCTCTGTAGCTCCAATCTCAGGCTGTTGATTACTCTCGTTGTGGTGATCAGTTGCTGGATGACGACCTCCAAGTACCTGACCGTCTTCCCCTATACAATTGGGTTGAAATACCTGGTTGCCGGACGACGCTCCTCTGTTGCCAGAGGTGCCATTTGTACGTCGTTGTCGTTTATTCCTTCATTTCTTTCCATCATTGCTGAGTTTTGCTATTTAACCCATAGCTGGACCCTACCCCATCAGGGATAGGTACTCAATTTAACAGACTGAGTAGACTGAGGAAATTATGGTAAAAACGATCCTTTCCCAAGGAATCAACGCCGAGGAGAGACGGTAACACCCATCCAACGACTGACCATTATTATTATTATTATTATTATTATTATTATTATTATTATTATTATTATTATTATTATTATATATTTTATTATCATTGAAAAAGAAACCCACAAATCACTTGTAACGTTTTTACTTTTAAGTATTTTACATTTAATTTTCTTTTTCAATCTTCAGAAGAAAACTGAAAGAAGTTTTTGTTTGTTTCATTATTATTATTATTATTATTATTATTATTATTATTATTATTATTATTATTATTCTGTTAAAAAGAACCTGTCAGAATTAAGCGAGTTTACTTTATATATTATTTTTTCTATTTACCTTATAATTCGCTTCTCAGGCTCTGCGATGTTTCTGAGTAACTGGCCAATATTCATATTGGGAATTTTTCAAAAAATTATAAATGCTGATAATTCCCAATATGAATACTGGTCAGTTACTCAGAAACATCGCTGAGCCTGAGAAGCGAATTGTAAGGAAAATAGAAAAAAAAAACATATATAAGATCAACTCGCTTAATTCTGCCATTCTTTTTAACAGCATTTGTCTAAAAGAGGGGGTCTTCGGACCCAATATTATTATTATTATTATTATTATTATTATTATTATTATTATTTATTATTTTATTATTATTATTTATTATTATTTGGTAAAGCAACTCTGTATAACGCGAAGTTTTTATACAATGTTTTAAGGGGTCCACAATAATGAAAATGTTAAAAGTTCCTGTAGAATTTATAAATACTTTATAAAAGCTTTCGAGCCCTTCTCTGGGTTCATCTTCAGTCCAAAAAAAATTATTATTATTATTATTATTATATTTTTTTTTAATTTTTTTTTAACTCTATCACAGTCCTCTAATTCGACTGGGTGGTATTTATAGTGTGGGGTTCCGGGTTGCATCCTGCCTCCTTAGGAGTCCATCACTTTTCTTACTATGTGCGCCGTTTCTAGGATCACACTCTTCTGCATGAGTCCTGGAGCTACTTCAGCCTCTAGTTTTTTCTAGATTCCTTTTCAGGGATCTTGGGTCGTGCCTAGTGCTCCTATGATTATGGGTACGATTTCCACTGGCATATCCCATATCCTTCTTATTTCTATTTTCAGATCTTGATACTTATCCATTTTTCCCTCTCTTTCTCTTCAACTCTGGTGTCCCCATGGTATTGCGACATCAATGAGTGATAATGTCTTCTTGACTTTGTAAACCAACGTCACGTCTGGTCTGTTTGCACGTATCACCCTATCTGTTCTGATACCATAGTCCCAGAGGATCTTTGCCTGATCGTTTTCTATCACTCCTTCAGGTTGGTGCTCGTACCACTTGTTACTGCAAGGTAGCTGATGTTTCTTGCACAGGTTTCAGTGGTGGGCTTTTGCCACTGAATCATGCCTCTTTTTGTACTGGTTCTGTGCAAGTGCCGCCGGCATTCACTATGCTTTTGGTT
This sequence comes from Macrobrachium nipponense, assembly GCF_015104395.2. Classification (NCBI taxonomy): domain Eukaryota; kingdom Metazoa; phylum Arthropoda; class Malacostraca; order Decapoda; family Palaemonidae; genus Macrobrachium; species Macrobrachium nipponense. Next base: position 33,440,283 of record NC_061090.1, on the reverse strand, counting down.
GTGGTTTTATGGTTTCATTTTTTTTTCTATTGCACTTCCTACATATGGGAGAGATGCTATTTTTCCGTCTATCGTTCTTTGAACATATCTGGTTCTTAGGGCCTGATCTTGTGCCGCTGTTCTCATTCCTCAGTTTCCTTCTTTAGCTCTCCCCTCTGTAGCCATTGCCAATTGTCATCGCTGGCTAGTTCTTTAGTCTGTCTCATGTATTGTCCGTGCATTGGTTTGTTGTGCCAGTCCCTCTGTTCTGTCTGTTTTTTTCTCCTGTCTCTGTATATTTCTGGGTCTTCGTCTACTTTTATTAGTCTTCTTCCCCATGGCACTCTTTAGCCACTCGTCTTCACGGTGGTTTTCAGATAATTGCCCCAGTGCTCTGTTCTCAATGTTGACGCAGTCCTCTATACTTAGTAGTCCTCTCCCTCCTTCCTTTCGCGTTAGGTTATAGTCTGTCCGTATTTGCTCTTGGCTTGTAGTGCTTTGTGTATTTGTCATATGTTTCCTGGTTTTTCTGATCTATGGTGCGGAGTTCTGCCTTTGTCCATTCCACTATTCCTGTCGCTGTATCTGATTACTGGCACTGCCCATGTGTTTATGGCTTTTTATCATATTTCCGGCGTTGAGTTTTGACTTGAGTATCGCCTTGAGTCTCTGCATATATTCTTTCCTGATCGTGTCCTTCATCTCTTGGTGTTTTATATCCCCTCCTTCCATTATTCCCAGGTATTTGTATCCTGTCTCATCTATGTGGTTTTGATGTTGCTCCCATCTGGTAGCTTTATCCCTTCAGTTCTCGTTACTTGCCTTTTTTTTGTATGTTGACTAAGGCGCATTTTTCTATTCCAAACTCCATCCTGATGTCCCCAGATACAATCCTTACAGTCTGGATTAGGGTATCTATTTCCTTGATGCTCTTACCATACAGCTTGATGTCGTCCATGAACATCAGATGGTTGATTCTGTTGCCTCTTTTCTTGAGTTGGTACCCGGCATCCATCTTCTGTAGTACTTTTGTCATGGGAATCATGGCTACTACGAAGAGTAGTGGGGACAGTGAGTCGCCCTGGAAGCCCTCTCCTGATATTAACCTCTGCTAGTCTTATTCCAGAGCTTGTAAGTATTGTATTCCAGTGCGCATTGTATTTTTGAGGAAGGTGATGGTGTTTTCCTCTGCCCCATATATTTTCAGGCATTCTATTAGCCATGTGTGTGGTATCATGTCGAAGGCTTTCTTATAGTCTATCCATGTCATGCTTAGGTTGGTTTTCCTTCTCCTACTGTTCTTCATTACCATTTTGTCTATCAGGAGCTGGTCTTTTGTGTGCCCCTACACTTCCTTCTGCAGCCTTTCTGTTGGTGGGGGATGGTGTTTGTCTCCTCTAGTAGTTATATAGCCTTTCACTGATGATACCTGTTAGTAACTTCCACATTATTGGTAGGCAGGTGATAGGCCTGTAGTTACTGGCTATATTTCCCTTACTCTTGTCTTTTTGTACTAAGGATGTTCTTCCTGTGGTCATCCATTTGGGTGCTTGGTGATTTGAGATACAATGCTGGAGTTGTTCTGCTATTTGTGGGTGTAGGGCCTTGAAGTTTTTCAGCCCCAGTATCCATGGACTTCATCGGGACCTCCTGGGGCTTTCCAGTTTGGCATTTTCTTTAGTTGGTGTCTGACTGTGTCTGTCGTGATCTCTGTGAATCTTTGTTTTATTCTCCCTGTTTCTTCTTCCTTGACTTCCTGGAGCCATGTTGCATGTTTGTTGTGTGATACCGGATTGGCTCCATATGTTTTTCCCAGAGTCTCTTACTTGGTTCGGCTTCAGGAATTTCTGGGTGGTTGTCTTCCCCTCTTAGTTGGCTGTATAGTCTTTTCTGGTTGGTTCCGAATAGTTTGTTCTGTTGGTATCCCTTATTCCTGTTCGTGTACCGTTGGATCTTATGTGCTTTGGCCTTAAGCCTCTGTTTTACATCTTCTATTGTGTTGTTTAGTCCCCTCTTTTGTACTTTGTATTTCTCGTTGAGTTCCTCCCTTGTTTTCTTGCTTCTTAGCCTTTTTTTTCTGCATCTCTTTCAGTTACTCAAGTCAGATCTCATCACCATGATTTGCTTTTCCAGGCGCCTTTTCCAAGAAGGTTGCTGTTTTGGTTTCTGTTGGGTTGGTTGTGCTGGTGGTGTTGGTGTTCGAATCCCCATCATTCTGCTACTAATCTTGCTCCTGCATATGTCAAGTTATTTGTTTTTCTGTGATACTGGTGGTGTGTATTATGCCCATTATTTCATTATTATTATTATTATTATTATTATTATTATTATTATTATTATTATTATTATTATTATTATTATTATTATTATTATTATTATTATTATTCAGAAGAGAGACCCACATTCATATGGAACAAGCCTACGCAGACCATTGACTTGAAATTCTAGCTTCCAAAGAATATGGTGCTCATTTGTTGTCGTTCTGCCATATTTCGCGAAGATATACAAAACTTTTAATCAATCCTTTACTGAATAAATATACATCCATATTGTTTGGGTATTTGTGCGTCATGTTTTGTGTATGTTTTATACAAAACTTCAGATTAATCCTTGACTGAATAAATATGCATTTCTATTCTTATATGGCTGTTGTGTTCTGTGAAGCTATCTTATGACAAACCCAGGCATTTAAAAGAATGGAGGTTGGGCAAATAATTAAAATCAAATGACAGGGAGTAAATGAAAGACACTGTCCTCTTACTAGTCAATGGAAAAGGAATTACAGGTAAACATAACATAGCATTTCATACTGCAAGGCATGAATCCCCAAGCCCCATATGTTTCTGTGTGCTATCTGGCCAGAGTTTGAAGGTCCACACGAGGCCTCATGGCCAATGCGAAAAATATCGTAAGTTTTTTTTTTTCTGGTAAAATATATGATTCTGTTTGTACGTACCTACTCTTCATACCTAATCTGTTTTTTTTTTTTTTTTTTTTTTTTTTGAAAGCCGTTTCTGTCAAGAAAGAATTCCTTTCTTATGGGAAAGTCCTTTCAATTGATCGGTATTTCCATTATTGAAAAAAGAATGATTCGAAGGCGAACCATTTGCTGAGAAACTGGAAAATTTTCCCTCGAGTTGGCTTTCGAGGTAAAACATTCGAGAGATATACAGGGCAGGAAGGGACGTGACTCGCATCTCAAGTAGCAACTGTTTTGTGTCTCTTTGACGATTCACAAATACTCGATTTGCTGGTTGACCGTGGTTCTATAGTCCTTTCCCTTTCCAGGTTAATACCACACACCTCAACTAAACATAATTCATTCAGAGAGCGAGAAGGGATGATGAGAGAGAGCAAGATGAAGAAGAGAGGAGGAGGGCGGGGGGGGGGGGGGCGGGGGTGGCTGGGGGAGATTCTTTTTCATGAATTCTATGGACGACAGTCATTGGCCTTTATTGAGAGAGAGAGAGAGAGAGAGAGAGAGAGAGAGAGAGAGAGAGAGAGACTTCTTTTTATGTATTTCATTGAAAATATACAGGCATCATTATCCTTAATGGCTAACAAAAATCCTTTCATTATGCAGTGCATAAACACCTCTACGCTCTCTTGAGATTTTCTTCAGTAACCTGTAAACAAATTTATGTTTCATATTCAATAGTATATATAACATGTGAATTATCCCCAAAGGCACAGAATTTCACTGTAATATTGATGAGGCTTGAGAAGTACATTGAATTACGAGTAATTTTATGTTCCTGAAAAGATGAATACTTTTAAGAAATTTGTAACGAGACCTGCTCATCAGGTAAGAATATTGTAAACGAATTCATAACATCCCATCTGTACTAGGTAGCTGTCCATTTATTTAATTGCTATGTTAATGTACAAATACAAACTTCTCTACTCACGAGTGAGTTACGTCCCGGAAGGCTGTTCTATCTCGACTTGTTCGTAAGTACAGCTTGATTTATGCACATTACTATTTATGTTTTTTTCGTACTAAAACACAATACAAGTCCTGTACTGTATTTTATAGAGCTTTTATCAATACGAATGATATACAAAACCTAAATACGTTAAGCAAATTATGATAATATTAAAGTACAGTTTTAATTTACGATCACAATTGTTTGTATTTTTAAAAAGTTCGTAACTTGAGAGTTCGTATGTCGAGGAGCGTCTGTGTATTTTCGTTAGCAAAATTTTGACTGATAGGTGAATTCAATAAGAATAAAAACGATTGTATGACTTTAAATCGCAAAGGGAAAATTAAATATGGGATGAAAAGGCATCATTAAAATAAAAAAATAAAATAAAAAATTCATTTTCATGAACTTCAAATGAGAAATGCAATCAGTGTTTTATGAAAAAAAAAGGTATTTCTTTTAAACATAGGAATATTCATCCATGAACGAAGATATATTTTATAAATTTTTTTTCATCCATTGTTACTTCCTTGATAAATACACCATGCCATATAAATGAAAACGAATATTTTTGTGATAATTGGTGCGTGACTAATTACTGATTAAGACTATTATTACTGGGGCTATCTGCGTTAATTGATCTATGAGCTATCATTCTATTATTTATCCTGTGAGAACCTGAATTATTCAATTATTACATTGCTTTGAATAAATGTATATTTTTGTAGCTCCAACTCTGATTTGGTGACCTTAGATAATGGAGTGGAGGTTGCGAGAGAGAGAGAGAGAGAGAGAGAGAGAGAGAGAGAGAAAGAGAGAGAGAGGAGGGACAAAGTGTTAACAGTTCACCTTCCACTCTGGCCTAACGTTACCTATGTGAAAGAATGGGGGCGATGCTCCCGTGTTATATATATATATATATATATATATATATATATATATATATATATATATATATATATATATAGAGGGGCGCAGGGTATCTGCTGGCCCCACACCCTTTATTTGTAACTCTACAGACACTAACACCTATTGATAGCAATCTGCTTTGGTGGGTACTATGCCTGTAGCATTTTAAGGACCCATAAACATGCCCGAGATCTGCCCCTAGTCGTTGTGATTGTGTGTGTGTGTGTCTGTCTGTGTTTAAAGCATGATTCTGTTCAAACACTATATTCCTAGTGGCATTATCCAAAGTACTACTTCATCTCTTATTTCCTACCTAGTCGCTGGCCATTTCAAAAATGCTATAAGCTTCCTGGGCCATGAGCACCAAATTGGATTCCCTGTTTTCTCTCTCTCCCTCTCTCTCTCTCTCTCTCTCTCTCTCTCATTCTCAGAGGATGATATCCTTTCAAATAACATTCTGAAAGGCTTGTACAATAGCCAAGCTCTGAGTCATTTACGAGAATAAGTAATAAATCAAGCTAATTTTTCCTATTTCTTCCTGTGAGTCTCTGCTTTTTCTTGGTGGACCAACGGTAACTAGAATTAAGTAATAAAAAGAAGTTAACATTGTTATATATATTATATATATATATATATATATTATTATATATATATATATATATATATAATATAATATTATATTAATATTTAGTCTGCTTTCTTTGACCACGGTACTAGATTAAGTAATAAAAGAAGTTAATTTGTTATATTTTTTTTTGTGAGTCTGCTTTCTTGGACCCCGATACCTGCTTTTCTGAGGAA
>NC_061090.1:33427168-33429668 GCF_015104395.2 Macrobrachium nipponense | reverse complement strand
ATAATAATAATAATAATAATAATAATAATAATTTAATAAATAATAGAAGAAGGGAAAATTTTTATCTTGCAAAAAAATAAAACTTTATTATTCATATAAAACTTTGAATTATAAAGATAAACACACAAAAATATAATACGAGGCTTTCAAAGCATTCCTTCCGGCACGGTGATTCAAAGGAATGTCTTCTCAGAACAAAAAAAAAAAAAAAAAAAAAAAAAAAGTCTCATTCACAATGCAGGTTTTGACGAAAGCTAAGGAGAGATAGTCTTCCCAATTTAAACTTTTGGTCGCCTTCTTCTTCTTGTTTTTATCTTTTAGCAAAATTTGGAAGATGCGCGACAAAGTTTTTCGATTCATCTTGTGTTTTCTTGTTCTGAGATGCAGTCTCCTATGTTTACTTCGCTTATTATATATATATATATATATATATATATATATATATATATATATATATATATATATATATATATAATATATATATATATATATATATATACGCACATTACACCATGAACTCTGAGGGTCTTAAATCAATGGGAAAATCATCTGTTTTAACATCTTTGTATCTTCTGTAACATTCTTAAAGACTTTAAAGAGATTTGTCAGTATTGTTGTAAAGACTAAATCGTCTTGTGAAGCAGATCAACTGGAAAGTCAACCAATGTGTGCAATGAAAACATATATTTAAGGTTTGTAATTTTTTAGGAATATTGTTGCTCATTTTTACATTCACGTGTAAATGTATAGATATGAAAATTTAAATTTTATATTTGATAGTAAAACATATGTTTCTCAGTTGTATGCAACTATGAAGCGTGTTTGTACATATGTTCTAAATCACATATCATTTTACCTATGGTTAAAATGTATTTTGCATTCATTCCTAATAGCATTCACTCTCCTACTGTAGCAAAAACATTAACTCGTATGTTTTAATGAATATTTTTAACCAAACGAAAGTTGAAGAAGATAATAAGATACTTACATTTTCCTTTATGCTAATTGCTCCTTTGACATCTAATACTCCTTCTTCTTGTTCCCTCCCTCTTAGTAATCCAGAATTATAAACTTTCCCGCAACCTTATCTGTAGAATGAGTATTATGTAGAATCTCTGGCGTGGCTGCGTTTCTCTTAGCAGCCTCAGACTAACATGCTAGACCCTTTCATTCAGAATCCCCCGTTTGATGACGTTTCCTTTATTATCAAACTATTTGCGAGGTAGTCTCATTTCTAGGGAGATAAAACAGCTTGCTATCTCGGGTGGGCTTCAGAGGGAAGCTGCAAAAGAGATATTTGGGCAGGAGGAGGAAACACTCGTTTTCAGCAAATTACTGTCAGGGACTTGCAATGTTGCAAGACGCGGCGGTCAGTATCTCCGCGTGTGGTTGCGAGATTGTTACCAGTGTTCCTGAGATCATTGTGGGAGTGAGACTGATTCTTTGGAATTATGTCCCTGAAAGACTGTACCTCTAAACACACTGCTAAGCTTCTTTTTCCTTTTAGCCTTACTCAAGGGTATAAACAAGGACGCTATTGTACACGTTTTCGTAAACAAACGCAACGTTCACCTTCAAGAGTTCCAGTAAGTTAACTGTCTTGAAAAGGGCATTCCATTTAATTGTTTCCATCACTTAGCTTAGCTGAATCACACGTAAAAAGGATGGATGACCTTTTTTTTTTAATCGTTTCCACAGATACTAAGGCCTATGATGATTTGCAGACAATTTTTCGAAAACCCATTATTCGAAAGGCAATTGTTCGAAAAGTTTCTTTTCGAAAACCAAATATTCGAAAACAATAGTTCGAATGTGTAATTGTTGAATTGACAATTGATCGAAATACAAAATAATCGAATAAGCAGTTTTTTCGAAATGAATATTGTTCGAATCTATAACATACTTTATCTAACCATATAGGATAATAGGATTAATGTTAATAAACGATTAATTTAGTTTAAATTTATTAGTTTTCTTAACATATCTTTGCACAATTTATCTTCAAAATAATCTATTACCGGAAGTAAGTCAGGTGAAGATGACTCTTCTTCTACTAAATTTTCGAAAGCTTCAATGACTCTTTCCTCTGGGATAAATGCCAGCGCAAATAGCATTCGAATTTTGAGTGAAAACTCTCTTCTTTCTGACCTGGGTCAAAAAGAAGAAAATCTTCATTCTTGATAGTCTTCCTATATTACTACTCGACTGGGAATACTATATCCTTCCTATGATAAGGTGTCGACAGTCCACGATTTTCTTCTGAGCGAACCCTTCAAATTGAGCGCTTAATACTGTTGATAGTAGGCAATCCCTGAGCTCCAGATGCGCTAAGATCCGAAGATGCATTTGCAATCATATAATGAGGGGAGTCACGTGTACCTTTTGCGTCGTCTTGAACTTTTGCAATAGATCTAAGCACTTCTGCGCCAGTTGGATGGATCACCTGCATGATTATGTTCTTTAGAAACGGTAACATCGTATAGGATTTAAGAGCTTCTCT
>NC_061090.1:33412168-33422168 GCF_015104395.2 Macrobrachium nipponense | reverse complement strand
ACGCAGTTACGTAGCTAATTTATTCTGAAGAGTTCAAGTACCAATTCTCAATTTATTTGAGGGGTGTTATATATATATATATATCATATATATAATATATATATATGTAATATAGTTATATAATTCCTATATTTAGATATTGTAAGATATAATATAGGTATATTTATTGTATATTATATAGATATATATATATATATATATATTATATTATATATATAATAATATAATTACATATATTTACAATGTTATTTATATATATATATATATATATTATCTATATTTATTATATATATATATACTATTATATATATATATTATATATATATATTATATATATCTATATATATATATATATATATATATATATATATATGTATATAGGTAATATATAACGGAGGTCAACTGGAAAGAAATGTATCCAGAATTGAGGTTACAATCACAATCTATATTCCTTTCTTTAGCAACGCACATTAATAGTGCCCTAGATATCAAAATATGAGATGGCACAAAGTGCTTTGTAATTCTAGACATCACTTCAAACTCATTTTAAAAAATATACTATAGTTGAATTGAACGTTTTCTTGAAAAACTGATGATTTTTAAGGCTGCCTAATTTCTGGGAGAGAGAGAGAGAGAGAGAGAGGGAAGAAAAAATCTAGTAAATGCAGCATCCCTGAGGTGCCATAATATTCTGGACGTAAATAAGAATATGAATTTTATGGCTCAAAACAGGATTCAAGGATCTCCTCTGGAAGATTAATCACGAATGGACGACATGTGCGTGAAACAAAAGTTTCTTTTGTTAATAACAACAAAAGAACGTAGGTTATACATTTTTGAAACGTTGTTGTTGTATTATAGACAGTCTCTCTCTCTCTCTCTCTCTCTCTCTCTCTCTCTCTCTCTCTCTCTCTCTCTCTCTCTCATCCGTTTTAAATGTATTGTGTTCACCTCAGTGGTTCAAAGAGTTTGCGGATGTTTTTCCCTCTAAATATCTGCTTTTTGGTAATTCTGATGGACTGCCTGTCAGTCTATCGGTTTGTCAGTCTGTTAATCCGTCTGTCAGTCCGTCTGTCTCTTACTCTCTTTCTGTCTGTTTTTCTTTCTGTTAAGTCTGTCTGTCTAGTATGTCAGTCTGGCTATCAGTCTCTCAGCCTGTTTGTCAGTCTCCCAGTCAGCTCGAATCGAAACTACCCTTTGTCTTTCACTCCCTCTCCTCATAACTAACCCTAAGATAAGAATTTTGTGATTTTTTCTTCTTCTTGTTCTTCATGTTCTTCTCCTCGTACTTCTTCTTCTTCTTCTCTCGACTTCGCCCCAAGAATTGCTTCGAAGTTCGAGGTTGAAAAAGTGAGATAATAAAAATGAAGACGAGGAAAACAGTCAAGACAACAGCTGCGTCAGAGAGAGAGAGAGAGAGAGAGAGAGAGAGAGAGAGAGAGAGAGAGAGAGTTATGTTTAAAAGTTTAACGGGGAGGATGATGTTATCCTCTAATTTATTGTCGCCTAATTCGCTAAGTGAATTTATATATAAATTCGGATTCCATATCTTCCTTTCCTGTTGCCAGTCATGTCTTAACAGATTCGATTGATGGTTATAAAATATTCTAGAAGGTTTACTAGTGATTTTGGAAGCTTCGTTTCCTCAAATGGCAAAGACGAAGGGGCCATAACATAGTGTAATTGATGGAGGATATTTTTGCTCGTAAGTAAATAGAATGAAGTAGATTGAAGGTTCTAAGTTTGAGAACAGTGGAATTGGTTTAGAAATTATTTTCGAATATAACACGCCAAAAACCAAAAATGTAAACATATATAGGAAGTATGGTCCAATATAAAAGAAATAGCAGAAAGAAATGGTCAGGTTTCGTAAATAAATAACCTCGAGTTTCGTGAATCATTCGAATCAAAACGAATGAATACTTTTGAATTTTGTCGCCCGAAATATTATTATTCGATCTTATTCGTATTTCCAAACCTTGGTTCATCTATATTTACCGATGCATTCTGGTCGTTTCCAAAAATGCTAAAAGCTTCCTGACCTCTGAACTTCCAATCGGATTTCCTATTGACTGTGAAAAGATCGAGGGTTTAAAATCTTTTCTTGCTGCAAAATATATATATATATATATATATATATATATATATATATATAACTATATATATATATATATACATATATATATATATATATATATATATATATATATATATATATATATATATATATATATATATATATCTTAAGATAGGTGGAGCTTCGGATAGTTTAATGGTTCGAAATGCCTGCCTATCCTTGTTGGATTTGGTGTTCCAATATTTTGAGGTTTCACAGGAAAATACAGGCGGTTTTGATAAAAAAAATATTCCTAGTGAATTTCTGAATTCTTGCTGTCCCAGTAAGTCGAGGTTTCATAAAAAACATAGAGTAAGGATTTGGAACAGATATTCCTGGTGAATTTCTGAATTTCCTCTTTTTCCGTAGGTCGAGATTTCACAACAACATAGATATAGGATTTGGAACAAATATTCCTGATGAATTTGGGAATTTTTGCTGTTCCTGTAGGTCGAGGTTTCACAACATAGATTTAGGATTTGGAACAAATATTCCTGATGAATTTGGGAATTTTTGCTATTCCCGTAGGTCGAGGTTTCACAACAACATAGATTAGGATTTGGAACAAATATTCCTGATGAATTTGGGAATTTTTGCTGTTCCCGTAGGTCGAGGTTTCACAACATAGATTTAGGATTTGGAACAAATATTCCTGATGAATTTGGGAATTTTTGCTGTTCTCTAGGTCGAGGTTTCACAACAACTAGATATTTAGATTTGGGAACAAATATTCCTGATGAATTTGGGAATTTTGCGGTTCCCGTAGGTCGAGGTTTCACAACAACATAGATTTAGGATTTGGAACAAATATTCCTGATGAATTTGGGATTTCTTTGTATAGGAATTGAATTGAAATAAAAGCATGTGAGTTTTTAGTAATTCAGCTAAACATTACCAAGTACCATTTTGATATTGGATAGTAAATAACTTAGGGAGTTAGACAAACTTATTACCTCAAGACTACTAGGTAACTAAGCCAGGCAAAATCTTTAACAGACAGTTTTTGAAAAATAACCCTCAGATTTCAAATTTTGATATATTTTCACTTACAGTTTTATAGGTATGAAAATTCAGTTCAGGACGAAAACGAGAACTGATATTACATTATCATTCATAAACCTGCTGTACTTTTAAAATTAAACTGTTGTTAACCTTATTTCGATAAGGACAAGCTTATACGATTCATGCTCTGTGTCCATTTTGCAATCTTAAATTTTGAACATATTTTATTAAATTTCCAAAGTAATTTAATGGTCACGTATATGAAATATTCTATATAGTTCGCAAAAACTTCAATCGGTATAACCTTAGCCAAATAACATCATACTCTCCTTCGTAAAAAAAAAAACTTTAGATACGTAGCAATCAAGAACTTTCTTATTTTTTCGCAAGCAGAAACTACACCTCGCGTAGCAAATCTCATGACCTGAATTCCTATCTCACATAAACAAGACGAAGAAGCGTTTAGTAAGCAGACAGGTGAGAGATGCAAAAATCCCTATTAGTTCAAGTGAGCTGAGAACTAATACGGGCAGAATATTAAAAGTAGCTTCCGTTAGAAAAGTTCCTAACGTATTTGGCAGCTTAACTCTACTCCAATATGGCTTAACTCGGAGTTTAATTAATATTGTCCCGATAAGAAGAGAAAAAGAGAGAGAGAGAGAGAGAGGGGGTGGAGAGAGAGAGAGAGAGAGAGGGGATGAAGAGAGAGAGAGGGGGGGGAGAGAGAGAGAGAGAGAGAGAGAGAGTGAGAGAGAGAGAGAGTGTGTGTTATTCACTAGATAAGCATTATCCTATGAGTTAAAAAGGACGAGAGAGAGAGAGAGAGAGAGAGAGAGAGAGAGAGAGAGAGAGAGAGAGAGAGAGAGAGAGTTTTTCATCATCCCCTTGTAGGCGGAATATAATAGAACTTTTCACATACTTCTGACAACAAGCATAAAAGCTCGGTAAGCAGTTTCACTTTCGTTTTAACCTCTCCTCTTTTCATGAAACTTTGATCTCCCCCTCGATTTAATTAGTCGTCAAGTGGGGGTCTCTGGAGACTTTTTAAAGTTGTTTCAGTTGAAGTTGGAATTGCAGACTCTTAATCCTTATGCCCAAGGAAAATTAAACTTCCTAATATTTACGACGGTTGAAGAGCAACAGTTCCAAGAAAACAATGAATGTGATGTTATCTGACGAGGCCAGAAAAAAGCACAGCAAAGGTAAACAGTTCAAAATGGGCTTTTTAATTACTGTTGTACAATTTTTTTTTATTATTAAAAAAAGTTTGCTAAGAGGCGGCTGCTTGTTGTCTTGTTGATTTTAAGATGTTTATAGATTTTTTTTTTGAATTTTCTTGTTTTTTTTTTTATTGAAATTATTTTCTTTTATCTAAAAAAAATGAGTATTTTGATTATGGTTTGCAATTATTTTTATTGCTAAAAGTTTGCTAAGGGACGACTGCTTGATTTTTAAGATGTTTCTGGGATTTTTTTTTTTATTGAATTTTTCTTTTTAAGAAATCTACGCAAAACATGTATTACATACCAAGTAAAATTGAGTATTTGAATTGCTGTTGCACAGTTTTCTTTATTATTACTGTTTCCTAAGAGAAGACTGCTTGCTTTTGGGATTCTTCTTGACTTTTTTTATTCACAAATTTTTTTTTATAAAAATTAAGAAATTTACGCAAATCAGAGATATTATGTACTAGGTAATATTGAGTATCTTAATTGCAGCTGTACAGTGTATTTTTTATCTTATTGTTTGTTTTTGAAGACGTTTCTTGGTTTTTCTTTTTTATTCAAACTATTTTGTATCGTAATAAATCTTTGAATTTAGCTCAGATCTTTCGCAAATCAGGGATGTGTATTATTCAAAAATGATTATCAATCCTTTTTTTGTGGATGGGGGTTAACTCTTGGCTTTATACAGAGATGGTTTGGGATCTGATCAGTCTTATAGAGAGGAATTACATCGTTAACATTATTTTCAAATGATCATTCTACGGTGATCATAAACATTTTTTTATTGAATTCATTTAACCAGGATTAAATCTGGTTCTCCGAATACTCTAAACTCTACAATTCGTCAAACTCTTTCTCGTCAATACTATTATAGTTTTCAAAACCACCAAAGTAAGACTCGAAATAAAGATAAAAAAAAAAATTCAACACTAAGTCTAATCAGCTTCATAAACAGAGAGAGGTTCCACCTTCTCGAGAAGAGTGGTTGAGGGGAGAGAGACAATATTACCATGAGAGAGTCTTTCATCTTCCTGAGAAACATCACTAAAGTTGGAATAAAAGTTTGGAGTTGAGTAGAGCGACGCTGCTTTTGGGGGTTGCTGACGAAACACGGACGATGAAGTGATACTTCGTTGAGAGAGAGAGAGAGGAGAGAAAGAGAGAGAGAGAGAGAGAGAGAGAGAGTTACAAGGAAATGTTCTTGAAAAATGTGCAAGAGACGAGAAATGTTTCTTTCCTGATACCTGCTATCTCTTTTCTCTGATTCCAGAGGAAAGTTCAAATTGCAACCTGTAAGCCTTTGAATGTTCTCAAATTACGAACTTTCTCTGAAAGGGACTAGACAATATATAAGTCTAGTTTCTTACAAGACGTGCGTAACAAGACTTTTTGCAGTGGACGGATTTCAAATTGCATCCGTCTCAGTTTTTTTTTTTTTTCTTTCTTGAACTGGTCGTGAAGTGCCTAGGGAATGAGTCTTATTTGCGAATGGAAACAGACTATGTCAACTCATCTCGTGGAAGGTCAACTTTATACAATAAACGGACTCTTGAGAATTCTTCCAATACTAGCAGGTAGTCAGTTGTCAGAAATGTTGTCCCTAGTAAATTTGTATTAGATAGTTTTCTGCTTCAAGTTTTGTTTTTATTATTATGTTTTAATATTTTTGTTACCTTACTGAAGTTGTATTTTCAAATATCATTAACATGCAGATGCGGCAAAAATATTAATAATAGCGCATGAGGTGTCAGAGCTGTCAAAATTCTATAAATTTTTCATCAAATTAATCAGTAAGAGTCATTTCGCAGATAGACAACCTGCTGACTTAAAGTTGGAATATCAAATATTGTACGTGAATTACCCCCCTCCCCCCCCCCCTCTCTCTCTCTCTCTCTCTCTCTCTCTCTCTCTCTCTCTCTCTCTCTCGGTTTTAATTAGTTAATCGGTGTATCATGCACTCGATTAGTTTATTGGGTCTCTCGTCACAGTCTACTCAAGAATAATTTATCAACTTACATGACCGTCAATTCGACTGTTTTACAATAACATAAATTTCATACCAGCTCGTCACCTTCATGGGTTAACTGGTACCATCCTGGCCTTTCCTATGAGCGACTGGGGTTCGATCCCAATGTGAGTCAGGAATTTAAACCTATATTTGTCAGTGTTCGTTTTTTTCAGTTTAATTCTGTTATGAATACACCTTTCTGTAAATAATCCTAGCGAATGAATGTCTATTTATTATGAAAATACGACATGAATGTGTCTTAATGAATTATTCAGAGTATGGTGAGTTATTAGTCGTAAAATAAGCAATTTGGGAAAAGTCTCTGTCACGAGAGTTTATACAATATTCTAATAAAAATGTTAAAAAGTTTGTGTATAATTTATAAACTTTTTAAAAGCTTTCGAACACTTCCTTGGGTTCATCTTCAGAACAAACACTGAAGATGAACCCAGAGAAAGGCTTGAAAACTTTTATAGTGTTTATGAAGTATACACGAACTTTTAACATTTTTAATTATTGTGGACCCTTTGAACAAAATAAGTAATTCTTCATCTCATATTTTTCCATGAAACCCAAATCTTCCTTTGGTAACTCCAAATTAAACAAAAATTTAAAACAAACAAAGCCTTAAAATGCAAATAAAAAAAGGTAATTTAAAAAACACTTTCATTTTGCCTTTCTGCCATAAATAATCTTAATTCATATATTATTCATGAACTTGTGATATCATTCTGAAAATTAACTCGTGAATGTAATTTAATATTCTATGCACTAAAGACTTCTGTTCAATTTACTGAAAGCTTATGGAAAGGGGAGAGATAATAAATTGTGGGAGAGACTTCATTTACTGTTCATCAGATTAAATCACTGGGGATTGAGGTAAAGGGAGCGGAGAATATTTTATGAGAGAGAGAGAGAGAGAGAGAGAGAAGAGAGAGGAGAGAGAGAGAGAGAGAGAGATCAGGCAGAACCTCCTTGTAATCTAATACGTTGATCAAGCTATGACAAACTGAGAAACAGAGGGAGAAGTTCCAGAGAGAGAGAGAGAGAGAGAGAGAGATCAGGCAGGGCCTCTGGTTGGTCAAGCTATGTAAAATTGACAGACCATGGGAGAAGTTTCAAGAAGAAAGGTCGTATAGCTGACCTTAAAACTGAAGTAATGACGTTTAAATCTTTCTAATGATAAGCTTTATGGACAGACAGAAAAAAATCTCTCTTATTCCATATTGTATTTTCCTAAATACCCATCGATGAACTGTCTTTCATTAAAAAGAGGAATATCCTAGATTTTGTAAATTCTAGAATTATTATTAAAATTATAATTTAGCAACAGCTGTATGAATTAAAGATAGTGCAACTATTATTTTAAGTAACTTTGCTGACCAGATTTAATGGAACTAGTGCCTCAACGTTGCTGTGTGTGTTTGTGCGTATACTAGAATATATCTGAAAAGGCACTAACGAATTTGTAAAATTATTTGTACATGTATATTCACGTATCACGACTTCACAGCAACTGACCCATATCCGCTAAAATTGAAAGAGGAAGCTCTGTTTATCAAATAGGTAAATAACGGTGACGATTCTCTTTCATTAAATACCGGGCAATAAAAGGTCCTTTACGTTCCAGTGCTCGATTTTAATTATTACACTTGGCCCTCTTTATGTGTTCTCCTGACGGGAAATGTCCGCTTGTCCCCAGTGGGCTGCGTTGAAGATCATTTGCAATTAGCAACACAATACAACGTAGGAAATTCTGGCCAAACTGTTTCGTGTGATGAATTTCTCTCTCTCTCTCTCTCTCTCTCTCTCTCTCTCTCTCGTTCGTGAGTGTCTCAGAAATTCAAGGTTTAATTCAAACTGCAAACAAGAGTTGTTGGAAGTAGTTACAGAATAACTGAGCATCATGACAAGTGTTCACTTGTATTATGAAAGAGTTAGAAACTTTTTTCATATTTAAATTGCCCTCAGTTTCCCGAACATTATTCGGAAATATTTTTTTTAATGAAGTGAAAATGTAGTACATAACCAGAACGGTGTAGGTGCAAAGAACAAAAAATATATAACTAAATCTTTTACCTTGAGATCTCCGCATAATCTATCGTAATTAAGACAAATTTACCAGCAAAATAAATTGCCAAGAATTTGTCATCATGAAACTTGATGTGGGACGAAAGTCCGCCTGGGAGGAAGCGTCGTGAATCAGAATTAGAGGAGGAAAACTAAAGAGAAATCAAGAATATTATGATTCTTAATATTTCTCTTTGTATTCCAACGCATTATCCTCTCATTCTCATAGGGTCACATTCTTACCCCCACTGTCTCACAGGCCTACCTCACTGGCTCATGGGTCTATCCCAACTGGTTCTTAGGCCTGCCCCACTGGCTCATAGAGCTACTCCTTCTGGCTCATATGCACCCCTACTGCTAATAGGCCTACCGCTGCCGTCTCAAAAACCAATCTCTGCTGGCTCATATAGGCTTACCCCTGTTGGCTTATGGCCATAGACATACTGTCTCATACGCCTACCCCTATTGGCTCAGTCTACCACTACTAGCTCATTGCTACCCCACTGACTCATAGGCCTAGCATTACTAGCTCATAGGCATAACCCTAACAGACCATAGGCTTATCTGTACTGTCTCATAGGCCTACCACTACTGGCTCATTAGTCTACCCATACAAACTCATAGACTTAATCTTACTGGCTCTTAAGCCTACCCCTACCAAATCATAGGCCCATTACCACTACTGGCTCATTGCTCTACCCCTACTGGCTCATAGGCCTACCCCTACCAGATCATAGGCCCATCTCTGTATCATAGGCCTAGTACCTCTGCTGGCTAATGGTCCTACCCCTACCATCTCATAAGCTTACCCTTACTGGCTACAGGGTTACCATAATCGTCTTGTAGACCTATGGGCCTATTTAAGCCATATCCATATAAAGAAAAACAAGTTTTCCAGTTCACTGAGACAGAAACCTCTACCTTCCTTTCACCGTTATTATTATTTTATTCATATTTCTGAGTAATATTGGCCCCTCAAAACCCACACTCGTCTAACAGTTGGATTCACAAAAGAGTTCCTTATTTCTTTTATGTTCAACATAACGAGGACGGGATTTGAAACCTTCATTTTTTTTCTTTTTACTTTTATGTTTTAATTAAACACATGAACCTTTATGTTGGTCAGTAACTGAATTTGGCATTTTTACCACAGAGGC
The DNA here is from genome assembly GCF_015104395.2 of Macrobrachium nipponense. Taxonomy (NCBI): domain Eukaryota; kingdom Metazoa; phylum Arthropoda; class Malacostraca; order Decapoda; family Palaemonidae; genus Macrobrachium; species Macrobrachium nipponense. The sequence continues at coordinate 33,412,589 of NC_061090.1, read as the reverse complement.
CTGACTGAAAGAAAGAAATATAGGCGGAATCGAGCTTTCTGTACAGCGTATAATGTTGTATGAAACTCCAGCTAGACGTGGTGCCCTGTGTTGTTGCAGTGCCAGATACATGATCATGGATAAATTTAACCTTAAATAAGATAGAAACTACTGAGGCTAGTGGGCTGTAAATTGATATGTATGGTGACTGGAGGATGGATGATCAACATACCAATTTGCAGCCCTTTAGCCTCAGTAGTTTGTAAGATCTGAGGGCGGACAGAAAAAGCCATCTCAATAGCTTTCTTTTACAGAAACTAAAAACTGCTAATCTGAGTAAAAACGAGAGGAAAAATGTAACTCCGGTTACACCCACTAGCAAACATATGTATACAGATATTTTTTTTTATGAAAATCCGTAAAGTAACTAAGTCTACGGGCG
>NC_061090.1:33397168-33402168 GCF_015104395.2 Macrobrachium nipponense | reverse complement strand
GTAACATTCTTCGGTTGGTTTCATCTCGCAGGCATTTTTCTCGTTTTTTTTGTTTGTTTCTTGAAAATAATAAATAAAAAAGAAATTAAGTAAAAAATACAACGAAATCGAGTATTCTGTCCGGCCCATGAAACTCAACCACGTCCCGGTGGTGGCCTGTTTTTGGTACATATACCGCTGCCAGAAATACGACCATGGTTAACTTCAACATTAAATTAAATAAAAACTACTAAGGCTAGAGGGCTGCAATTTGGTATGTTTAACGATTGGAGAGTGGATGATCAACATACCAATTTGCTGCCCTCTAGCCGCAGTAGTTTTTAAGATCTAAGGGCGGGCGGATTGACAAAACCGATACAATAGTTTTATTTTACAGAAAACTAAAACTTATATCCTTCAGTTATATTTGACCCAATGTCATTGCCCCTCGATGATTTTGCAAAACCGAAAAAATTCGAAATATTCCTATTTTAGGATCTTATCTGTCCCTTGATAAAGTTAAGAAATCCTCTAATATATCACAAGGGAAGTCTCGTGCAATAGAAACTCCAGTAGTTCAAGCGTTGGTAAAATACATTCCTACCCTCATACTATTCTCCTTGCGTTTCATCATATTTCATCTATTGATCAATTTATTGATTTTTTCTTCTTTTCATAAGTGGTATCTCTTCTTTCTAAGTTTTTCCTTTTACCTTTCAAGTCAATGGTCCCTTTGGTGGCCTTCTTCCATATGGATAGGTTTCATCTTTTAAAAAATAATAATAATAATGTTAAGAAATTCACAGTTTTGTTAAAACAAATTGTTAAAAAATATCCAAAACTATATATTAAAAATATATTTCTATGTAAAAATATAGAACAAAGACTTTCGAATCAGTGTAACGTTAACATTTTTACATAGATATATATTTTCAATATATAATTGGGGACATTTTTTCACAATAATAATAATAATAATAATAATAATAATAATAATAATAATAATAGTAGTAGTAGTAGTAGTAGTAGTAGTAGTAATATCTTTCCAGCCTCTCTCTCTGATTCCTTTCCAGAAAAAAGAATATTCGGTAAACTTCCTTAAGAGAATGATTTCCGTCTCTCGGTGACTTCAAGAATTCCCACAACACTCCGAACAATTCCTAGGAATCGTTCTAAAGTAATTCGCACAAAGCTATACTTATCGTTTCTAACGAGTGTTATTTTAACGCTGTAATGGCAGTTACACCGTTACGTAGCGCTCTTGTCCGCTTTCAGGGATTTTCAGGTAATAACAGTAAAGAGAAAGTGATGGTTTCATTAGCAGATTGTTCCTTCCTTCCTTCCTTCCTTCCTTCCTTCCTTCCTTTCTTCCTTCCTTCCTTCCTTTCTTCCTTCCTTCTTTCCTTCCTTCTTTCCTCCCAGCTGTGGAAAATGTGATAAGAAGAGATCTTTCGCTGTAAAGCTGCTTTGCACCTTAAAGCATTGTGGAAATCGAGTTACTTCTGGGGCATGTTTTATTATTATTATTATTATTATTATTATTATTATTATTATTATTATTATTATTATTATTCATTATTATCTTTTATTATTATTATTATTATTATTATTATTATTATTATTGTTATTATTATTATTATTATTATTAAATTATTATTATTATTATTAAATATAGTTTTTTTTTTGTCTATCACAGTCTTCCAATTCGATTGGGTGGTATTTTATAGTGTGGGGTTCCGGGTTACATCTTGCCTCCATAGGGGTCTATCAGTTATTATTATTATTATTATTATTATTATTATTATTATTATTATTACTATTATCATTATTATTATTGTTGTTTTGTTGTTGTTGTTGTTGTTGTTGTTGTTACAAGTCAGAATTATTAATGAGGGGCAAGAAGAGTATTTTCAATGATAGTACACATATTTTACACGACGAAGCAGTTCAGAGGGGATGTAGGATATTTTTTCTGGGTTCTGTTTTGAATAATAGTTATAATTATTTTTTTTTCTTTGCTCTATCACAGTCCTCCAATTCGACAGGGTGGTATTTATAGTGTGGGGTTCCGGGTTGCATCCTGCCTCCTTAGGAGTCCATCACTTTTCTTACTATGTGTGCCGTTTCTAGGATCACACTCTTCTGCATGAGTCCTGGAGCAACTTCAGCTTCTTCTAGTTTTTCTAGATTCCTTTTCAGGAATCTTGGGATCGTGCCTAGTTTTCCTATGATTATGGGTACAATTTCCACTGGCATATCCCATATCCTTCTTATTTCTATTTTCAGATCTTGATACTTATCCGTTTTTTCCCTCTCTTTCTCTTCATGGTATTGCGACATCAGTGAGTGATAATGTCTTCTTGACTTTGTAAATCAACGTCACGTCGGGTCTATTTGCACGTATCACCCTATCTGTTCTGATACCATAATCCCAGAGGATCTTTGCATGGTCGTTTTCTATCACTCCCTCAGGTTGGTGCTCGTACCACTTATTACTGCAAGGTAGCTGATGTTTCTTGCACAGGCTCCAGTGGAGGGCTTTTGCCACTGAATCATGCCTCTTTTTGTACTGGGTCTGTGCAAGTGCCGGACATTCGCTTCCTATGTGGTTTATGGTTTAATTATTCATATTGCCTTCCTACATATGGGAGAGATGTTATTTCCATCTATCGTTCTTTGAACATATCTGGTCCTTAGGGCCTGATCTTCTGCCGCTGTTATCATTCCTTCAGTTTCCTTCTTGAGCTCTCCCCTCTGTAGCCATTGCCATGTGTCATCGCCGGCTAGTTCTTTAGTCTCTCATGCGTTGTCCGTGCATTGGTTTCTTGTGCCAGTCCTCTGTTCTGTTTGTCATTCTTCTGTCTCTGTATATTTCTGGGTCTTCGTCTACTTTTATTAGTCCTTCTTCCCATGCACTCTTCAGCCACTCGTCTTCACTGGTTTTCAGATATTGCCCCAGTGCTCTGTTCTCGATGTTGACGCAGTCCTCTATACTTAGTAGTCCTGTCCCTCCTTCCTTTCGTGTTATGTATAGTCTGCCCGTATTTGCTCTTGGGTGTAGTGCTTTGTGTATTGTCATATGTTTCCTGGTTTTCTGATCTATGCTGTGGAGTTCTGCCTTCGTCCATTCCACTATTCCTGGGCTGTATCTGATTACTGGCACTGCCCATGTGTTTATGGCTTTTATCATATTTCCGGCGTTGAGTTTTGACTTGAGTATTGCCTTAAGTCTCTGCATATATTCTTTCCTGATCGTGTCCTTCATCTCTTGGTGTTTTATATCCCCTCCTTCCATTATTCCCAGGTATTTGTATCCTGTCTCATCTATGTGTTTGATGTTGCTCCCATCTGGTAGCTTTATCCCTTCAGTTCTCGTTACTTTGCCTTTTTGTATGTTGACTAAGGCGCATTTTTCTATTCCAAACTCCATCTTGATGTCCCCAGATACAATCCTTACAGTCAGGATTAGGGTATCTATTTCCTTGATGCTCTTACCATACAGCTTGATGTCGTCCATGAACATGAGATATTTGATTCTGTTGCCTCTTTTCTTAAGTTGGTACCCGGCATCCATCTTCTGTAGTACTTTTGTCATGGGAATCATGGCTACTACGAAGAGCAGTGGGGACAATGAGTCGCCCTGGAAGATCCCTCCTCCTGAATTTAATTAAGCCGCTCTGATCTAGTCTTATTCCAGAGCTTGTAAGTATTGTATTCCAGTTGTGCATTGTATTTTTGAGAAAGCTGATGGTGTTATCCTCTGCCCCATATATTTTCAGCTTTCTATTAGCCATGTGTGTGGTATCATGTCGAAGGCTTTCTTATAGTCTATCCATGCCATGCTTAGGTTGGTTCTCCTTCTCCTACTGTTCTGCATTACCATTTTGTCTATCAGGAGCTGGTCTTTTGTGCCCCTACACTCCCTTCTGCAGCCTTTCTGTTGGTGGGGGATGGTGTTTGTCTCCTCTAGGTAGTTGTAGCCTTTCACCGATGATACCTGTTAGTAACTTCCACATTATTGGTAGGCAGGTGATAGGCCTGTAGTTACTGGCTATATTTCCCTTACTCTTGTCTTTTTGTACTAAGGATGTTCTTCCTGTGGTCATCCATTTGGGTGCATGGTGATTTGAGATACAATGCTGGAGTTGTTCTGCTATTCGTGGGTGTAGGGCCTTGAAGTTTTTGAGCCAGTATCCATGGACTTCATCGGGACCTGGGGCTTTCCAGTTTGGCATTTTCTTTAGTTGGTGTCTGACTGTGTCTGTCGTGATCCCTGTGAATCTTTGTTTTATTCTCCCTGTTTCTTCTTCCTTGACTTCCTGGAGCCATGTTGCATGTTTGTTTTGTGATACCAGATTGCTCCATATGTTTTCCCAGAGTCTCTTACTTGGTTCGGCTTCAGGAATTTCTTGGTGGTTGTCTTCCCCTATTAGTTAGCTGTATAGTCTTTTCTGGTTGGTTCCGAATAGTTTGTTCTGTTGGTATCCCTTATTCCTGTTTATGTACCGTTGGATCTTATGTGCTTTGGCCTTAAGTCTCTGTTTTACATCTTCTATTGTGTTGTTTTGTCCCCTCTCTTGTACTTTGTATATCTCGTTGAGTTCCTCCCTTGTTTTCTTGCTACTTAGCCTTTTTTCTGCCATCTCTTTCAGTTTACTCAAGTCAGATCTCATCACCATGATTTGCTTTTCCAGGCGCCTTTTCCAAGGAGGTTGCTGTTTTGGTTTCTGTTGGGTTGGTTGTGCTGGTGGTGTTGGTGTTCGAATCCCCATCAGTTCTGCTACTAATCTTGCTCCTGCATACCAAGTTATTTGTTTCTGTGATACTGGTGGTGTGTATTATGCTCATTATTTCATTAACCTCACTTGTTTTCTCACTTAATTTCTTGGTGTTGTAGGCTTTCATGGAGGGGATCTTTGTTCTCTTTGTATCTGGCTCCATCCATTGTCTAATCTTTTCTACCCATTCCGTCCTCTCTGTTACTTCGTCGGTGTTTCTTCGTGTGCTGTTGTTTGATACCT
>NC_061090.1:33387168-33389668 GCF_015104395.2 Macrobrachium nipponense | reverse complement strand
TAGTCACAGCTTATTGGGGAGGATATAATAATCTTCTCGCGTGTCGGTTTTATGGTTCTCTTTTGGAAGCACAAAGTTCTAGATTGTCTGAAAGGTGTACAGGATAGGTGTTACGTATAGGGGAACGAGGTACAATGTAGTATTTTGGGTAGCCCCGGGTTATAGATCTATATCAGTGTGATTCACATAGATTTCCTTTGCGTTTTTAAAATCTTGATTATTAGAACATACTTAGAATATTTACCTATTCTCATTTACATATATTATTTTCGTTCGTGTTAATATAAAATATGCAGCATAGTTACTTAAATGGAACGAGTTAGCATAAATGCACAAATACTCAGTTCATTATTTCTTTAAATGAATGAATTATTTGGGAAAATGGCCAAAAACAGTAAAATTACATATTAGATAAAACTTTAAATCCATTTGATGTTATCGAGTATCGTAAATCTGTTGTAGGAAATTGGTTTCCAATCTGATAAAACTGTGTAAATAGTTCAGTTTTGCAGAAATCAGGAATGAAAGGTTAATGTGCTGGATGTTTACAGAAGCTTGAAATCTCTCTCTCTCTCTCTCTCTCTCTCTCTCTCTCTCTCTCTCTCTCTCTCTCTCTCTCTCTCTCTCAAAATATTCCTAAAAGTTCATTAATTACCCCAGCGCTTGAGACGTGAATTAAACCTCTTGTGGTAATACAGATTTGATCAAACGGATAGAAATTAGTTTCCTAAATTTCATTTCTCTCTCTCTCTCTCTCTCTCTCTCTCTCTCTCTCTCTCTCTCTCTCTCTCTCTCTCTCTCTCGGCAGTGTGCCAGTCGTTGCCATCAGAATACAAATTGAGCTGGTCTTACATCATCTGCATCTTAAAAACTCTTCATACTCTGCCAGTTATTTTCATTACACGAATGGAAATTCATGAGTAAAATCTAAATTTTTCTTTCACCAACTCACGTCCATCATATTAGGGCGAAATTGCACACTTGAGTACCTAATTTTTTTTTTTTTATAAAATATATATTTTTTCGCGTTTCATTTCCAAAGGAATTGTCGTTGACAAGATCTTATTTTCGGAAAAGTCCTCATCTTTGGACCTACGAAAAAAGCAAAAAGTCAAATTCCTGGTCCAGTTGTGTTATTGTTTTAATATTCAAAAATCCATTTAGAATAGGGTTTAATGACAATTTTTATACACTCTACTCGATTGTCTTTTGAATTCCCTACTTGCAAAACCACAAAGTCCCAGACCTCTGCTTGTATAGAATGAAAATTTATTAATAAACTTAAAGATTCAGTTGGAGAAACATTACTAACCAACCTGATGTTAAATATATTCCTAGGATTCAGTTGGAGGAACATTACTGATCAACCTGATGGTAAATATATTCCTAGCATTTAGCTAGAATCACTCCTGCTAGAGAAACATTACTGATCAACCTTATGGTAAATATATTCCTAGGATTCAGTTAGAGAAACATTATTGATCTACCTGGAGCTATGTAATTACCAGGCTTCCATAATTTTGGTTCAGATCTTTTATGCAGATCTGACGTTTATGCGAGACGTTACGTTTTGAGATTATACACAAGCTAATCACATTGGATGTCTTCACGCAGTGCAGTAGGTATTATAATGGATTACTATTAGTAAAACGCTTCGGCTGGATTCTTTTAAGTACAACTGAGTTATTTCATTTACCTTAGGAAACACAAGACATAACCTTTTGTTGATAGCTATTGTAATACTTCCAGGTATTTTAATGATTTAGCAGACACATAATCAGGGCTCTTTTGAGTAAAGCTGAGGGCTTTCACTTACTGTAAGAAACATGACTTTATCTTTTACGATGCTGCAAAGCGAGTCATACTCCATGTATTTAAGTAATATGGCAAGTATTATATTCGTTTATTAATAAATTTATGAAGAGGCTTCTTTCGAGTAAAGCTGAGGGATATTGTTCACCTTGAACATTTACGTAACTTTTTTACGTGGAAACACCGCAGTAAATCCCTCGTAACTTAAAAAGAATTTTCTCTCGCTAGATTTTTTTCTGCTCACTTTTCTCTTATTTCGACCTCACAAATTTTTTTTTCTCTTATTCGGGGAGTAAGCCTACGAACTCCTATGTTGTTGTTGCTCTTGTTGGGGGGGTGGTTAGGAAAGCCTAAAACGGCCTGAAAAAGTTTATTCGCGCTTAGTTAAAGATACGGGAATTTCAGGATAAAATATTTATGAATTTTTGTTAGAATGAAAATGTAAAAAATGAATAATGTGCTTGTTAGACAGTACAGAAAAATTATTTCTAATAAGATAAAGCTTTTTTTTTTTTCTTTGGTGAAATGACGCTCTATTTGACCGTAGATTTTAGCATGTCCCCGCGAATATGTTGGAAGTCCGATCACGCCTTCTTAAAATACTACCGTGGAAATAGTACGTAGAAACGTTTCACTTCCTAAGTCAGGATAAAATTTCGAAAGTTCCCAACCGAACCGAAATTACGAC
>NC_061090.1:33352168-33377168 GCF_015104395.2 Macrobrachium nipponense | reverse complement strand
TTATATTCGTATCCATCTTTAATCTTGCAAGTAATACATCAAGCAGAAATGTTGGATTATGCTATTTATCAAAATATATATATATATATATCATATATATATATATATTATATATATATATATATATATATAGATATATATATATATATATATATATATCGGGCACCACTACAAACGACCCTTGGAGACGGTTCTGTGGCCTCATGAAATCAAGGGGCCATCCATCAACATACATAGAAGTTCACGACAGGAAGCATCTTACAAGAGCTCATTAGAAGGCACCCGTCGGTAACACAGAGGAAGACAACTACGGTGCCTCTAATAACGAAAGCAGTGAGCATCGCTATTCAGAAGCACGACCTTGAACGTCCAACAAGAATCGGACCATTATACTCCCCTCAGCAGGAGAAGGAAGACCCCAAGCCAACAGGGGGACCAGACAGGCGCGCCCCAATCCACCGAGAACATCGCTGCCCCTTGGAAGGCATGAGAAGACCCAGCGTCAGCCGAAAGTCAAGTAATCATCCTTACTCAGGTCGCTGAGACCCCGCCCAACACTAATCAGAACCGTTAACCAACGTAGACATTTTGGAACACCCTAACACACAAACACAACACACTTAAATTTAAAATCATACACATTTATGTATAAACATAACTTATCTCTGTAGCTTTATGCATGCTATAAAAATAATACATATAATTTGTACTCCCGATTTAGATTCTATATTCATTTTCATTCCTGTATGAATTTGTAATTTTATCTAAAACCAACATGGAAAATATTAAATTTTAAAAATACATTTAAGGAAAACTCTAGCACATGGCATTGTAATTTGACTATTATTTAACCACTGTTTAAACTTTCACTTATTGTCGCAGTAACATATGTCCTTATATTCTGTTGTAACTACTAACAACGCCCTTAAGCTGTAATCCCCTAGACTAACAGTACCCATACCTCGAGGTCATACCTCCCACCGATGAGATAAATAGGCGAAAGGTCAGATTGTAAGTCAGTAGTCAATGATAAGCCATAAGGCGGAAACAGCTGTCGTACAAAATTCCATCAATGAAGAAGGAAGTCTGCGTATATTTCACCAGAAATTGAAGAACGAGAATCGGGAAAAAAAACCTCGTGGTTGAAGATACCTGCCAAGAAACTTATGATGACACTAAAGCAAGTGCTTTTACAAATGGTATTAGAGAAAAACTATGCCCTAAAAACGTATATATACTAGTATATTATATATATAGATTATAGAGATATATATTATATAGATAAATATATATATATATATATATATATGATATAGATAGATATATATACCTTACGCCAATTGTTTCATGAAGATGGTTTGACCACTGATTGAATGTGGCTGACAATATTGCCTGACCTCCCCCCCCCCCCCCCGAATCCTTTTGAAGTCGAAACAGATCATGACTTAGTTACGGATGCCTTTTTTCCCAATTAATAACAGCCTGGAATATTGATTCAGCTGTGGAAAAATTTAATCATGATAAATAAATACTATGATTCTTCGAAACTCTAGACCCATCTCTCTCTCTCTCTCTCTCTCTATCTCTCTCCTCTCTCTCTATCTCTCTCTCTCGTGTTCAGCTGAGAAAATATTAATCATCATAAAATAAATACTTGATTCTTTCGGAACTCTGGGAACTTCTCTTCTCTGCTCTTCTCTCTCTCTCCTCTCTCTCTCTCTCTCTCTCTCGCTCTTCAACCTGTATTAGTTATTATTATATTATTTTCTTATTTATTTTTTTTTTTTTTTTTTTTTTCTTCTTTTTTTTGCTCTATTACAGTCCTCCATCGACTGGGTCGTGTTATTATAGTTGGGGTCCGGGTTGCATACCTGCCTCCTTAGGAGTCCATCACTTTTCTTACTATGTGTGCGTTCTAGGATTCACACTCTGACTGCATGAGGCCGGAGCTACTTCAGCCTTAGTTTTTCTAGATTCCTTTTCAGGGATCTTGGGATCGTGGCCTAGTCGTCCTATGATTATGGTTACGATTTCCACTGGCAATCCCATATCTTCTTATTTCTATTTTGATCTTGATACTTATCCATTTTTTCCCGCTCTTTCTCTTCAAACTCTTGGTGTCCATGGTATTGCGACATCAATGAGTGATTACTTTATCTTGCATTTGTCAATTCAACGTCACGTCTGGTATGTTTGCAAGTATCAACCTATCTGTCCTGATACCCATAGTCCCAGAGGATCTTTGCTGACGTTTTCTACCTCCCTCCAGGTGGTGCTGTACCCACTTATACTGCAAGCGTAGCTGATGTAGATTATTATTATTACATGTTATTATATTAAACAAAACAATTAGTACTTTTCTACGTTGAACCAGCCACAAAATAAAGCAGGCTTAACATAAAAACACGTATTACAGGTACCCCAATTAATCTTACAAAATAGGTCAAAAAAAACTCCAAAAATTAAACCCCCCCCTCCAAGCAAAAAACGCCTGACCCTCCTGTCAACCGTTACTACATATTTTTGACCCCATCTCCCAATCAGTTTACAAATTACACCTGATCTGAACCAATATCTGAAATATTTTCCAGTGTTCAATATTTGCCTTGTGTTTGTAAATATTCCCTCCTCCATTCTCTCTCTCTCTCTTCTCTTCTCTCTCGCTCTCTCTCTCTGCTCCTCTCACAGAGTTTATTGCCGGTCTGCCATCCGCTGGTCTTACTGTTTATTTAGATATTGTTGGGCGGTTTTATTTTATTATTTTGTTTTATGTATTGGTATTGCTGCTGCTTCTGAATCATGTCACAATACAGTTTTGATATTTCCGGTTGTTCTGCATCCGTGGATGACTGCCATTTATCTAGTCGTCCTTGCTTGCTGGCTCATCAAAGAGGCCCACGTTCAGGCCCCTTTGACAGTTCAGGACATTAAAAAATTTATTATGTATAAGTCTATATGCAATATGAGTATATATATACACCACAGACAATAGATATATATTAGAGAGATATTATAGATATTATAGTAGTATAGATATAAACATAGATATATATATATATATATATATATATATATATATCTATATATACATACATATATATATATATATATATATATATATTCATATATATATATATATATATATAAGATATATATATATACTATATATATATCATATACTATTATAATATATATAACTATATATGATATATATACATATATATATTATATAATAATATAGTATATATAATATATATATATATAATATACATCTATATAGATATATATATATATATATATATAAATATATATATATATAACTATATATATATGTATATATATCATATATATATAGATAGATAGATAGATAGATAGATAGATATATATATATATATATATATATATATATATTATATATAATATACTATAATATATATATATATTATATATATCTATACTATATATATAATTATATATATATATATTATATAGTATATATAGATATATAATCTATATATCAGATATTATATATATCTGGAAGCCGCTCACGAAGAGTGACATAACACAAGAGTGAAAAAATACCTCAAAAAAAGAGTGACAGATCATAAGAGGGACAGAATATTTTAATTATCCAAAAGTGACATAAATAATTGATATAAAATTACGTTTTTAAAACACTAGATACTGGAATGCATGGGGCTTACTAAAACAGGTTCAGTGATTAAATATTCATTCTTTGTTCGTGATTAAAACATTATTTCTTTTTTGAACATAAACAAACTATATATTATATATTTATTATTATATATTATATATTAATTATATATTATATATATATATCTTATTATATATATATTATATATATAAAGAGAGAGAGGAAAGACGAGAGAGCAATTATAATTTAAGCGCAAACCGTTTTTATTTGCATTTTAAGTTCCAACAATGTCGTTTATATTTCACGCCGTCGTTAGCTTCCCCCCCGCACCCCTAACTACTCCCCCAAACACAAAAAAAAATCCCCCAAAATCTGCTGTGACACGAAAACATTAATCGGATTGCTCTTTCCGCTTGGGGATTAACGGTTCCTTGGGAAAAAAAACCAACTGAAATCGCAGGAGAAAATCCGTGGACTTCTTGTAAGTTAATTAATTTCATTCCCATATTAAAATTGGATATTTGTCCAGTGGATTTTCTTGTTCAATTTTGTGCGTGTGTCATGGAATCTTGGTTATTTTTATCTTATTTTTCCTAGGAAATTAGATATCTACATATATATTAATATATAACATATTATATATATATATCTATATATATCTATATAATAATTATATAATATATAACAAGAACAATTATTTATTTATAACAATTTCTATTTGTATGAAAGCACTATCTTTGGAGCCTCAGGCACGGTCACATTTATGCTTTTCTTAAAGTATTATATATCATATGTTGAGATGTTACTGTTAAGGTTTTTTGTTTGATTTATGGGAAGTGAGACAAATTTGTTCTACAGTTATTTTTTTGTTTTTTTTTTTTTTTGCCCTCGTTTTGATTTATTCCCAAAAAAGACTTATCGTGTTTGAAAGCCTTATTAATTTTTGGGTTATCAAGTTTCATGGCATTTGGTTATTTAGGTTGGTTTTGCACGATCAGTCGATTCCACAGTTATTTCCACACAAGCACAAACACGCACGTATACTATATATGTATGTGTTTGTGTAAATATATACATATACATTGGGACGTCTGGAAACCAGAACATTGACAAGACTCAACATTAATACAGCTGGGGGTTACTTTATAGCTTACACATTATCGCGAATCAAATTACTTACCTCAGTACAGAAAGTGGACAATCAGGCAGAATATCCTTTTACCATTCGGAGAGAGAAGAGAGGAGAGCGAGAGAGATTTGAGAAAGTTAGGAGAGAGGGGCCTTTACCTTTCGAAAGAGAAGAGAGAGATATTTGAGAAAAGTTTAGGGAGAGGGCCTTACCTTTCGAAGAGAGAGAGAAGAGAGAGGAGAGAGAGAGGAGCGAGAGGAGAGAGAGAGGAGATTTGAGGAAAGTGCGAGAAGAGTGCCTTTACCTTTCGGAGAGAGAGAGAGAGAGAGAGAAGGAAGGAGAGAGAGAGAGAGAGACGATTGAGAGAGTGAGCAAAGTTAGAGAGAGGGCCTTTACCTTTCGAGAGAGGAGAGAGAGACGAGAGAGAGAGAGAGAGAGAGAGAGAGAGAGAGAGAGAGAGAGAGAGAGATTTGAGAAAGTTAGAGAGAGGGCCTTTACCTTTCGAAGAGAGAGAGAGATAGAGAGAGAGATATTTGAGGAAAGTTAGAGAGAGGGCCCTTTACCTTTCGAAGAGAGGGAGAGAGAGAGAGAGAGATGAGAGAGAAGAAGAGAGAGAGAGATTTGAGCAAGTTAGAGAGAGGGCCTTTACCTTCGGAGAGAGAGAGAGATAGAGAGAAGAGAGAGAGAGAGAGAGAGATTCTGAGAACGTTAGGGAGAGGGCCTTTACCTTTCGAACGAGAGATGAGGAGAGAGGAGAGAGAGACGAGAGAGAGAGAGAGAGAGAGCGGAGATTATATTGAGAAAGTTAAAGAGCGGGCTTTTACCTTTCGAAGAGAGAGAGAGAGAGCAACGAGAGAGAGAGAGAGAGAGAGAGAGAGATTTGAGAAATTAGAGAGAGGGGCTTTACCTTTCGGAGAGAGAGAGAGAGAAGAGAGAGAGAGAGAGATTGAGAAAGTTAGAGAGAGGGCCTGGCTGTTACCTTTCGAAGAGAGAGAGAGAGAGAGAGAGATGACAGGATTGAGAGAGAGAGAGAGAGCGAGAGAGAGATATTTGAGAAGTTAAAAGAGAGGGCCTTTACCTTTCGAAGAGAGAGAGAGCTAGCGGAGAGAGATATTGAGAAAGTTAGAGAGAGGGCCTTTAACCTTCGAAGAGGAGAGAGAGAGAGAGATGAGAGAGAGAGAGAGATTGAGAAAGTTAGAGAGAAGGGCCTTTGCCTTCGAAAGAGAGAGAGAGAGAGAGAGACTTGAGATGAGAGAGAGAGAGAGGAGAATTTGAGAAAGTTTAGAGAGAGGGCCCCTTTACCTTTCGAAGAGAGGAGAGAGGAGAGAGAGAGAGAGAGAGAGGAGAGAGAGAGAGAGAGAGAGAGAGAGAGAGAGAGAGCGGAATTGAGAAGAGATAGAGAGGGTCTTTACGTTTCAAAGAGAGAAAAAACAAAGAGAGAGAGAGAGAGTAGAGAGAGGAGCGGATGAAGTGAGAGAGAGACGAGAGAGAGAGAGAGGATTTAAACAGCCATGTGCCGTTACTAGATCGAGGTGTAGTCACAGAAGGTAATCGACTTTGAATATAATAATAATTTTTTAATTTTTTTTTTTTGTTTTAAAAAAATTTTTTTTTCTAAAATTAATAATAATAATAAATAATATAATATAATAATAATAGTTTTGTTAGAGAAGATGGCAGCATCAGTGGAATTGATTTTATATATGGTCTTTTCAATTCTTTATTTATTATCTTCTCATCAGGGCTCGATATTTGCAATAGTGGCCCAGTGTTCATATCTCGGTTGAAAGAAATGTTTCTAAAATAATAATTTTATTGATATGCTCCCCCCCTCCCCCCCAAAGTGGTTAACAATCTAGTCTAAGGTTTGTTTGTACACGGAATTACAACGTTTCAAACCGTATCATCGTTCATTTCAAGGAAATGTGAGCTTGAACTGATTGAAATGGGGTGTTCGGCGGTATTTATTGTGTCCAGGGCTCTGTTGAGGGCGCTGCATTTCATTCGGGGAAGAGGATAAGTCCCTGAGTCAAGCCGTCTTGCAGAGTGGAGCTCGCCAATGCTCTTACTCGTGCGGACGCTGGAGACTTGGGGAGCGTAGTATGGGAAGGTCATTTGCCGAAGACGGGGGGCACCATGGATTGGCCCGTTCGATCGGCTCTATGGTGGTATGGGCGGGGCGGTCCGCCCTTCGTGCCACCGTCGGGCTGAGTGAAGTCTCTTGTGGTGTGTGAGGGCTGGGGTCTCTCTTCCCCGATGTGTAGTGGCACTCCAAGAGGCGAGGGCGACGGTGGTCTGCTGCCTTATCGATATTCTTGATATTAGGGAATAATGTCATTCCTAATTATCCTGGTATTGTGGACGTTTTGGCATGATATGGATGGCGCCTTCCTGAGCGTGCAGGATATCCTCTTTCCGAAATCGCATAGTCGTCATACCAATGTAGCGACGGGGGCCATTTCACGGACAGGGCATTTGTATGGTAGACAAACGTAGTTTTTCTTGCGAGGGTCCTGCAAACGGGGTTGGATTGTTTTTCATAAAATCAGGACCAATGTTTTCTATTGCTCTGTAGTAAATGATTAGTTTCACTTTGTTTCGCAGGGTCCGTGGGGAGACGTTTCCTTTCTATGATGGTACGAAGGGCTCGCTCGTCTCTTTATATTTCTTAGGAAATACTTCCCTTGTAAAAGAGAGTGAACGTCTTCAAGGGCGGCAGGACGAGGCTCCTGCTGATACCACTTATCGATGTTTCTGCGATGCATTTAGTTGATGTCGGTTGGAATACCCGTTGTTAATTAAACTTGGCAACACGTTCTAATTCAGTGTGTTTGTCCTTCCACGAAGAGCAGGGGTGAGAGAGCTCTCCGATGAAGGCGATGATCGCAGGCGCTTGTATCTCTCTGGACACTCGCTTCTCGCCGTTCAGGCACATGCCCAGGTTCGTGGGTTTCGTATACACCTGTGTTACGAAGCGCTCCTCTTGTGCCGACGAGGTACGTCAAAGCGAAGGGAGGCGACGGTCACGGCAAATGTTCGATGGTGAAGTGATGTCTGCTGTGGTTCGTGGAAGGCTTGTCGCAGGCGCTCATTCTTCACGTGCGGGCGCTGATGGAAAGTGTCGTCAAAGACCGGAACCGTTACATAGACGGCTTCTCGATGTTGGCGAATATCCGACGTTTCCACAGCACCCATGTAGAAGTTCGCGAAAAGTACTCCGAGGGGAGGAAAACCCATCGCTACCCGTCTTCTGTGTGACATATGTCTCTGTGGGGGAGAAAGGGCCGTTTTGTACAAAATTTCAAGGAGTTTTCGCTGAGGGCATGCTCAGGGATGTTTAATGGCGGGCGTGGAGTCGTCTCTATATACACGATCAGGATATCTGAATGTTTCATCCACGGGCACGTTTCGTGAAGAGGGACTCCTACGTCCATCGATGCAATAACTCCTCCGGGGCGGTGTCGTTTTCAGTGCTTCTAAAAACTCGGAGATGACTTAAAACTGTGGTCATCGGGAACATAAGGAGTCAAAATAGTATTCAATATCTTCGCAAAGCGGTATGTAGGAGCGGGAATTTGGCTAATAATGGGGGCCCGTAAACGGGTTCCCTGGTTTATGGGTTTTACGTTCCGCTATATGGTAGCCAAGGTCGGGTTACCCTTACGTCGGCAGCAAGTGAAGGGCATTGGAAGCTGCATGAACAGTCTCAATAATCCTATTAAGCCTCAGTTTAATGTCATCTACAGGGTTCGTGGTGATTCTCTGGAATCTGCGGCTGCTCGGCCAGGTATCTCATCCACTGTGGTGGATTCTTCAGTTGCGGAGAGTACCAAACGCAGAGGTTTTACGGCCCGACGTGACGGTTACCTCCTCTTTCCCGGAGTTTCTTGGCAAGCTTCCCTCAGCGCCTGGCGTATCACATCACTCTTGGAATCACCGCGTTCGTGAGGGCCGCGGCCAAGAGGAGGGTCTGCCAGGGCGTCGCTAGTACGTATGGTGCCTTGATCTTCATTGTTTGTGTTGGTGTCCAGCAGGTACTCGATCTCACGGGAGTGTTCTCCATGGGGCTCGGTTTCGGGTGGAGGAAATGGCAATTGAGTCCCATACGTACCATTCAGAGAAAGGTAACGTCTTCCCCCCACGGGACCCTGGCGAAAAAAGTGAAAAACTAATAATTTTATTACAAGAGGCAAGAAGGACCAGTGGCGCTGGGATTATTGAAAAGAACAATCCAGCCCCGGGTTGCAGGACCCCTCTCAAGAAAACTAACGTTGGACTACCAGTACAAATTGGCCCTGTCCGGGAATGCCCCGGCGCTTACATTGTATGACGGACTATGCGATTTCGAAAGAGGATATCCTGCCACGCTCAGGAAGGCGCCATCCATAATCATGCCAAAAAACAGTCCACAATACCAGGAATAAATTCGGAATGACATTATTCCTAATATCAGAATTATCGATAGGCAGAAGGACCACCGTCGCCCTCCGCCTCTTGGAGGCCTAAACATCGGGAAGAGGAAGAGACCCAGCCTCAACACCACCCAAGAGGACTTCATCTCCCGACGGGTGGCACGGCGGCGGCGCCCGCCTAGCACCCTAGAGCCGATCGAACGGCCAATCAGGTGCCCCCGTCTATCGGCAATGACCTTCCCAATACTACGCTCCCAGGCTCCAGCGTCCGCCACGAGAAAGAGCAGTGCGAGCTCCACCTCTGCAAGACGGCTTGGATCAAGGGAATTAATCCTCTGTTCAGCCAATGAAAAGCACGCGCCCATCAGACAGAGCACCGGGATCACAATAAATACCGCCGAACGCCCCATTTCAATCAGTTCAAGCTCCAACTTTTCTTGAAAATGAACCGATGACACGGTTGGAAACGTTGGAATTCCGTTACACCCTTAGACTAGATTGTTAACACTTTGTATCATATCAATAAATTATGATTTTTGTAGGAAACATTTCCTTTCACCGAGATATGAACATCGGCCACCAGTAGCAAATATCAGGCCCTGATCGAGAAGAGGAATAATAGAAGAATTGAAAAGGACATATATAAAATCAATTCCACTGATGCTGCCATCATCTTTAACAAAAACATGTTTGAGAGAGGGTCTCTACCTCAAATAATAATATAATAATATCCTATAGCAGTAGTGAACCCTTTCCATTAATTTAACTCTCAACTCATCAACAAACAAGCTGTAGTTGAAACCGGCGAAGGGAGCGAAAAATAATTTCCCTCTGGAAATTATTAGGCAATTTTCGCTTCCCACCATTGTATGCGAGGAGTTTTCTCTCGGGGCTAACATTTGTTTCTGTAGGTTTGAGGCTTGAAGAGGGCAGAATCTGAACCCCCATTTTTTAAAAATTGTGATTCAAAAGTTTTTTTTTTTTCTTTTTATTCTCCCTCCCTCTTTCTCTTTCGTTTCTCTTGCTCGATATTTTTATATATATTGATATTTTCTGTCGTCTTTTCATTAATAATTATTTTTTTGGGGGAAAATTTGTGTAAAGTTCAGATATTAAGTGTTATATGCTTCCTTGTTTTCAAAATGTACCGTTTTCTGGAAGATAACCTTGTTTACCGGCGTGTGTATTCGTCCAAGTGTGGCTTACCCTCAGGGCGTTTCCTCTTTTCTGTAGAGTGAAATCGCCCTTATTGTAATCTTGGTAGTGTACAGTTTCGGATATTAAGCCCTTTCTTTGGACTGTTTTCCTCTGTAAAATCAGTTTGCCTTAGAAAGGGTCGGGAACAAGACCGAAAGTACTTCGCTATCTCGCTTTTTCTATTTTTCCTTCTGGTAAAAAAACTTTATTATATATATAATAGAATATATATATGTATTTTATTATATATAGATATATATATATATATATATATAATATATATATATAATCATATATAATATATATGTATATAATTTATATATATATATAATATATACACACATTGACAGTTTAGAACTCCCTTTTACCAACCAGGAAATGAAAACGCTCTAGAATGGCGGAGGAAGACTGTCTGAGCATTTTAAAGGAGTAACAGAAAATGGAAACAATTAAACACGAAAAAGAAGCTGAGGAATTATTCATAATCCTTTTGTGTCCATTCCAGCCCATTTACTATCGTATATATAACATACCCCCCATCCCCACCCAGTCCTACGCCCAAGTAGCAAGTAAACTATGTTCCCCTTTTTACTCTATACTAGTTTGCTAACCCTTGTTCAACAGATAGAGGGACTCGTCCTGTTTACAGAGACAGAACCCTTTTGATCACCAAACGTTATTCAGTAGAGTGACGTCCCTCTATAATATAGCCAACTTGTGCACATTCACTTCATTTTATCAGAAAATTTTTTTCAACTAAGTCGATTTAAGCTAACTGAATAGGTTGACAGATTAAGCAGCTATTTCGAACGCGTGAAATCAAAGTGAATGTTATGGACGGGAATAATCAAGCCCCCTGTGATGTTCTGTCCCTACAAATATATTTTCACGGTGTTTCGTGGTGTGAAATGTACGGAATATGTCACGTCAGAATGTCGAGTTTGTGTATAATGAAACTCCACTTCAAAAAAAGGAACTGAGGTTATGATAACTTGTGGAAAAGAATGGGTGTTTAGAGTGTTGGTGTGAAAGCACATCTTAATTAGATAGCAGTAAAAAATTGAAAGATTATTTTCATTAAGCATTACTCTCTCTGACAGCAAAGTTGTTCAATAAGAATTTAAGCTTAAAAGGTAATCATTTTAAATAAATAGAGAAAAAGAATAAAATCAAGTTCAATACATTATTTGTTACAAAAAAAAAAAAAAAATTAAAAATTTTGGGGGGGGGGGGGAAAAAAACAAAAACAAAACAAAAAAAAAAAAAAAAAAAATTCTATTAACGACCTAGTGTATGTTAATTTCAACTAATGTAAAGATAATCTAATGGCTATCAAACGAAAATGTTTTATCAAATTGTGAAATCAAACGTATTATAATCCTTTCGATGCGAAATAATAGTTTCTCCAGAGCATTAGAGCATCTTGTGTCTTATGGAATAAGATCAGGTTCTTTTAAGTATTCTTAAAATCGTTAGCGTCTTGGCTCAGATAGGATTTAGAAATAAGCTATAAAATATAAATTTAGTTTATAATTACCACTTTTATTCTTTAATTGATAAATATGAAGAAGAGTAAATATATGAAGTAAAGTAATTCATCTTAACTTTTTTATGGAATATTTCAATATGCTATTTTGGCTCCTTATAAATAACGGGGAAGCTTTGAACATAAAAATTTGAAGGCAGGAGGTGCCAAAGAATATTGCAGCATTTTTTTCACTTTACAGCTATATGTTCCATTATCTTTATTTATTGAGCCAGTGCCCACACCCCCACCCCTTTAACCCCTACCCCCCCCTTTTTTTTTAAGTCATTCCCCTTTTTTTTTATTTCTTTTCAAGTCACTTGTCTGTGTGCATTTTGGGCGTATCTGCATTCTCGTATGTATTGTTATACTGCGGACCCATTCCTGTCGTTATTGTTGCTTTGGTCGGGGTAAGGACCCTCCCCAGTTATTTGACTCTTATGTATTTTTTACTGTTATTGAATAGCTACCGTCCGTACCAGTATGCCACCATTTTCAGTGCGTCGTTTTTTTATGTTTGGGGTCATGTGTCACAGCATATAACTAGCTAAGATTATTTTCTATTATATATTCGTCTTGGTTTTCACTGATTTTTCAACAAGGAGATCCGTTTTTGTTTATTATTTTTTAACCAATTTCTTTTTTAATTAAACTATTTGATCTGCGGCTATGGCGCAACTAATAAGAATGGAGGTTTCAATTTGCTTAACCTCACCGCAAAATATGTTTTGGTTTCTTTATTATTATTATATTATTATGTAGGAAGCAGACCCTCTCTCAAGCATACTTTATAAAAGTAATGGCTACTTTCAGCAGCATTACACTTGTAAGAGATTCTTCTCTATTTTCGAATAGCGGCTTTTTCGTGCTACTTAGACAGGCTAGTAGAGCGCTATGGAGGTCAGGATCAATACAGAGCAAAATTGTGTATATATTTGAATTTTACAGATAAACTATGATACCATAGTTATCAAAGTCAGTTAACGATATATTATAGATATATATATATAATGTCCTCTCTCTCTCTCTCTCTCTCTCTCTCTCTCTTATTGAAGCAGCGAGCTTTCGTCTATGGAGCTGCAGACATCTCGGCTGGGAAGCTGAGGGTGGATCGATTCTTGAAGGCGGTGTCGTCTCGATTCTATTTGGAGTTGACAGCAATAAAAGGGAACCGGCCCCATGCCTGATCTACTATTGGCTGGTGGCGGTATGTCCTTCGTTTTCATGGTGGCTTGAACCGGGGCTCCCAAGCCACTTTCCATGCGTTGATGGTTTCGATACTGTAAGTCCTGCAAGCCGCCCTAGACCTCCTTGCGGCGCGGTTACGTCGATGGGCGTTTCGCTAGCTGCGGGACGTCACGGGCCTAACTTGTTATGCTTGGTGCGGGAGTATCTCGTTAGGGGCGTCGTCTTCCGTGGAGTTCGTGCTCGGTGGTGTTCATTGTTGGGTGGCATGGTCTTCTCATATCGTAGGGAGGAGAAATTCTCCTGCGTAGTATTTAGTGTAGGTCTTACTTGCTGGATGAGAAGCGCTCCAGCAGGCGTAAACCGACGGGCATCAGGGGCCTTCCGAGATCTTCGTGTTTTGGTATGATCACATCCCGGGAGGATGGCCTCTTGATGTTGGTGCGTGCGTGATAATTTGATAGCCCCCTCTGGCGTGGCCACGAGAGTCTCTTCGACAGGCGCATGGTAGTCATACCAACGTAGGCGCCGCTGAACGCGGACTGGGCATGTATTACTGGGACACCACCATGCGTCTGGCCCAGGGGGTCTAGTACCTGTGGAGAGGGTATTTTTCATAATTAGGTCGCGCGTCCTTCGTTCTGGGAGTAGATAATTAGGTCGATATTTTGGTGTCGTCGGTCGGGGACTACATTTTCAGAAATAAATTTTCTTGATGAGTCCTCTTCTTCACGGAATGTGAGCTCATGAAGGCTTTATAATACAGCTTGAACTTGATATTATCCTGGGGGCGTGGTTGCGGGGCTATCACTACCGTACCATTCTCCAGGCTGTACGAACTCTCTGTTATTATTATTGAATACCCAGTTATTTACGAGTACTTGGGAGGCGCGTCGAGTTCCTGATGAGTGCTCCTGCCAGGTCGAGCAGTGGGAGAGGGCTCTCCTGACGAATGCCTTGAAGGTCGTGCTTTTGAATCGGCGGGGGCACTCGCTGTCACCATGAGGCAAAGTCCCCTTTTTATTTCTAAGTTGGTTTTCTTTGTGAGACGGAAAGTACGGAGGCCGTCTTCCGTCGTACTCAGAAGACGTCGAGGAAGGGGAGCGATCGTCGGTGCTGTATCCAAAACAGTGTAATTCAGCACGCTGCACTGCTGAAAAGCCTGACGGAGGGCTTCTACCTCATTTCTCGGCGTCGGACTTGAAACAAAGATGTCGTCGATATCGTCCATATCTGCGGGTTGCTGCAGACTAGCGAAGACTCGTTCCTCCACGGTCCATGTAAAAGTTAGCGACGAGTACCCCCCGTTGGGAGCCATCGCTACGCCGGTCCTTTGGGCCGGTACATCTGTCCTCGGTGGGTGGAGAAAGGGCCCTTCTTCGTGGCAGATCTCCAGCAGCGTACGGAGGAGGGCTTGGGTATGTGAGGGTCGCCGACGACTGACATACTGTAGACACGCTCAAGGATGATGTCAATGGTTTCGGCGACAGGGCACGTTCGTAAACAGGGGACTCTACGTCCGCGAGGCGATAATCCCGGTGCCAGGGGCTGCCGACTGATGACTTCTAGGAATTCTACTGACGACTGCAGGCTGTACGACTCGGACGGAGGGGGTCAAAATTTGGTTAAGACGTTTAGCCAAGGGTAGTAGGGCGGCTTCTGGCTGAGATCGGCCGGAGGGCGTTTCCTGTTTGTGAGTGTTATGGTTACACGTATAGATAACCAGGCTGTAGTCTCTGTGCATAGGGGCGCGGAGATGGACAGCGTTAGTCGCAGCATTCACTACATGAGGACCCCGGCAAACTCCGCGTCCCTGAACGAACCCAAGGATACATTAACCTTACGTGACTAAGAACCCACCCACAGATCAAGACGCCCTTTGAAAAGCTGGGTATAATTGCCACTTCATTTCGAGGACCCAGACCTCACGACAAGGGACTCGAAATCGAGTTGCTCCTCGAACTCAATCCAGCAGGCTCGAAGCTCGGGCATGTGAGAAACTACCGACGCACTTCAAACCCTACTGCTGAAGCCCTTCGGAGAGGGGGCTCGCACTCCAGCGGGATCCTCCCAAGGAGGATGAAAAAGCGGCGAAGAATGAAGGAGAAGGAGAACATCACGGTTGCGGGCGCGCGGCGCGGACAGACGGCAGCCTTCGGCTTGATCGACACTGCTGAATACACGAGAAGCTGGAGCCATTTGTCCGACGGAGAGCAAGTTCGCAGCGCCTCTCTGACAAGAACCCGACAGACGACATCCAAGAGGGAGGCCAACGGGGTCAATCAGTGTAGTGAAATGCTGCGACTAAAACGCTGTCCCCCCCCCCCCCATATCTCGCTCATACAAGGAGACTACAGCCTGGGTTATCTATACTGTAACATTAAAAAATCTCACAAACCAGGAAAACCCCCTCCCGGCCGATCATCAGCCAGACGCCCAGCCCCTACGTACGCCTTGGCAAATCGTCTTAACCAAATTTTGACCCCCTAACGTCCCGGAGTCGGTACAGCCTGCAGTCGTCAGTAGAATCCTAGAAGTCATCAAGGACGCCCCTGGCACCAGGGATATCGCATCGTCTGACGTAGAGTCCTGTTTACGAACGTGCCTGTCGACGAAACCATTGACATCATCCTGAGCGTGTTCACAGGAGATCAGTCGACGGCGCCCCCTCAAATATACTCGAAGCCTCGCTCCGTACGCTGCTGGGAGATCTGCACGAAGGAAGGCCCCTTTCTCCACCCACCGAGGACAGATGTACCGCCAAAAGGACGGCGTAGCGATGGGCCCCCCACTGGGGGCACTCTTCGCTAACTTTTACATGGTGAACCGTGGAGGAAAAAGCGTATTCGCTTAGGAGGCAGCAACCCCGCAGATATGGACGATATATCGACGACATCTTTGTCAAGTCGACGCCGAGAATGAGGTAGAAGCCCTCCGTCAGGCATTATTTCAGCAGTGCAGCGTGCTGAACTACACTGTTGAATGACCGCACCGAAGATCGGCTCCCTTCCTCGAACTCCTGTGGAGTAAGACGGAAGACGCCTACGTACTTCGTCTACACAAAAGAAAAACCAAACTAGGACTTGCCTCATGGTGACAGCGAGTGCCCGCAAGATTCAAATAAGAACACGACCGTCAAGGCCTTCGTCAGGAGAGCCCTCTCCCACTGCTCGACCGGCAGGACACTCATCAGGAAACCTCGACCGCGCCTCCCCAAGTACTCGTAAATAACGGGTATTCAATAAATTAATAAGCAGAGAAGTCGTCAGCCATGTGAGAAAATGGTTACGGTTAGTGAGAGCCCGCAACCACGCCCCCAGGATAATATCAAGCTGTATTATAAGCCATAATGAGCTCCACATTACGTGAAGAAGCGGACTCAGTCAAGAAAATTATTTTGAAATGTATCCCCGAACCGACGACACCAAAAATATCGACTAATATCTACTACCAGAAGCGGAGGACGCGCGACCTAATTATGAAAAATAACCCACCTCTTTCAACAGGTACGAGACCCCCTGAACAGACGAATGTGGTGTACAGTATACATGCCCAGTCCGCTGGTGGCAAGCGGCCGCCTACGTTGGTAGACTACCATGCGCCTGTCGAAGAGACTCTCGTGCCAGCCCACAGAGGGGGGGCGGGCTTTTTTAAAAATCAAAAATCACGCACGCCCAAAACATCAAGAGGCCATCCTCCTGGGATGTGCTCATCCAAAACACGAAGATCATTCGGGAAGGCCCTGATGCCCGGCGGTGTATACGCATGCTGGAGGCGCTTCTCAACCAGCAAGTTAAGGACTACACTAAATACGCGCAGGAAGAATTTTCTCCTCCCTACGAGTATGGAAGACCTAGCCACCAAATGACACACCGAGCACGACAACTCCACGGGACGCGGACGCCCCGAACGAGATATCCCGCAGCCAATCATAATCAAGTTAGGGCCGCGTGGACGTTCCCGCAGCATAGCGAAACGCCCATTCGACGTAACCGCGCCGGCTAAGGATAGGTCTAGCTGATGCCGACTTACAGTATCGAAACCATCAAACGCATGGAAGTGGCTTGAGAACCCGGGCAAGCCACCAATGACACACCGAAGACTTACCGCCACCAAGCCAATAGTAGATCAGCATGGGGCGGTCCCGCTGTCAACTCCAAATATAAAAGAGGACGGACACCGCTTCAAGAGCAGTCCACCCTCAGCTTCCCAGCCCCGAGGATGTCTGCAGCTCCAGACGAAAGCTCGCTTGCTCAGAAAAAGAGGAGAGAGAGAGGATGAGAGCGAGAGAGAGAGAAGACATAATATATAGATATATATCGTTAATGACTTTGAAACTATGTATCATAGTTTATCGTAAAATCAAATTATTATACACCAATTTTGTGCTCTGTATTTGATCATGGACCTCCTAGCGCTCTACTTAGCCTGTCTACGTAGCACGGAAAAATACAGTATTCGGAAAAAGAGAAGAATCTCT
Organism: Macrobrachium nipponense; assembly: GCF_015104395.2. NCBI lineage: Eukaryota > Metazoa > Arthropoda > Malacostraca > Decapoda > Palaemonidae > Macrobrachium > Macrobrachium nipponense. Next base: position 33,359,585 of record NC_061090.1, on the reverse strand, counting down.
AAAGTGTAATGCTGGCTGAAGTAGCCATTACTTTAATAAAAATATTATATTATATTATTATTATATTATTATTATTAGGATTATTATATATTGTTATTATTATATTATTAATTCTAGGACATTGATGTCAATTTATATTCATTATTGAAAGCGTTTTAGCATTGGAGCTAATGAGAGGACTCGCGTAAAAGAAATACCATAAAATATTAAAGGATATTTTTTTGTTTTATCATTACTAGCTAATCATCAAAGCTAATAAATACGATTTTACCAAAATGATTAATAGAAATGCAACAGTTAAGCCTTCGCTAAATTCCGCAGTCTTAGTCAGCAAAGTTCAAATCAACCTGTAATGTTGCCATTAAATCCAAAATATATCTCACGGCGTTGCACCAAACTCCTGCGAAACCTGATAAGTTTCGTCATATATTCCCTGTTTTATTGGACATTAAGTCAATGATCTACGACGCCTCGAACCCGGGGCTTTCCAGATGCATCAGTATTTATATCTGGTAACTGGCGAGGTTGCTCTCGTCAGGTGCAAAGTAAAAGCAGAGATAAGTAAGGATGGCCCTGGAGGTGAGAGGGGTTATGGCAGTGTTGTTCTTGCTAAATGGACCAAAGGCGAGGAAAGGTTTGTTGACCCCGACGGAGGAATCATGTGGGAGTTATGTCAGTCTTGTAAAAGTTCCTATAATGTATAAAAGGCAAAGAAGGACGGTTTAGCGTTCAATACTATTGTTTGGACGTGAGGAAAAATCATTTATAGGTGTTGACAAGGAGCACAGCTCAGAGTGGGGAAACGTAAGAATAAGAAAATAGTTAATCGAAATGAAAAGGAATATGTGTACTGATGACAAATAATATACACGAAATAGCAAAGAAGAACGGTTTAAAGTGCCAATACATTTTTTTTTGGGGGGGTGGGGGGGGGGGAAGAGGAGGAAATCATTTCTGGATGTTGACATAGAGTCACAGGCTTCAGCGTAGAAAACAGAGAAAAAATAGGTAATCGTAAATGAAGAGAATTTAATTTTTTACTAATGACAACAATATAGACATAAATATGGCAAGAAGGGAGGTTTAACGTTCCAATGCTATTTTTTGGAAAGTGGAGGAAAATGTTTCTAGTTTTTACAAAGAGCACAGGCTCAAAATTGTGAAACGTAGAAAAAAATTGTTGATGAAATGAAAATTATAATTTCTTTTTCACTAAGGACCACAAGATGCAGATCTAAAAAACATTCTCTGATATGTGTGGTATATGGAATTATTCTCATACGACTTTGTTTCCCATTCTCCCGGAGGGTAGTTCATGTTAAGAAGAAGTATCTCCCAAATAAAATATTCTTAATATGTAATCACACACTCCAAAAATAGGAGAGGAGAAAATCTAAAAGACTTCAATTCGTAGGAAATTAGCATGAAATAGGTTAATAAAAGGAGTACGTAAAACGCCACAAATTAGTAAAGTAATATATATATTTCAGAGGACTGCTGTCTCCCTCTTCAGATAGATAATCATCGCCTACCTGAGGATAGAGACAGCCGCTCTCTATCAGATAGATATTCATTACCTACCTGAGGAGAGAAACAGCAGTCTCTGAAATAATTTACTAACTTTCTATATTTTGGCTTTTTACGGGCTCCTTGTATTAGATGGAATTTATTGTAACAGAACATTTTTTACCAGCCATGTAAATAGGTGTGTATTAGGAACTTGAGATCCAGTTTAAGATTAAACAGAAGGAAATGTGAGAAAAAGCGCTTTTACAGGACCTGGGGCTCACTCAGATCTGGGAGGCCATAAGGATCCTACCATTAAATTTCACTTCCCTAAGGTATATAGTGCATTTGGCGACGGCTGCTCTGACCTTCTGGTTAGAAGGGAGGGGAACCAGCTGTGCGGGGACCATCTGGAGAGGACTTAAGAGACCAGCTCTTTCTCTGCTTAATCAGTGATCTAAATTTTGCAAGGCATATTCATTGGGAGAGAGAGGAAGGCTTCATTAGAATTGCTCACTAGACATCAAAAAAGGGAATGAAAGATGGTGAGATTGATCTGTCTGGAAGGGATGAGAAAGGACCATTGGATACTCCTGGAAACATACCTTGCGGCCATTAGAGAGAGAGGAGAAGAGGAAGGGGGGTGGAGGGGGCGGGAGGGGCTGATATAAAAGAGGAGGAGGAGGAGGAGGGAAAGTCGAGGGTGAGAGAAATAGGGGTTAAGAGGAGAGGAGAAGAAACCCAGACAGAGAGAGAGAGAGAGGAGAGAGGGAGAGTATGTAAAGTCAGTGTTGTAAAATAGTAAAATATTGCTGACCTTATAGGGTATCCTTAGATGAACTCTCGCTAAGAAAGAAAAATCTTTTAGAGAAGAATGGCTTCTCATCTTCCTGAGGACCAAACGGTTCACGTAGCTGATATGTTTCGAATCGAACGATAATCGATGTTCAAGGGACCAGGAATTCGGCATTTTCAGTAAGTGGATGGTATTAAGGAGAGAAAAACTATTACGGGGTCCTCGGGACAATTGGCGAAGAAGAGAGAGAGAGAGAGGAGAGAGAGAAGAGAGAGAACTGGAGAAAGTAGAGAGAGAGAGAGAGAGAGAGAGAGACGAGAGAGAGAGGTGGAAGGGAAGTGGAATGTAGCTATATGCTACTCGTTTTATTATTGTTTATCACAGTTATTTCTATTGACTGGGTGGTTTTTATAGTGTGGGGTTCCTGGTTGCATCATGTCTGCTATTATTATTATTATTATTATTATTATTATTATTATACTACTATATTTATTTTATTATTATTATTATTAGAAACCAGCTGTGATTTGCTAACGTGGGAGCTAAAGAGCTTTCATTCCCTGATTCTTTTATTAATTTTTATTTTCATATTGTATATTTACAGTTCCTTTATTCCTTGACCAGTCACTGAAGAAAAAATAGCGGGAACATTCTGCAACCTTCTTATATTTCCTTATTACGTCTTTCCCCTCGGAAGGTGGTGACAAAACTCCGTCAAAAAGCAGAGAGAAACAGGCGAAAGACTTAACATAAGAATATAAAAATATAAAGCTACAGTGCTAACAGTTGCCTTGCAAGCACTGGTGTGATCACAAAGGGTCCTCCATCTTCCTGAGACCAATTGCTCGAGATGGGAGGTGAGGAGTTTCTGGCTCGGAAAAATCCTTTACAGACGGTAAGAAGGTTTTCGAATGGGGGTGCCAACCTTGGGCATTCAGGTCTCGGCAATGCCAGCAAGTGGGACGTTTATTGGTCGTCGGGGAAAATGTGGCTGAGAGAGATGAGAGAGAGAGGAGAGAGAGAGAGAGAGAGAGAGAGAGAGAGAGAGAGTTGGGAGGAGAGGAAGAGAAAGAGAGGGAATTCGTGAATGCCACGACATTGGAACTTAATTAGTTTTACGGGAAAGTGTGCGTGAGAGAGAGAGAGAAAGAGAGAGAGAGAGAGAGAGAGTTCGTGAATGCTACGAAAATGGAACTTACGTTAGTTTTATCGGAAAATTGAAGAGAGAGAGAGAGAGAGAGAGAGAGAGAGAGAGAGGGAGTTCGTGAATGCCACGAAATTGAAACTTATATTAGTTTTACGGAAAATGTTTGAGAGAGAGAGAGAGAGAGAGAGAGAGAGAGAGAGAGAGAGAGAGAGAGATGGGGGGGAGGGGGGGGAGGGAAGGAGGGGGAGAGAGGGGGAGTTCGTGAATGCTAAGAAATTGGAACTTACATTAGTTTTACGGGAAAATGTGTGTTTGTGAGAGAGAGAGAGGGAGAAAAAGAAAGAGAGAAAGAAAGAGAGAGAGGATGGGGAGAGGGAGGGAGAGAGAGAGGGAGTTCGTGAATGCCACGAAATTGAAACTTGCATTAGTATTACGGGAAAATGTTAGAGAGAGAGAGAGAGAGAGAGAGAGAGAGAGTTCGCTAATGCTACGGTATTGGAGAGAGAGAGAGAGAGAGAGAGAGAGAGTGATAATTTTCAGACGACCCAGGTCGCAGGGAGGGAAGCCATTGGTGGAGCATAAACAGGAAGCCTCTGCTGGAGGACTTGATGTCACGAAAAACAAGGAGGACGTCTGTGGATTAGTGTATAAAACCTAAGTCGTTTTGAGACGTAATATAAGCTTATCTTTCGAGACATTAGATTATATTTTTTTAACTGGAGGGAAGTGAAAGTAGTCTGTGTTTTCTTGCTTTTTATGCTGTAGAGTTTAGACAATAATAAATTGATAAATGTATAGGAATGGAGGCCATTTGTGGATGAGTCTAAAATCTAAGTCGTTTTGAGACATAATATAAGTTTGTTTTTAAAGACATTAGTTTTTTTCCTTTATTGGAGTGAAGTGAAATTATTCTGTGTTTTTCTTGCTATTATATGCTGTAGACAATGATAAACTGATGAATATAGAGGAATTGAATTTTTTTTATATAACTGGAGGGAAGTGAAATTATTCTGTGTTTTTCTTGCTTTTATATACTTTAGACAATAATAAACTGATAAATATAGAGGGGTGGAGGCCATTTTGAGACAGTAAGAGATTTAAAGACGTTTGATATTTTTTTATATTCAACTGGAATGCTGATGGCATTTTTTATTTTTTTTTTTTTTTTTTTATGCTTCGATAAATGAGATAATGATAATAATCAAGGAATACGTAGGTTTTCAATCTGCCAAATAAGGATGTATATTTTTTATGTCTTTGATAATGAGGATAATTGATAAATAAATAAGAATGAGTAGGTTTTTAATCTGCCAAATAAGGAACAACTGCTGAATACAAAAGCATGTAGGAATTCAGTTCAGATGGCAACATGACCCGATAGAAACAGAGGCCTGAATATATATGTATTTATCAGAAAAGAATTTCCCAGAATAAGAGTATGTCACATCAAGATAAACGATGAATTATGAAATTGAAGATGGAATTGATATTGGTAGTTCAAACAATATAAAAAGGCTTATCAGTTTTAGCAATATTTTCTTTCTCATCGAAATGAGTCACTCTGAATTGGGTGTTATCTAATTTCTCCCTTTACATAAGCCAAGCATTTTGTTTGCAAAACCATTACCAAGGCTATTAGAAACCTGAAGATTATTGGAAATTCAAGTCTAGGCCTAAACTTCATAATTAGAACAGTGCTTTTCAACGGGGAGGGGATTCAGAGTCCAAAGGGGGTATTGGGGACCATATATTGCTCAAACTCGGCTTGTGCCACACAAAAACACAGTGAGCAGCGGTTCGCACTACTGAGAGATGACACGCTGGGCTCTCTCTCTCTCTCCGCTAGCTTGTGCGTTTGTGTTAGTACTTGATTGCATGTTCTTTAGAATGCACCTTTTGAGGTAGACAATTTTGGAAAGTGGGGTGGGGGGTTGTTGGGAAATGACATTCTGACTTATGGTGGGAGGGTACAGAACTTCCAAAGTCAGACTGCGGTTTTTCAATTGAATTCTGTCGTTAGAAAAAAAAGATTATTACTTGCCTCTTTGATGCCTCAATCAAGCGATATGTCAGTTCCACCACAACCTTCGAATTGCCAAGGACCAATTTTTCTTTAAATCGAAACTCGATTTTCCAGGTTTTGTAAACCTGTAACAAAATACACAAGAATATATATTTTTATACATGTTTGGTTAACTGTTTCCATTCGAACTATCAAATTTGGCGATAGGTTTATTTTCTGATTTATTCTGTAATATCATATATGATATATATATACATATTATATATATATAATATATATATATTATATATATATATATATTATATATATAATATGTATGTATGTATGTATGTATTAGATATATGTATATATATTATATATATATATATATATATATATATATAAAAAAACATATATATATATATATATATATTATTAGTATGTATGGCTGTATATATCTATGTTATGGATGTAGTATATTATATATGTGATATTATCTATCATATATATAGATCTATATAATATATATATATATTATATATATATATACATATTATCTATATCAGAAATCTATAGATATATATATATATAATATCTATATATATATATATTTTTATATATATATATATATATATATATGTATATATATATTATACATAATATATATATATATTATCTATATATATCTATATATATATATATATATATATATATATATAATATATATTAGATAGATCTATATATATATATATATATATATTAATATATATCCATATATTATATATATATATAATATATAGACATATAAAGAATTCCATGTCGTGACCAAAAAAAATTACCATAGTAATGAAGTTTCCATCCATGCCTATTGTGAGAGGAGCTTGTTAATTTAACACTCGTTGGATTTAAACACTGATCGTAAATGGTCGTCAATGGCACCTGCTATAATGTTGATGGAGAGTCTGATGCTTGTTATTTAATTAATAATATTCACAAAGGAAGGTCAAACTGAGAGCGAGTGCATATTTTCATTTTCGCTTGCAAAAAAAAAGTGAATGCGTATTTTAATTTCATTATAATAAAAAAAAAGGTCTATTCAAAGTTTGTCATGGGTAATGGATAAAACAGTCAAGCAATTATTACAAAGCAATAAATCTCTTTTGTGATTTAGATTAATACGTAATGGATTTTCAAAACAATCTCTTATCATTGTTTTAGTAAGTTAAGGATTTAAGTTTAGGCATATATTGTATGGCAACAAGGATCTCTCTTTTTCTGAGAAATGAGATTTTTATGAATTTATCATATGACCACATCATAACTAAAAGATCTGGCAAAAAAAAAATTAACTACTGGATATAATGCATGTATTGTATTCCGTTCATTGGTATGCAAGTGCTTGCAAAGCCGTCACTAGTTTTTCACTCATGCGCTAGTCTCCTTGTGTCCTTGCTTGCAAAAAAAAAATAATAATAATAGCACCAACAGATATATAATAGTGCATTCCTTTGCTATGGAAATTCTCTCCAAATGTCAAAAAAAATGAATAAATAAATACCTTTTGGGGAGGAAGCATTATTGCATTGCAACAAGTTTCTCCTCTCCAACAGATATCCAGAGTCGGTAGGGACTCCTGTGGAAAAAAAAAACAGTTTCAAGTTCCCCCCCCCCCTCAATCATTCACAGGTAAAGTTGACGTTCCAATAGGAGCGGCAACCAAGATTTTTCAAGGCCCTGGGTGGTATGTAAGTGAGGAAACTTGTATCGCAACGAAGGAGGTAATAAAAAAAGACAGCCAGACGAACTGGAAGAGTGGTAAAAGTTTTTCTTTAAAAGCATATGCATAATATCGTTGAATGTAAGTATGGGTGTATACTATTAGGATTATGTGCATACTAAGTCACACTGTATTTGATGAAAAGAGCTAAAATCTCTTTACCGATTATATCTTCGCTTAAAAACGCTA
>NC_061090.1:33334668-33339668 GCF_015104395.2 Macrobrachium nipponense | reverse complement strand
TATTTTAGTGCCATCCTTAAAATTCACTGTTGAAATTGAAAATAACAATGTCATCCTTTTCCTAGATGTGTTAATTCATAGAGAATCTTTCCAATGCAAATTCAGTATTTATAGAAAACACAAATAATTTAACATATGTACATTATTATTCTGGCCACCATCTTAATATTTAAATCTTAAAATTTAATTGTCAAAATTTTTTCTTCTATGTTCCTACGCGCTTTGCGTATCACAAGTCTACAATATCTTGACCAAGAAATAGAATACATAAAAAAGATAGGAAACTATCTCTGCTACCCACCTCATTTAATTGATTTATGTTATCAAAAAGCTCAAAAAAAGTTTTATAGTGTTGCTATTATTGAAAAAGAAATACCTAAAAATGTACTTAGCTTACCTTACTTTCGTGGATTTGAAACCATAAAATCAATATTTAAATCGTTTAATGTTAATGTAGTGTTCTCTCATAACAATATCATTAAAGATATGTTAATTAAGAATAGTCCCGTAACAAATAACAAATCATTTACAAAATTCCTTGTAAGGATTGCCCATCGTTTCACGTTGGTCAGTCACGTAAAAATTTATGTGTACGTATTAAGCAGCATATGTATTCAGTTAGAACAGCCCAGACTTCAAATGCACTGTTTATCCATCTGAGTGAAAAATCTCATTGTATTAATTGGGGTGATACCTCTGTAATTGCTAGATCTAATGATTATGTTTCAAGAAATTTACTGGAATCGGCAATTATACAAATCACTAATAAAACAACCTAAAGTCTTAGTCTGGGAATGTACCTTTGGACCCATATATTTTGTAAGATGTTTATGAAAGTACCTTAAAAATAAATGAACTACTAATAAATTAGTCCCACATGTATATATTATTATTCTCTCTCTCTCTCTCTCTCGTCTCTCTCTCTCTCTCTCGTCTCTCTCTTTCTCTCTCTCTGGTTCGATATTCTCTCTCCCTCTTTCTCTTGCTCGATATATATATATTTATATTTTCTTTCGTCTTTTCATTAATAATAATTTTTTGGGAAAATTTGTGTAAAGTTCATGATATTAAATTGTATATGCTTCCTTGCTTTTTCAAAATGTACTGTTTTCTGGAAGAATAACTTGTTTACCGCGTGTATCCTCCAAGGTGTGGCTACCCTCAGGCGTTTCCTCGTTTCTGTAGAGTGAAATCGACCTTATTGCTAATCTTGTAGTGTCAGTTTGGATATTAAGCCTTCTTTTGACTATGTTGTCCTCTGTAAAATCAGTTTGCCTTCAGTAAAGGGTCCGAACAGGACCGAAAGTACTCGGCTATCTCGCTTTTTCATTTTTTTCCTTCGTGGCAAAAAGTTTATATTTAATATATATATATATATATATATATATATATATATATATAATATATATATATATATATATATATATATATAAATATATATAAAGATATCTGTCTGTCTGTCTGTCTGTCTGTCTCTCTCCTCTCTCTCTCTCTCTCTCCTCTCTCTCTCTCTCTCTCTCTTTTGCTTATCAAAACGAAATATATTTGCAGAAATATTAACACAACTTGGGCTTTCGTCCATCCTTCTAGGGACTTGATAAACCAATAAACTCTACACGAGGATGGACGAAAGTTCAAGCTTTGTAAATACTTCTACAAATATATTTCGTCTTGATAAACAAGAGTATTACTGTGAATCATTCTATTGCTAACTGAGAAGCACAGTCAATATATGAAAGAGGTATGTAATCACTCTCTCTCTCTGTCTCTCTCGCTAGGGGATAGCTATGTAAAGGGAATATCCATATAAAGATAAATATATAAAAAGAGTACTATAAATTCTCTCTCTCTCGCTCTCTCTCTCTCTCTCTCTCTCTCTCTCTCTCTCTCTGTAGGGGATAGCTATGTCAAAGGAATATCCATATAAAGATAAATATATAAAAAGAGTTCTCTCTCTCTCTCTCTCTCTCTCTCTCTCTCTCTCTCTCTCTCTCTCTCTCTCTTTTAACTGTGGGACGTACTGCCTAAGAGAAGGGAGTCTACTGATCATTTTGAAAGGTACCGTTCGGTGCTTCCATTCGTAGAAGCAAAAAATTAATAAAACCTTTTAATATTTCATTCTCAAGCCAAGAAGTAATTGCGAATGGGAGTATGAAGGGGACTGAATAGGACGGAAATACATGTACTCATTATTTTGAATAGAAATGGGGATACAGGTGGGGGTTGGATTATTACTAGATTATGAAAACCCTTCCGAATTCGTCTTTTTAAAAATCAATTTTTTCTACAGTAATGGATTAGTTTAATCCTTCTCAGTTTAAAGCTAAATCAAGATGGTCTAATACATATTTGTTTTAGACCAAAAAATTTTAAACCTTGTAAATGAAAATGAATGAAGGGGGTATTAACCGAATTTTGCGAACTCGTCAAATAAATACAGATTTTCCTTTACAGCAATGGATTCGTTTGGAAAATATATATAGCAGATGGATTTAGACATCTGAAAGCCTTCTTTCATATGTAAATGAATCACAGTACTTCATCCCTTTCATTGTCGATAGATCTATAATAGATTTTTCTATAAAGCCCGAGCTCTATTTAACAGACTTTTTATTTATTATATTTTACCATTGAAGCTTATTCAGAAAAATGTCAGTTCTATAACTGATTCTTGGAAATCGAGTACAGTGAAACAATGTAAGTTATATAACGTTAGAAAGAGGAAAGACGGGGTTGGGGGTTAGTGATGGGGTGGGGGCCGGGTAGGGGTGGATGGGTCCTCGTTACGTTAAGGTGAGTTTACACTATGCTTCACCCCACGCTGCATGGGTAAGACTCATCACCACTCGCTCCCAAATTCATTGGCTTGACTTAGTGGTGAGGCGTGACTCTTGATGAGCAGTCCGGTAGGCTGGGCTAACAAGAATTTGGGGAGGAGTTGGTGATGGGTGTTACGCATGCAGTGTGGGGTGAGGGCTAGTGTAAACTCACCTTTACGCACAAAGCAAAATGTCACCAAAATGTTACATCATTCCGTTCTATGTCAATAACTCTCCAATCGCTATAGGATGTTAGATTTTAGTATATTTCTATGTTCGCTCATACACCCGTGTCTGTGTTTGCGATACTTATATCAAATGTACACGTATATTTAATGACTTGTGATATTCATTTTATAATATTCTTTTTACGATTTTCGACATTTATTTCAGCAACCACTCAAGAAATTCCTCAGGCAATCGGCAAACGTGGTATTTTACAATCTATGTCAAATCATTCTGCCGTGCATAGTCACATACGTGTGTATATATATATGTATATATATATATATATATATATATATATTATATATATATATATATATATATATATATATATACATATATATATGAATTTTCCTTATGAGAGAGAGAGAGAGAGAGAGAACCAGGAAATAGGTACGAAATCTTTCATGAGAAAAGGTGTGTATGTGAGAGAGAGAGAGAGAGAGAGAGAGAGAGAGAGAGAGAGAGAGAGAGAGAGAGAGAGAGAGAGGTATGACATCCCTCATAGCTACATTCGACAGCTGAAGTGATTCCGCTCTTTTCGTGAGGAGGGCCACTCAACCGCCATGTGACTGACGGGGCAAAATTACCTCGGAATTGGCTCTCTCGAAACACCCGAATCCTTTTGATGTTGGCGACGTATCAAAAAATGTACTGGTTACGTCTTGCGAATGGGTTAATAACTTAACTAGATAGGGAAATAATAATAATAATAATAATAATAACGGCACCAGTCAGAATAAATACTTGTTGGTCTGTTCCCTTAGAGACATCAATGATTGGAACCTTCGCATCGTATTGAGGAAATCATAAGCTCAAATATGCGATTTCCTTTGATTATTCCAGGCAAAGCTTCGTCAAGATTAAATCCCTTTCCAGGCAGTTCCTGGAAAGATTAAACCGTTCACTGAGGCCGTGATAACAGATGGATCTCATACCATTACGGCGGTATAAGGGTAGGTGTAAACAAAAGGCAATCATTCTCCTAATGTTTATTTTAATGTTTATTTTTACGTAGATGCGCAAAAAGGGGCTGTTGAAACGAGGATATTATCGTTATAGCTTATCTAAAATTGTAAATACTAAATAAAGTGTATGAACCAGGCATTAAAAGCCAGAGGAATTAAATTTTTTTCTCTTCATCTAACTAGCCTTTGATATAAAATTGTTGTTTACATTTTAGCACAACAGCTGAAATTCGACCAACATGAATTCAACAATCAACCAGTATCCCTCAGTTTGGATTGTTCAATGTTTTTCATTATGAAATCACCTGTGAGACACTATATTTGATATACATCAACCGCACATCTGATGTCTACGCCAGTCCCTTTCCACCATCCTGATTGGCTATTGATAAGCCATTCACAGGGCCGGAAACTCTCAGTCTCTCGAGAGAGTTTACGTAGGCAGGATGTATGTTCCACTTCTCCTGAGGGATACGTCTTTCAAAAGTATCCCTCAGGAGAGGTGGAACATACTACATCCTGTCTATGTGAACTCTCTCGAGAGACTATGAGTTTCCAGCCCTGTCATTGGCTTATCAACAGCCAATCAGGAGTGTCGTAAGGGACTGGCCCAGACATCAGATGTACTGTTAATGTGAATCTACCATAGCTACATGTGACGTCTATTTAAGAAACTTTTGACTCGTACTTAAAACAAAACAAAAAAATTTTCAATAAGATAATGGGATGCCTCTTACATCTATAATTATTATTATTAATTTATTTATTATTTTTTTTGGGGGGAGGAGGTTTATCACAGTCCTCCAATTCGACTGGGAGATATTTATAGTGTGGGGTTCCGGGTTGCATCCTGCCTCCTTAGGAGTCCATCACTTTTCTTACAATGTGCGCCGTTTCTAGAATCACACTCTTCTGCATGAGTCCTGGAGCAACTTCAGCCTCTAGTTTTTCCAGATTCCTTTTCAGGGATCTTGGGATCGTGCCTAGT
>NC_061090.1:33277168-33329668 GCF_015104395.2 Macrobrachium nipponense | reverse complement strand
GCTCGGAAGCATTATGAATAGATATGGAGAGGCAATGACTGGAATTTATGGATTAAATTTGTATTTTTTTTTTTTTCAATCTTATTGATATTACTTTTGTCTTTCTTGCTCACAAAAGAAAAAAATAGATTGGAAAATATGAATTACTTTTAGGTCCGACAAAATAACATCACTTCGATGGAATATCATAATTTCTGATTGGGTTTCCTTTCTTATCTATGGCTTTTCTTTCCTTCTAGTTATTTGTTCTTATGTATAGAAAATACTGACAATTTCTGGTCGAATCTCCTTTTGGAAATCGTATTCCCCCAAATCAATAATTTCATGTAAAACCTTGATATCAACATAAATTCTCGGAATTTTCGGTTGCTCTTTAGCTGAATAGCTCGTGTCTAAAAGTCTAATTGAGTATTTTGCGTCAAAAACTCTAAAACATCCTTTTCATAAAAGCCTGAATTCGTAAACCACCATCTCCCTAACAGGACACCACAAAGTCTGAGCTTCGATGCTTCGCCTAATGAAATATAAATATTTTTCCCGTTTCTCTCTCTCTCTCTCTCTCTTCTCTCTCTCTCTCTCTCTCTCGAGTGAGAGACTTCTGCAGCATCCCAGCGCAGCTGGGGTCGGTTTCTTCTTTGACTCTCTCCCGAAGTTGCTTTCATATTACCACTGTTGCCAATTGGAATGTATCTACCCTCCAAACTGGGGATAAGACTTACACAGAATCGTGGAAATAAGTGAATTTCGCGTATATATACATAAATGTTAGAGTAATTTTATTATTATTGCATTACTGTGGCAGCTAGAATTGATGGAAACAGTTTGTAAAGGCATCGGCGTTATGTGTCAGCTCCACTAAATTGGCAACGATGCATATTACGGTTCTGGGTTTGTTTACATGTTCCCCAACGCCCGGTGGAAAAGTTTCTCTTCGACTTTTATCGTTTATGATCTGTCGTGGTTGTTTTGTGAGGTTGGCTGTTTGTGAGACTTACCTGTATGTACACTGCATCAAACGAGTTCATGTTTATTGGTAAGGTTTATTTATGTTTAAGTTATAATTCTGTACAGGATTATATGAGCGTTTGTGAAATGATTTTTGTTTGTGAGAGTTATCTGCATGTACAACGGCAGCAAACGAGTGTACGTTTATTGGTAGGGTTTACTTATGTTTATGTGATAATTATTTACAGATATATGAGCTTTTGTGAAATGTTTTTTGATGATATAACGAGTTTAAACTATGATTTTTTTTTCATATTTATAATTTGGCAGTAAATGCATAATTTCAGTAAAGTTCGCCGGTGCACATTGTTGTGAAATTAAAGATACAAATGATAAATACTTTAGTGCTTTGTGCAGAATTTATTTATATTTGTATTAAAAGCATTTTATTCTCTCTCTCTCTCTCTCTCTCTCTCTCTCCTCTCTCTCTCTCTCTCTCTCTCTCTCTCTGAAATATGTTGTTTCATTAAATATCTTACCTTTGTAAATCATTCTGAATTAGGCTACTTCTTTGTATTTAACAAAGCAGGCAATTTTAAATTTTTTTTTTTTTTTTAGTTTTATGAAAATACTTTCTGCCTGCTTTATCTGTCCGTTCTCACTGGTTTTTGTCCGCACTTTTTCTGTCCGCCCTCAGATCTTAATACATACTTAGGCTAGACGGTTTCAAACTGATAAGTTGACCATATCTAATGTCTTTATCGCTTGGCGATAGACTTTTTGTTTTTTCCTTACGGCTGTTATCCGTAAGTAATGTTTGGTTCCTCCCATCTCCCTTGGATATCTTAGTAGAGGTTCTTTCTTGTCTAGAGGAGATGATTCAAACAGGCTAGTTGAACAAGTTAACAACTTTATTCTGTAACTCCATACTAGGAGATGCAGCTCGGTCGGACGACCGATATGTTTGACTGTTGGCGTGGAACTGCCATTCTAAAGCATCGCGTCGATAGCGGTAACATTAGCTATCTCAGCAATTCAATATAAAAACACATACGTAGTTCGCCGGCTCGGAAGTTACAAGTTTCCGGCGTAGGTAACAGGTCAACCGCTTCCCATGAAGTTGTTGTGCAAAGTTATCATAACATAAAAATGTTGACAAAGCTTTGAGCTAGATCAGGCTACTGCAGACAACGCATAGCGTAATCTAAGTCTGCTTTGGTCACGTAGAACCCTCCTAATGCCATGACCCCAGGTCACTGGTTTATATATAATGTAATTCTTACATTAGGCTCGGTCTGCTACTATTCAAGCTTGAATACATTACTTTAAACATTGTTCATAGGAGCGTGCTCGTAACATACTAAGTGATTAAATGCATAAAAAGGTTCTGTTACATACCCTTGTTGACATATTCATAAACAAAGATAAATGCATGGAAAATATAGATCCATGTTTGGTAATAATAATGATTATGTACCCAAAAATAATAAAATAAAATGGTAAAAATCAAAACATGTATACATGATTAATATGATAACAGGTAACCTGATTAAGAATAATGGTTACTAAATAATGATTATAGCATGATCATGGATATTGTTAAAGAGATACTTGTCACTCTTTATAATAGATAAATATAATTGTATAATAGTATAATACAATGTAATTCTGCAGAAATTCAATATATAGGGCTGATATTTTATTAGGTGCCGAAAAATACCTTTAGGAATATATTAATGTATAATATTGGGCTATAATGATTTATTAGGCGCCCTGAAGATACTTTAACTGTTCAAATGCAAAGGCGTGAGTCTTTCTTGTCCTACATTTTTGCAGCATAACGGACGCGCTTTTTTCACACACAACACAATTCCAGACAATTCCCTAGGCACGAACTGAAGTGGCCAGGTTCAGCGGCCCTAAACGCAAACGACTTGAGTTTAACGGGTACGTCGTCCAGACGGGCCAGTACGTTCCCCTTGGAGATCCTTCTGTTTACGCCTCAGCCTACGCCAAGCAAAGATGTTGACGGCGATAACCAATATGGCCGTCCACGCTGAACACGGCTAGCAGAATGTAGTAGCGAAGATTTTCTCCACCTGCATAAGTCGATGACGCGTGGGTCATCTCAGCCAGTTGCGTCAGACGATGAGCTACTCGCGCGTTGTATGGGAGAGGTAGTGATGGGATGATTGTTGTAGCCCACGTGTAGTTCGCGAAATACGCCTTCTCACGTATTATCGTGTTGACCCCTCTGACGGTATAATTTGTAGATGTCCCCGTACAACCATCGGCTGCTACGAAGATAGGGGCATGGGCGGTGGATGTGTCCGGACACACACGACGTCGAATCCGGCCTTATCATAACGGATCCAGGAACCCATTATTCATCCTGTAATGAATTTATTACCGTAAAAGGGAGGGATAAAGTTTCCTACAGACAACCTTCGCTTGTATGAGAGAGAGAGCCGTTTAGCACTATGTCTAACTCACATGAATCCGTTGATATAGGATAGAATTCAAAAGAGTCAGCTGTACAAATTTTATTATTCATGGCTTCTGAACAGTGAGTGAGTTTATCTAAGTCTTAATGACTGTAAATGATTTCTTATCAGAAGAAATCAGTACATGCCCTGTTAAATTGGATATTACTGGATTTGAGTTATTCGTCATAAAAGTAGGAAACGGTGCTATTTTGTATGATTGCCAAGCTCGGAAGAATCAAAAGGAATCGTGATCATAATTCTATAATTTTCTACGCTGACTGATATTAGGCTATAATAGAATTCTACTTTCATGGGCATCCAATAAGGATATAACCTAGCTTCTCCCGTCCGTTTTCCAAAGTTAACGTCAGATCTTTAATAGGCATGAGGTGAGGAGATAACACCCCCTTTGTTGCTAACGTAATTGCTTCTTCTACGTAATCTTTTGACTTTTCAATAAAGATGTGATATTTTCACACGGATATGATCTATTTTTCGAACTTATAGTAAGCTAAAGTAGCCAGCAAATGTTGAACTTCCATGACCTGATCGATATTATTTGAATGTTCATTAACGATATTCATTATTTGATTGATCGAAGATAACTGGCTGCGAAGTTCTGATAAGGCCAGTTCCGTTTTGTGTTGCAAAACTCAATTCTTTTTATTTTGATTATTTATCTTGAGGCGATTTGAGATTCCCTAAGCCTAGATTCGCAACTGCATCCTAAGATGTTTAGTCCAGCTAGAATAAGCGGGTTGCGGCGTTCAAGAGTATTGTGCCGCACAGACCACATCAGCAGGTCACGAGCGAGTTCTTCTGCCTCGGCGGTTTTTATTTTGTATGTCATAAGACAACATTTCTGCGACGCTTGTTTGTTTGAGCTATCAGAGAAATCTCTGAGTTAGCATGAAAATTACGTTCATGCATTTCCTTAATGGGAAATACCAAACCTCATCAGGTCATTCTTTAATTAAGTTAAGGACGTCATCTTCAGGTAAGAAAATAGCATGCATATCTACCTCGATAACATATTACTTGACATCGATGAATACATCATCGATTCTCTCGATAATCGAGCCATGATTAAATTCTATGTCTTTAGTCCTAGCACTCTTTCCATACAACAAGATGTCTGAATACACAATATCACTCCTAACAATAACAGATTTCATTTTTTGAAAACCTGCAATGAGTAAAACAGTATGGTAATAAAACTCGCGTAAAAGAATAGGTTTTACATACAATATGATTAATAGATATATATATATAAATTATTATACAAGTTTCATAAATACAACCATTTTTCCCTCCCTCACTCCATCTACCTTTCTTTAGATTCTGATATGTGCCAATGGGACTATTCTCACATCAGTGGTTGGATACATTTGAACCTAACTCTATTGGCCGTTAAATTTTCTAAAATGTTAAACGGCCTTCAAACTTAGGTGTCAGTTTATAATTTAAACCTTTACGCACGTATACTTGTATGTATACCTGATCGCCCACGGCATATGTTCTAGTTGGCTTAGCTATTTTATCATGATTTTTTTTCATTATTATCTGTGCTTCTTCTAAATTCTTACGAATTATATTATATCGACTTATGCTTGCATCCATAACATCCTTTAGAGGATTTGATAAATTAGTTGTAGGCTTTAAGATGTGAAAAGGCGTTCGGGCCGGGATACCGTACAGTGCCTCGTGCGGTGTCATTTTAATAGACACGTGATACGAGTGATTAAGTGTGCTTAGTACCGCAGGTATGGCAATGTCCCAGTTGGGATCTGCCCCCCCTAAGGTGACCCTTAAAATGTTTAAAACCTTACGATTTGCCCTTTCCACTAGCCCATTAGATCTGGGTGATAGATCATGGTATTGACTTTCTTTATACTAAGGAATTCGCACAAGGAGTTAAGGAAAATGATTATTGAACTCCCCGCCCGAGTCTGAGATAATGATGTGTGGAATTCCATGTTTACAAATGTAGCACTCGTAAAACTTCCTAGCGCACTCAACCGCGGTTTTTGTTTTAAGCGCTATAAGTTCTGTATATCGAGTCAAAGCGTCTATAATTACTAGGAGGTGCTTATTTCCTCTGTCTGACTCGTAAAATCCTGTTAATAAATCTAAATGTACTCTTTCAAAGGGTTGATTTGGCACGGGGTAAGCCCCACCCTAGGTGCTGACAGGTGTCTTCGTGTGCCCTTTGTATTCTTGACAAGTGCGACAATTTGCTATGTGCTTTTTTATATCTCTAAGCATCGTATGCCAATAAAATAAGGATTTGGCTTTCTGTGACATCAAGGTATAACCCGGATGTCCGTGCAGTGGATTTTCATGCAAAACCACTTTAAGACAGTGGGTATGAGTGAGATAGGCACCACCACCTGGTTGTTATTCAACTGCGGTGTGTTGCGGGTTTTCCTCGTCACAGATCTACACAGGATATTTTCCTGTAGGATATAATTCTGCTGCTTATACTTTAGGTATTCTTTTTCCTTCGGATTTCCGTTTAACGCAATGATGATTTTTTCTATTTGCGGATCTTTTCTTTGTTCCGTCTGTAATAATTCAGCACTCCAGCCCAGATCTTCCTGTTCGGATATAGTTTTTAAAACGGGCATGGAGGTTGAGATATCTATTAATTCAGCTAATGGCTCGGTACAAGATGAAGAGGGGTTGCGTGATAATGCGTCAGCAATGATATTTGCTTTCCCAGGTAAATACCCGATCCTCGCGCCAAAGTCCTGAATGATCATGTGCCACCGAGTTCGCTTGGGGCTGTGACTAAAGCCTTTAAAGAAGTCGGTTAGGGGCTTATGATCAGTGAGAACCTTGACGGGATAACCGTAGATTATGAATTTAAAGTGCACGAGTGAATAACAATACGAGCCCTTCCTTGTCGTATTACTGCATATTTACTTCGGAAGGTCTCAGTTTACGTGAATAAAAAGCTATAGGGAAAAACTGTCATCATATTGTTTGAAGCAATACCCCACCTACTCCTAGGTCTGAGGCGTCTGTTGCTATGAAAAATTCCTTATTGAAGTCAGGAAATTTCAAGATAGGAGACTACACAGTTCATCTTTCAATTTATCGAACGCCTGTTGATGAATTTCAGACCATACGAAATCTACGCCCTTTTTTATAAGATCGGTTAGGGGAGCGGCTATGATTGAGTAGTTGCGGATGAAGCGGCGATAATAACCGCTGCATCCTAAAAATTGCTGTATTCCCTTGACGTTCTAGGTATCGGAAAATTACGGATAGCCGACACCTTATCGTGGACGACTTTAAAGACCTTCACTAGAAACCGTGAAACCTAGATAGACTAGTTCTGTTTTTAAAAAATTCACACTTGCTTATCTTTACCCTTAAATTATGCTGCCTTAACCTTTGTAACACTAACTCCAATTTACGTAAATGTTCTTCTAATGTGTTGGAAAAGATTACTAAGTCATCCATGTAGGCATGTAGGATATCTCCCAACAAGTCTCCAAACACGACGTTTATCATACGAGTAAAAGTTATAGGAGCACAACGTAAACCAAAAGGCATACGCAAAAATTCATAATGTCCCCTGGCTGTGCTGAAGGCAGTGTATGGGATACTCTCTTGTTCCATCGGAATCTGATGAAATCCTTTTAGTAAGTCTAGGCTTGTGAAATATTTATTCTGGCCTAGTAAAGATAGGATATCATCGGTACATGGTACTGGGAATCTGTCAGGGATTGTTTCTTCGTTTAAAGACGAAAATCTACGCATATCCGCCAAGTTCGATCTTTTTTCGGTACTACTATTAACGGAAAATTATAAGGGCTGTTTGATTTCCTAATGACTCCTTCCTTTAACATTTTACCTACTTCCTCTGTTATCTCATTCTGAAATTTCATAGGAAGTCTGTTACGAAGGTAAATAGATTACTTTCTGTTTTGTCCTTGAGCCTGATTTGATGCTCGAATGACATCCGTTTTTCCTAAGGTTCCATCCGTAGTGGAAAAAACATCATGATATTTATTAACAGATTCAAAAATTTCTGCTGAATTTCTTCTTCTTGAATATCTTTATTGATTTTGTTCTTTATAGATTGCAAAAGGGTTTCATCCGCACTGATTGAGCGTGATTTATCTCAGCTACGGTAAGAATGCGATGTTTTATAAAACTTCGGCATCCAAGATATGTTGATTTTTGTGGATTACTAAAGTGGTATTCACAAATGATTACAGACTTCGATATTACATTGCTGTTGTGAGCCGACTGTATAAACGGCTTGTGTGACGGATAATCCGTGTGTTTTGCAGAGTTTCGGAAAGGATTAATGTTTCAGATCCTGGCAAGGTTCTTTTTACACGCACTAATATATTTGAAGTTACGTTAGGCTCGAGAGTTTGCGTGCAAGCTGATATTACGGGTGAGCGAGAGTTTAATTGTTGGGTTGCCTGTATTATTTCTTGGTTCATGAGACAGGTGATTGGTTCCGTAATGTAAGTGACAACTCTGTCTGTCTCTTTATTATCTAAAACAGATTTTTAGGGTATTAGAAGACCTATAGAATTTCCCTTTGATATACACGCCGTGTTTTGCAGGTGCTAAGATAATATTTTGACGTGCCCATAGACGGGTATCCGATAATTACTGCGGGATACCTATTAATGTTTTGTACAACGACAAAAGGTATCAGCAAACGTGCTTCTTACCGACCTTGTACTGTAACATGAGTTACGCCCACAACATTTAATTCATTATTCCCAATTGCCTGAGAGCCTATTCCGGACTTTTCTATAGGGAAATTGAAAAGAGTAAATGAGGAGTCCTTAAATCCATTATATTACGTGGACTACCAGAATCAAAGAACAAAGTGAATGACTTATGGTCCAAATTTACTGCATGTAAGGTTGGTCGCAACTCTTTTGTTTTGAACTAATAATTGCATGAATTTGTTGCAAATCTACGGGAACCTGCACAGATTTTTTTGATTCGGCCGTGTGTTCCATAGGAAAATCAATTGTCTCACAATGATCTGATAAATGATTAAACTGATTATTTGATACAAAAGATGTTGATATTGATGACCCAACATCGCCCTCTCCCCCCCCCCTTGGAGTGAACTACGTGGTATTTGTTTTGTTTAGTCACACCCCTGAAAATTCGCTTGCCCTTGCGAGTTCTGGCTAGACGGCCCAGGAACAGAGGTACCTGAAGCACGATTTGTTTGTTCCTGCTGTTGTGCAGAATTTCCGTTTGGTTGTTTCTTCTTATAGTACTGAGGACCCTTCTTTTTATTTGCCCACTAGCACTGGTTGCGTGTTTGTAGCGTTTGGCTGTTGATTCCTCGAGTAGCAACGGTTATATGAATGAGTTGAACTATTGTGTAGTTGAACAAAAACGCGTCCGACGTCTGAAATCATGTGACCTGGTCGTTTACAGTTATAACAAACCATCCCTGCAACTTGATTATTATTATGTACCACATTTACGTTGTGGCTTGTTTCTCATTTTTTGCAAAAACTTGAATGACGAAGGATCTAGGTCGGTACATTTAGACATGTGTTTTTTGATTTGTTTATACACATCTAATTCCGTACTGTCGGGCTGCAATTTTTATCAAAAAACCACCGTTACTAACGCTTCAGGCTAACGCTTCAGGGGGCAACATTACAGTGATAGACGTAAGGTAGATCAAACGGATAAAATCTTTCACTTTGATTTTAGCACCCGCAACCCACCCGGGGAGTTACCTAAACTATCCTGATATTCATTTAGGCCGGTCGGCAATTAGCGCCGCCCGCTCGACAACATTGAGCTGAGTCATGGAGGCTTGGTTAAGGATATTTCTCAATGCCAATACTACATCTAAAGCCTCTTCACCCCATACACGGCACGTAATCTTATTTTGAACTCGTCCCATGTAAGCGCTTCTTGGAAAGAAACCCCCCTTAGATACGCACTTGCGTCGCCTTTAACAAAGTCAACGAAGCTCTTGGCCTCCTGTAATTGTACTGCTGGGTCTGTGATGCTTTTTGCATTTAAATGAGCGTCTACAGATGAGATCCATGCCTCAACATTTTTGAGGCAGGAACCCATTGACCCGACCTTGAAAAGGGACTATCGCTGACCTCGCTAACGAGAGTCACCACGTTGGGGTTGTTGCCAGCCGGAGAGGTGTGGTTGCCATTTCGGCTTTCACTTTTTTCTTATCACTTCTATTCCTTGCAATCCTATCAAAATATCTATAAGAGTACACTCGACCACTACGTAAACGCATAAGCAATGTACTGTATAAGTGTGTTATAATAATAGGAAAATCCCCCAAAAGATACAAAAATACAGATAATATGATAAAATATTATACGGAGAATTCCTGCAAGAAATGGTTAATGACAACTAGAAAAGAAAAAAAAAATTAATCTGCGGGCGAGAACCTCGTAGTTGAAGATAGGTTCTGTAATGAAGGAAGATTAATATGGCGAACAACTCACCCCCAAGAATACTGGACGATCGACTCTTGATGAACAACACTTCACTGAGGAAAAGACCTGAATAGATAAAAATGGTACTTAGCTCCAGATTATATTGCGAAGGATTGTTGACATGGGATGACGTCACAGTTCCTGTCCACGTCTCGCCGTCGGAAGTCGTGATGACGTCACGGCCTTCTCTCGGTGCACGATGCGCGGTAGAGTCCAAGATGGATGACGTCACAGCCTCCGTCCTTGCACTACTGCGTATAGCTGTCCACTCTGCGTCCTTGCTCGTGAACGGGTGATGTTCCCTGTGTTTGTTTTCTTCTTTCCGTTGATGTTCGATGCCGCCCTCGTCCGGTGTAGATTCTCGAAGATAAGTGATAACAGTTGCTCAAACGTCAGTGTTAAATGCTTGTATTCCTCTCGATGAAGGACATAGTTGCGTCTTCTTATAAACTGTTGCGTGATTGAAGATCCCGTTTCCTCGTTTCGTTTGATGTTGAAGGTGGAAAGTTAGTTCTTGTAGACCTTCGGTCGGCTGATATGGGTCATGTTAATTATGTTCTTCGTTTATTAGCTGCCACCACTTTCTAATGTCTTATCGCTTGGCGATAGACTTTTTGTTTTTTCCTTACGGCTGTTATCCGTAAGTAATGTTTGGTTCCTCCCATCTCCCTTGGATATCTTAGTAGAGAGGTTCTTTTCTGTCTAGGAGGATGATTCAAACAGGCTAGTTGAACAAGTTAACAACTTTATTCTGTAACTCCATACTAGGAGATGCAGCTCGGTCGGACGACCGATATGTTTGACTGTTGGCGTGGAACTGCCATTCTAAAAAAAAAAAAAAGCATCGCGTCGATAGCGGAACATTAGCTATCTCAGCAATTCATATAAAAACACATACGTAGTTCGCCGGCTCGGAAGTTACAAGTTTCCGGCGTAGGTTAACAGGTCAACGCTTCCCATGGAAGTTGTTGTGCAAAGTTATCATAACATAAAAATGTTGACAAAGCTTTGAGCTAGATCAGGCCTACTGCAGACAACGCATAGCGTAATCTAAGGTCTGCTTTGGTCACGTAGAACCCTCCTAATGCCATGACTCCCCAGGTCACTGGTTTATATATAATAAGTAATTCTTACACATATACCATCCAATAATCAAACATACTAAACTTGCAGCCCTCTAGCCTTAGTAGTTTTCATCTTATTCAAGGTTAAAGTTTTAGTTAGCTATAAAATCGTGCGTCTGGTACGATTTAGGCCCAGGCCAGGCCATCGGGCTGTTGTTAAGGTTTCATGAGTCCGCGGCTCATACAGCACTATATCGAAACCACATAAAGATAGATATATTTTTTTTTTGTGGCCTTGATTATATACAATTTTGATTGTGCCGAAGAAACTTTGACTCATTTTTCACTGATGTTTTCCTCTAGAGTCTTCCCCAATCCCCTCCACAACCCGCCGCCCCCCCCCCCCCATCACAACCTGGTTCTCCTAAAAGATTTTCCTAATTCCTAAAGAAGCTCTGATATTATCCTGTGGCATTCATTCTCCCATCCCTGCCTCAAGGAGGTGGGTAACTCAGGCCTCGCGTGAGAGAGACCCAACACATATATTACTGTGTCTTACACCTTCGCCTTTCTCTGAGATTCAGTGTTTCAGTGGATTATTTCTTTGCGTTTCTGCTTTTAATTTTTATTATCATTATTTTAATGTTCATATAATTAGCGCCTAAGCCTATATCATTGGAAATATTTGCATTATCACGAGTAGCCTCGTATTTTTAATGGTTAAAAATGTTAAATTCACTCATATTCTGTGTGTTAATATTTCTTGCTAAACAAAATCGCTTGTGGAAATTCCTTTTATTCCTTTTAACTATAAAATCCATATTTCGTAAAATTAAGAGATTTTTACATCTAGAATTCTTATGGCATTATTTTTCTTATACATTCAGGATAGTCCAAACACTGTTCGATATACTACGATAAAAAAAACCAATATTAATTAGAAATAATCTAGTCCTTTCACGTCGTAGTGAGAGAGAGAGCAAGAAACATTAACATCAAATTACGAATAAACCCCACAAGAAGAGAGACAGAGATAGAGAGACAGATACAGAGAAAGACAGAGATTAATATATGAAATTTGAATAAAACCTACAGAAAGAAAGAGAGAGAGAGAGAGAGAGAGAGAGAGAGAGGCGCGCCATTACAAAAAGTATACACGACTTTGAAACTCAGCTTTCTGAAGAATAACATATTAAAGATATATACCATCGCCTCTTCATACAGCGTCACCCGTTTTAAACAATGTGATTCTTCAAATAAAAAAAACACTACCTCAGTAACAGCCGTAGGAACGTAAACATCAAGCAACATCGAAAGGAAACAGAGCAAATACAAACTGTCTGGAACAGTGCGGCTGGAGAGAATACATTACCTCAGTCTATAGTTGTCAGGGGATGAGAGGGGAGGTACGTCTGGTTGCCACTGAGGTCTTAAAGCATCTGGCGTTGATTACACAATGAACTCTGGCCTTGGCACTGAGATACTGAATCGGCAAAAGTGTTAACTGAATGAATGTAAGGGAATTGGAAATCAAATTCATGATACTTTCTCCTTTTTTATACATTGTTTTACGTTTTTCTGCATTATTCCTTATATTCTATCAAGAATTGTCCCATTGATCTTTTTTGGACGAATAAAAAAAATGAGTGTTTTTTTATATAGTTCCAAAAATCTCTGTTTTTCTTCCAAAGCGACTCGTTCGAAGCAGATGACGCGATCCATTCCGTAATGCCTCACGCAACCTCTTCTTTGACTCAAGTATATACCAG
The DNA here is from genome assembly GCF_015104395.2 of Macrobrachium nipponense. Classification (NCBI taxonomy): domain Eukaryota; kingdom Metazoa; phylum Arthropoda; class Malacostraca; order Decapoda; family Palaemonidae; genus Macrobrachium; species Macrobrachium nipponense. The sequence goes on along the minus strand of NC_061090.1, from coordinate 33,316,931 downwards.
AGCCTCTGAAGATTGGGAAACTCTATCCATCACGAATGCTATGCCAGAACAGTCAGAACTTTTAATCAAAGAGATTGCAGAAGACAGACAACTTTCATACTTTTTTTTCTCTCTGTACAGGAAATCGTTCTTGCGTGTTTAATCGCACTAAAATCCAGGCGTAGTATAATGATAGACTTCTGTTCGAGACTTGGTGAAACTAACCCAATAAAATCTGAATTCCCTCGACTGTTCCTCCTAACACGTGTATAATGGTTATTCACTCTAGAGAGAGAGAGAGAGAGAGAGAGAGAGAGAGAGAGAGAGAGAGAGTCTTTTAAAATCTTACCCCCCAGTCGGCCTTGGGAGTTTGAGACAAAATTACTTGAAAAAAATAATACAATTTTCCTCATTCAATTCAGTTGATCACCCATGTGATACAAGTATCTCTCTCTCTCTCTCTCTCTCTCTCTCTCTCTCTCTCTCTCTCTCTCTCTCTCTCAAAAGTCTTAGACAGAAGTACTTTGACAAATTTATGTTTTTTATTACTCAGGTCAGTTCAACTAAGTCATCATCATTCTCTCTCTCTCTCTCTCTCTCTCTCTTCTCGTCTCTCTCTCATCTCATCTCTCTCTCTCTCTCTCTATCTATCTATCTATCTATCTATCTTGCTGGAATGCATTACTGAAGTTTCACTTAAAATACTGACCTCATTCCAGCGTACTGCATTATCTCCAATATGGAAAATCCACTGGCCTCATTCCCTGTTCTGACCTGATATTTATACTGTAACAAGTTGATTAACTTTTTTGCAAGAGCGCTTGGTAATAATCATCAGACGCTGGGAGCGATTACGTTCAGGATAACGGCGGAAAATCACTGAGTAGGACAATAATACGCATTGGAAATTACTATCATCACGAATGCTCAACCTGGCTGTATCAAGTCGGTGTCATCAGAGTCTCTACAGAGTTACTATGTTCGTTATTCAAGAATTCCTTCAGGTAACTTGCAAGAATTGTATTTTTTTTTATTGGGACAATGTTCTGTTTTTAGGTTATTGTCTAGAACCAGACTTGTATAAAAGAAATTTTCTTTTAAGTGGACATATTTTCTCCTACAAAAGTCTTACTATATACACACACCCATTTGTATATGTAAATATATATATATATATATATATAATATATATATATATATATATATATATATATATATATATATATATATACTATATATATATATATATATATATAATATATATATATTATATATATATATATATATATATAATATATATATATATATATATATATATATATATATATATATATATATATATACACAAAAATACATACATACAGGGTGTCCATAAAGTCCCAGTACCATTATAGGTATTTATTTGCTCAGAAACCATATAACAATGAGTAATGCAGTTTTTTTTGTAGACTGAAGTGTTCTGCATGTAAACTTGAGGAATTGTAGAACATTCTACAAAAAACTGCAATACTCTATGTTATAAGTTTTCTGAGCAATAAATACTTGTAATGTTACTGGGACTTTATGGACACCCCTATATATATATATATATATATATATATATATATATATATATATATATATATATATATATATATATATATATATTATATATATATATATATATATATATATATATATATATATATATATATATATATATATATATATATATATATATATATATATATATATATATATATATATGTATATATATATATATATATATATGTATATAAATATATATATATATATATATATATATATATGTATATATATATATATATATATATATATATATATATATATATATATATATAATATATATATATATATATATATATATATATATGCTTTATTTTCTTGCTATTCTGCTCTTCGTTCCGCCCTGTATTCCCCTGACAGGAACAATAGTCTCTGGGTTCCTCGTCCTGGTGATTTATGAACAAAATGTGATATTTTTTTCGAGGCCGAGATTAACCAATGTAGATATTTCTGTTGAACTTTTTGTCTTTTTCTTTTGTATTTCACTCTTCCGAGTAGCGAAAAACATGAATATATATCATTTCATTTTGTTTTCTTAAATTTTCGTAAGTTTTTCCATTTTATTATTCCTTTCATATGGTTTTCGCAAGTTTTCATATATTTTTTTCCTTTTTTTAACTCTTTTAGTTTTCATATCTGTGAAAGCTTACTCGTAGATGAGCAAAGTTTTCATGGTTGCTTTATGTCAATAATAATAATAATAAAATAATAATAATAATAATAATAACAATAATAATAATAATAATAATAATAATAATAAGAATAATAAAATGCGCCTTAGTCAACATACAAAAAGGCAACAGTAACGAGAACTGAAGGGATAAAGCTACCAGATGGGAGCAACATCAAAAAACATTAGATGAGACAGGATACAAATACTGCCGGGAATAAGGAAGGAGGGGATATAAAACACCAAGAGATGAAGACATGATCAGGAAAGAATATATGCAGAGACTCAAGGCGATACTCAAGTCAAAACTTAACGCCGGAAATATGATAAAAAGCCATAAACATATGGGCAGTGCCAGTAATCAGATACAGCGCAGGAATAGTGAAATGGACGAAGGCAGAACTCCGCAGCATAGATCAGAAAACAAGGAAACATATGACGATACACAAAGCACTACACCCAAGAGCAAATACGGACAGACTATACATAACACGAAAGGAAGGAGGGAAAGGACTACTAAGTATAGAGGACTGCGTTCAACATCGAGAACAGAGCACTGGGGCAATCAATATCCGAAAACCAGTGAAGACGAGTGGCTAAAGAGTGCATGGAAGAAGGACTGATAAAAAGTAGACGAAGACCCACAAATATACTGAGACAGGAGTAATGACAGACAGAGCAGAGGACTGGCACAACCAATGAACGGACAATGCATGAGACAGACTAAAGAACTAGCCACGATGACACATGGCAATGGCTACAGAGGGGAGAGCTAAAGAAGGAAACTGAAGGAATGATAACAGCTGCACAAGATCAGGCCCTAAGAACCATATATGTTCAAAGAACGATAGACGGAAATAAACATCTCTTCCCATATGTAGGAAGTGCAATACGAAAAATGAAACCATAAACCACATAGCAAGCGGAATGCCCGGCACTTGCACAGAACCAGTACAAAAAGAGGCATGATTCAGTGGCAAAAGCCCTCCACTGCAGCCTGTGCAAGAAACATCAGCTACCTTGCAGTAATAAGTGGTACGAGCACCAACCTGAGGGAGTGATAGAAAAACGATCCAAGCAAAGATCCTCTGGGCGGACTATGGTATCAGGACGGATAGGGTGATACGTTGCAAAATACCAGACGTGACGTTGATTGACAAAGTCAAGAAGAAAGTATCACTCATTGATGTCGCAATACCACGGGACACCAGAGTTGAAGAGAAAGAGAGGGAAAAAATGGATAAGTATCAAGATCTGAAAATAGAAATAAGAAGGATATGGGATATGCCAGTGGAAATCGTACCCATAATCATAGGAGCACTAGGCACGATCCCAAGATCCCTGAAAAGGAATCTAGAAAAACTAGAGGCTGAAGTAGCTCCAGGACTCATGCAGAAGAGTGTGATCCTAGAAACGGCACACATAGTAAGAAAAATGATGGACTCCTAAGGAGGCAGGATGCAACCCGGAACCCCACACTATAAATACCACCCAGTCGAATTGGAGGACTGTGATAGAGCAAAAATAATAATAATAATAATAATAATAATAATAATTAATAATAATTAATATAATAATCAATAGTAATAATAGTAATAATAATAAATAATAATAATTAATAATAATAATAATAATAATAATAATAATAATAATAATAATAATAAGGTATATAGTATTTCAGTATTTCTGACACTGCTTCTAATGCGGGTTGAGTAAACCTTACGGGCAAAATACTCTACGGGAATTGCAGGTAACCTTTCATTACTCCTCAGATCATTATTATTAGAAAGACTGCAATAATACCTACGTTGAGTTACTATACAGATCCAGTGAGTTTCGTGGGTCGATCTCAGGAGCTATAAGAGAAGATCGGTCCGATGTGGTGGCCGTAATCGTATCTGGTAGTTAGTCCTGTGGTCTAATGTTCGGAAATTGGTTGTTAATGCGAGTCTTGGTACTTTGGAAGATAAATTCATCCTCGTATCTTAATGAAAGACAATGAGAAGGGCAAGGAAAGTGAGAGATGACGAAAGTGAAGAAGCACCAAAAGTGGTATCTTTACGAGACTGGTAGAGGATAAGACTGAAGGGATGACATACTTTGGAATTTAAAGCCATTCCTATCGATATTCCAATCAATAACTAAAAGCCCTCCCTCTACGCCTTTCATCTGGTCTAACATAATAAATTTCCAAAATCACATTCTCTCTCTCTCTCTCTCTCTCTCTGTGGATGATGGCTCCATTATGGGACCTTCGTGTCCTCCGGCATTATCTGAGCAGCCCACAAAGGGATCAAATGTGAAAATTATTGTTCGTTCGACGAAGCAAATGTATTGGAAAGAATCACACATCACTTGTGGTGAAGCACCGACGAAGGTCTCGAAATGGAAGACTTAAAGTCCTAATGACAGGTCTTCTTCTTCTTCTTCTTCTTCTTCTTCTTCGACACTTGACTTTGGGGGTGGTAATCTATCAGGTGTAAGATAGGAGCCGTTCTAAAGATGTTTTGAATGAAGAAGAGTCACTTTATTTATTATGTTTGTGGGGGATATTTCCACTTGCTCTTGTCTCAGGTGGACGAACGAGTCCACAGTTGTTCACTGATTCTCTTCAATGCTTTCAAATCTAAAATTTACGAACCATGGGTTTCTATCCCCAGTAGAAAAGGGTCAGTTATTTTCATTAAAATGAATATGACAGTTGAAGAATATTTAAGAAACAAAGATAATTTTTAATGACAGTTCCCTATCTTCAACCGAGTTCAAATTGAACAGTTTAGTAGGTCTGTCTTAAAGAATTTGTACTGATATTATGTAGCGTAAATTATATAAACATGTTAAATGATAAAGGCGTTCAATACCAGCTGTTTAAAAACGAGAGAGAGAGAGAGAGAGAGAGAGAGAGAGAGAGGAAGAGAGAGAGAGAGAGAGGGGAGGAGAGAGGAGAAGAGCGAGAGAGAGAGAGAGAGAGAGAGAGAGAGAGAGAGAGAAGAGCACGAACAATGCATTCTTGTAGTGTTGAAAACTGCTCGAAAATATGGGACACTGCCTTCAAATATCCCTTCTGAATAATTGCCTATTAAAAGAGATGGGGGAAGCGTACTAGGGAATGGAATTGAATGAAAACGTAACTCACCTTGAATTCCGTTGGTGGAAAAAGTGAAGGAAATTAAGTTAAATAACCTGAGGTCACTGTTGGCAATTTTAGTACAAACTCTTTCGAGGGAGGAACATGAGAGAGAGATAGGGAGAGAAAGAGAAGTTGAAGAAGAAGAAGAAGGAGAGAGAGAGAGAGAGAGAGAGAGAGAGAGAGAGAGAGAGAGAGAGAGAGAGAGAATGGGCTCTTTCCTGTTAGTGAGCGACTGCTCTTGGGTTCTCGGGTGATTTTAAACTTCATATGTAAGATGAGATCAGATACTATCCAACCTTTTCTACGTATTACCTTCTGACCTGAGGACAAGCAGTAGTCTTACACCTAAAAGGATCCCTTTGAAGTCTCTGTCACAGAGAGAGAGAGAGAGAGAGAGAGAGAGAGAGAGAGAGAGGAGAGAGAGAGAGGAGAGAGAGAGGGGTCTGCTTCCTGAAAAAATTGAAATATAACTTATGTACATTGTTACACATGACAACATTAAGATGTAAAATATTCCTGCTGAGAAAGGAAGCACACATGTTCCAGAGACCTATTTTGCCTTTTTAATGGCTAATACTCTCTCTCTCTCTCTCTCTCTCTCTCTCTCTCTCTCTCTCTCTCTCTCTCTCTCTCTAGAAGTGGATTTTGCTTCCCTACAGACATAATTTATTTAATGGGCTTTTTATTACTTTCACTTCTTATATTCGTAAGTAAAATATTCCCCTCCTTGGATTACAGTGTGTTTATCGTTGTTGTAGTTATATAAAAACAGATTGAATTACAATTAAAATAAAATAAAAGCGAAATCGAATAAATTTTGAAAACATGAAGTCGACTAAGAGATAAAGATTGTTGCCCAGAAAAATAAATATAAACATTAATTTCGAAAAGATGCAAAATATAAACAATGTCTCACATAAAAACATTGATAATAAACGCTCTGGGACTCCCCTTGAAGCTTCGAGCGTTGTAAAGTGATTTAAGATTTTGCTCCATATTTTTCGATACACGTTCCGCATCGTATGTCATATAAATATGCGTTAATATCTGTCATTCCCGCAGGAATAATTCGTCATAATTCAGAGAATCATAGAAATCTTATGATATTTTTCGAGCGACATTTTCCATCTGACTTTCGCTGGAATGTATATTTCTGTGAATATATTATCTATGCTGATAACAGATCAACATCGAACCTCGAAACTTGAAAAAACACAAATTCGATAATAAATATATTAAAACCCACATATATATATGTGTGTATATAGATGTATGTATATAGTTATTATATATATCTATAATATAATATATATATATATATATAAATATTATATATATATATATAGATATAATATATATATATATATATATATATATATATATATATATATGTATAATTTGGACAACGTTGAGATTCCACAAGTCAAGGAAAACCACTTCTACCACTTCTCTTTTATTCGGTGAAGTCTACAAAGAAGATAAAAACACAAAAATAAATGACAAATAAAAACTGCACAAAGTAATGACAAAATGCGAACTGCTTATGGTATAACGAAAATAAGACAAAATATTTAAATGCAAAGAATAAAATAGATACAACAAAATACAACTTAATAGTGACTAATACAGTAAATATTAATATCAGTCACAAAGTCCACCCGACTAATGTAAACAGTTATCCAAATTTAAAACAAGAGCGTATTCACTTATGGTCTGTCAGTCAGACCTTTGCTACTAAAGACTAAACGTTAAAATATAAACAGCCTGGAAGCAACCACTAGCAAAATAGACAGTAACCATATTAATGGTCGTTTAAGGGTAAAACAGCATTTACAGACATCCAAATCTTTAGTGTAATAAATACTTAAACAGCACAAACAAACCGTTTGAAAGTCCGCTACACTCCCGCCTAGTGGAGAATGCAATGAACCACAATAATTTAAAGGACTTTCGAAACATGTACATATAGAGAGAGACCAAATCAGTTTGGTTTACAATGTAAATGAAATTCTCCCAATTTAATTTTGTTTTAGCATCTTTATCTGCCTTAGCTTGGAATCCATGTTGAAGCTCTTCGGTACCGTAGCAAATTAAGCAAAGGTTATGAATGGGTCTACTCCCAGTGAACCACCTTTCCATTCTCCACTGTTCGAACAGTAACTCTTCGAACAAGCCCATCTTTTCCGGGATGAATCCTCTCAAACAAGACCGCGCCTCCACAGTCCCCTAGGAGCGACACCTCCCTTTGAGGCCTGGTTCCAGAAGAAGAACCAAATCACCAACTTGAAGATTCTGTTTGGGGATGAAAACCATTTCGATTTTTTGTACTAGCTGAGGCGGACATATAACGAATCCAAGTTCTCCCAAAATATCTGAATTCTCTGTTGAGCTACCTCTACCATGCTTTCTCAAGGTTCACTTCGTTACCGGTATAAATGGTTGTAGAACTGAAAGGTTGCCCGTGAGGAAACAGTAAGTCATTGCCGGTTATAGTTGGGGACTCAAGAGGATCTGGTCCGTTTGGGAAGAGTGGTCGTGAATTAAAACAACAAGTACGTCACCTCTGACAGTATGTTTGCCATTCCAAAGCACTGAATTTCTTGTGGTGATAATCTGCTACTGCGTCTAAACCTCTTCTACAGCTTCTGATCAATGATCAACAACACCATTCATATGAGAAGCGTGAGGTGTGTTGAATTTCCACTCAAATTTTGTCCCAGCAATTGCAAACTTGTCCTTTATTAGGCTCTCATTCCAAGAATTTATCCACTTTTGCAATTTCTCTTGAGCCCCTATGAAATTGCGTCCTCTGTCACTTACTGCCAAAACTGGATGGATTCCATGATTACAAGTAAATCTTCTCCAAGCACAGAGAAAAGCATTCTGAAGACAATGAGTCGACCAGTTCAAGAGATATGACACGAGTGACGGTGCAAGTTATGATCATTATACTTCCTTCAGTGCTTGCATTACGAGTTAACTTTATTTTGATAGGGCCAAAGAAATCTAATGCAACTCTGCTAAAGGGGGGGTATTGGGCTCACCTCTGAAACTTGGCAGTTCCCCCATCTGTTGGCCCACAATAGGCGACGTCTGGTTCTGCAGAAACAACACTTGAAAGCAATATCCTTAAATAATCTTGCTCCTCCAATAATGTAAACTCCCACGCTTAAAAGCTAAAGCAATTGCGACTCTATATCCTTGATGACCTGTACATCGATGAATCATCTGAGCGAATGCTTCAGCCAGGGAAGAATTCCTCACCAATAAACTGGATGCCTCTGCTCGTAGGTAAATGGAGCTTATGTAGTCTGCCTCCAATTCTTAAAATGCCTTTTTCATCCAACTTTGGGTCAAGCTTTTTAATCTGTTTATGATTAACTTCATCTTGATTATTTAAAAGACTTCTGGCTTGCATAAATAAAGCCAGTTCTGCTTTCTTGTATTTCTTTAGGTTCTAGATGACTTTGGTAGTTTTCGGGTTTTGTTGTAATAGCAAACGGCGGCAGTAAGCAGTTATTCGTACAAGTCTATTCCAGTCTGAAGAGAGTTCTGTAAATCTTTCCTCAAAACTCTCATCAGCCAAAATTTCCAACAAATTGGATCCTTTTTAAGAGATTCTGGTGTGTACTCTTTAACAATACAACGCTTCTTTTCAAAATCATATGTCGGTTCCCCAAAATCACAATCTTGAAAACTGTTCAGAAGAAAATCGGGACCATTGATCCATCCTTGTAGTTCACTTGGCTTTATTGGCTTGGTTAATGCATCGGCAGGGATTCAATTGTGAAGGAACATAGCAAAATTCTTTTGAAAATCCTGGCAAAGCATCCTGAATCTCCTGAACTCTAGCCGACACAAATGGTTTAAAGGTTAAAGGTTCTAGCAGGAGAGCGAACCCAGGCCAAACACTACTTCTGAATCGGTCCAAAATTTTCATGGTACTAACCCTGCCAACCACTTGCAAAACAAGCAAGGCAAGTCTAGCCATAACCACAGCAGCAGTAAGCTCAAGACGTGGAATAGAACGCTGTTCAACGGAGCCACTAAAGACTTTGCGATGACGAATTTCAGTTCTACTCCATGAGAAGTATTCCATTTCAGCCAGATCACAGAACCTAGGGCAGATTCACTGGCATCACTAAATCCATGAAGTTGAGGGGTCTCCTAGAGAATCTTCTGGCTTTATCATTCGATCTAGTCTAAATCCAATTAGTTGATTCATTTCATGAACATATCCTTTCCACATTTTGATTTGTTCTTCACTCAATTCATCATCCCAACCAACTCCACTAGCCCATAAATCCTGAAGATAAATCTTGTATCTAATTATTACAGGAGATAACATACCTGTAGGATCCCACAACTTTGATACCAAACTAGCAACCTTCCGCTTTGTTAGTTTTTGAAAACTCCTCACTGAATTTTGTCTAGCTGAATTGCCACACTATCCGTAGCCTTATCCCATACATGACCCAAAAACTCGTGTTTGCTTGTCTTCTGGGCATCGGTCAAACAGAGGGGTCATTAGAATGCCATTCTTTATTCTGAAGGAGCCCTTTCCTAATATCCGATCCACCTGATCCATGGCCGCAATAGCTAATTCACTCTTATCAAATGATTCAATCACATCATCCATGTACATGCGACAGTTTAATTAACTGTGCTCCAATAGGTTCCTCCTCCTTGAATGTATCTGCCAAAGTGCGTACAGCCATCATAGCTATGTCTGGCTGGTTTATCCCCAAAAGGAAGGCGCAGCCACTGCCAGTGACGAATTGGAGAAGATAAATCAAAACGCCATACAAAACCGGTGATATCTCTGATCCTTTTCAGCCATAAGTATTTGATTAAACATTTTTTGAACATCGCCTGCAATTCCTATGCTTTTCATTCTCCAGTGAAGAAGGCAATACAGAAGAGAGTTCAAGAAATCTGGCCCTTTGTAAAATCCATCATTCAAAACAGCCATTGAACTTGGCAGCAGAATTCCATACGATGCGAACCTTTGTTGATTTGTGTAGCTGATACAGCATGATGTTGTAAATACCATCCCTCATCTCGGATTCCTCTGGATATAATTCTCTGACAAAGCAACTGTCAATTAATTTCTGGATTTCTTCGCTATATTCATCAAAGGTTCCATTCTTAATTAATCTTTTTCTTGGGGCTCATAAGTCTTATTTCTGCTTGAGGCTTGTTACACTCCAATGCTTCAGGGAAACCGGGCTTCCAAGGCATTTCCACAGTCATGCGACCATCCGCATTAATGCAAAGCTTATTTCGACAATGTTTTATGAACTGAGACTCTGCTATTTCCTTATCTGAGCAAACACACAATGTTGTTGGTTTGACACCAACAACATCAGATGTATATAATTTCTGCAAATCCTCCAAATGATTCAAAAACTGGACCCTGGATGCAGCATGTGGGTTTGGGTTTGGAATATTCCCTCCAAAAATGGTCCACCCCAAGATACTTCTGACGGCAACTGGAGACGATTCAGGAGACACAGAGTCTTTTACGCTCTCAACTGGCATTGTAAGGAAATAATAGTCATAACCAATGATGATATCAATTTCTGCTTCATCTGTGGTAAACGTTCCCTTGGCAGCGTTCAGATGAGGATACTCATCAAAAATATCCCCTCCAACTGCAGGACTGTTATGGGCTGGTTTCTCAATTCCAATTGCAATTACATTGTATGACTTAATTCCATTCACCGGTCTAATTTGGATAGAAAACTTGGCACTGCTTTCCTCAGCAATGCCTCCTCCAGCTACTCCATATCGAACTTGAATGGTTCACCTTGCAAGCCAAATGCTTGGCTGTGGATAACTTAAGCAATGTTTGTATCAGCACCTGTATCAATAAATGCAACCACGCGATGCCATTTTTTCTCAACATCTTGCAGTTCTACATACGTTGTAGGGGAGTAGCGTCGATGAATTTTTCCTTCCTGGCTTGAGTTCAGGGTCCCTACTGTGGTTGAATGTTGCATCTGCATCTGAAGCAACCTCCCGTGCACGACCAATGTTGCACTCAGAAGCACTTCCCGACAGAGTTAGATTCGCGTTCAAAGTAGAAGTACCTCCCGCCCGTGAACTTTCCAACCCAGAAAAAAGAAAAAAGGTCCTTGGCTGTACTTTAATTTCCGTATGGTGGGCAGGCTACAAATCGTATGATGATAAAGTTGGCAATCTACACAGCGTTTCTTATCCGGGCGTGTACAATTGATTGCGTTGTGGTTGGCTCTAAGACAAAAGAAACATCTCTTACTGCTCACAATCATCCTTCGTCTTTCTTCCTTGGTTTTTGATATAAAGATAGGACATTTAATGATCAAATGAGTTTTATCTATGCAAAAGGGGCAAGCCCTCCCATCATCAACCAATGTAGCCAAGGATTCATCACATTCTGAGCTTTTGTCTCTAAAATAGTTTTACAGCTGACTTGTTAGTATTATCACTCAGGGAATGGGGATGTTCTCGACGCTCTCTAGCTTCTGTTTCTCTTCCGTAGATATGTAATCAACTCTGCTAATGTCTGATTATGACATTTTTGATTGCCGCCATATATTCGTAATAAATTCCAGAATCGATCTTTCTGCTGGCAATTTCAATTGTCATGAATGAATCCAATTCCCTTTCTTGACCAAGTTCTCTCATTCGCCGAGCAAAATCAGTCAGTACATCCAAAACCTGTCTCATCTCCCTTGCTGCTGTAGACTTCATTGGTTTCAAGGCTTCTAAACCAAGTAGTACATCTCGTATGATGGCAGATGTTGGTCCTTCTCTTCTAGGGCCGCCCTCCAAGCTCCATTTTCACCATCAACAGAACTGCAATCCACAATAGTATCTTGAACTACTTTTGGTAATGCGTTTGCCATTTAACAAGATCATGAGCTTTTTCTTTACCATCAGTCTACCAGCTGACTCAAAGTATTGGTCCATTCGAACCCTCCACGACTGAAAGTTTCGGGGTGCTCCATCCCAACATGGTGCATGAAGACCTGGAATTCGGATAGCAGGTCGTGATTTCTCTGCTATTCGAATATCATCCAACTTTTGGTCGAAAGACTTCTCGATAAAGCTTCAACATTTCTTCGTCCTTTGTAGAGTCAGTTGGCGTGTGTTTGCCTAAAAACTCCGAGCGTAGAGAAGACAATATGACAGCTCTTGAGTCCAACTCCTCTGACTGGGTCTCCAGATCGCGAGCCCACTCGGTCATATTACCTTCTTTGTTATATATTAAATCATTGCATGATAGAATTTTTTCCATCTGATTCAAAATTTCCTGAAAATTATTTATTCGTCCCTCCATCATGGATATCTGCGATTTATTTCAACATTGTCGGTACAGCCCTTTTCAAGGAGTTCCTTTAGCCCATTTATCCCTCGGGTAATTTGAGACTTCAAGTATATCGAGTTTTTTTAATTTTTCGTAGTCCGCTGCTACAAAGTCCTCCATGGCAGAAGTCGATTTGGGTTTACTTCACTAATTTGGACAACGTTGAGATTCCACAAGTCAAGAAACCACTTCTACCACTTCTCTTTATTCGGTGAAGTCTACAAAGAAGAAAAAACACAAAATAAATGACAAATAAAACTGCACAAAGTAATGACAAAATGCGAACTGCTTATGGTAATAACGAAAATAAAGACAAAATATTTAAATGCAAAGAATAAAATAGATACAACAAAATACAACTTAATAGTGACTAATACAGTAAATATTAATATCACTCACAAAGTCCACCCGACTATATGTAAACAGTTATCCAAATTTAAAACAAGAGCGTATTCACTTATGGTCTGTCAGTCAGACCTTGCTACTAAAGACTAAACGTTAAAATATAAACAGCCTGGAAGCAACCACTAGCAAATAGACAGTAACCATATTAATGGTCGTTTAAGGGTAAACAGCATTTACAGACATCCAAATCTTTAGTGTAATAAATACTTAAACAGCACAAACAACCGTTTGAAAGTCCGCTACAATATATAATATATATATATATATATATATATATATATATATATATATATATATATATATATATATATATATATATATATATATATAGTATATTATTATATTGTGCGTGTGTAATATGTGCTTGACTTTTGATGAATATGACTTTTCTCGTGTGAATTATTCCTGTTATACGATCTCACCTAAAGCTTTCTCTCTTCATATTTATTTATGCATTTTCAATCAGAGGACGAATAAGTCAGGAGATATTTAATGATTATAACTGGTGTCCGTAGTATCCAGTTTTAGACTTATTTTGTTTTGAAAATATAGTAGGAATTTTCCTATCAATTATAACTAGAAATTTGTTGTGGATTTAGACTTTTTGCCGATGTTCATAAAAACTATAAAAAAGGCATTATTGATTTAATTTCCCATTAGCTTCTTAATCAGAACTGACTGGTATTACTAGCAGGAAGGAGGCTTTCTATTCATGCTTCTCCCCCAAAACATATATTTCCTCAGAATCTCCACTAATAAATTTAAAATGCTCAGTTCATGAAAGCGGTTGATTATGCGGTGGTACGCTCAAAAATTTCATTATTATTTCCATCAGATTTAGACAGAAAAACTTCATATTTTGAATGACAACATTGCCAATTACAGACGCTCTTTGAAGTTCTCTCTCAACTTTATCTTTTACCATTCGAACGTGATTAGGCAGAAACCTTTGGTTGCAAAAATATCTGTGATGAAGTGCTTATTATTCAGTCAAAAACTTTTGCAATGCATATCTCTCTCTCTCTCTCTCTCTCTCTCTCTCTCTCTCTCTCTCTCTCTCTCTCTCTCTCTCTTACACACACACACACACACACACATGTTTAGCCGTGAAAATATCAATAATGAAAAGTAAGTTATTCAGAAAATTTGGAAAAACTCGGATATCTCTCTCTCTCTCTCTCTCTCTCTCTTCTCTCTCTCTCCTCTCTCTCTCTCTCTTCTTCTCTCTCTCTCCGCATGCAGAGTATGCAAATCGCCGTTCATCAGAGCGCAAAATGAGGCGCTCTTTGTCATTGATCCATTTCTTCAAGAAATGGTCTTTTTCCGAAGGTGATTTTTTACCAGAAAAAATAAGGGCTTAACGGTTCGTTTCCACTTCGTTTCTTATCTATTTCTCCATAACATGTGAAGACCTGAATATTTACACGGTTGGTAGAGTCTCCTCATAGACCACCTTCAGGATAGGATATATTTACTCATTGGCAGGGAAAAGGCACAATAAAAGATCCCTAAAGAGTAACAGTTTTTAAACCAGAAGTTATGGAAACATTTATCATCCATACACTTAGTTGATGTCTTGTCTCTAACCAGAAAGAACATTTGTGCAGAAGGAAATGTTATTCCTCTCTCTCCTCTCCTTCTCTATCTTCTCTCTCTCTCTCTCTCTCCCTTTCTTTTTCTCTTCTCTCTCTGTTCATCGGAAGACTTCAGACCGCCAAAAGTTTCGAATGCAATAAATAAATTTTTTTAAGATCTTTGTTCCCGAATGGAGGACGCTAACATGAAACGATTAAGGGGTGGTGTTTTAATTAGAAAGGAAACAGGAGGTCAAACAATTTGCATGAAATACTTCAGGATCTCAAGAGAGAGAGGAGAGAGAGATGGACTGATAAAGAGTAATAAAAAGGATTCTTTATGAGATCTGGACAGAGTTCAAAAGGGACTGAGAAGGAACGATAATAGACGATGAGAGAGAGAGAGAGAGACGGAGAGATGAGAGAAGAGAGAAATAAGAGGAGAGAGAGAGAGAGAGAAAGAATTTGATAGCTATCATTTAATACCAAGGAGCTTTACCCTGAATCCCCAACAGTTTATTTGAATAGTAAAACAAATATATCCCCTAATATCAGTTATCTAGACAGATGCAACTGAGCACGATTAACAAAGCTAGACTAGAATAAAACTGTTCATGAATACATAGGGCTTGAAGTGTGTAGAATTATCCTGAGTTAGAAAAAACATATTTCCTTCATTATCTCATCCCCCTTTTTTTTATCGAGTGAAGTATATAGGCGTTAGGTTACCGATTATGTTGTTTCCACACTTGAATCTTACTGATATATATAGAGTTTATGAAAACAGCAAACGTCGAGGACATTTTATATTATTATTTTATTATGAAGGTGGATAGATATTACATAAGTGGTGAATTGGGAATAACTACAAAAATTTTATTTTCATCGTGAATGTAGTAATAATTACAGTATTAGGTAGATTAGAAGCGAGAGAGAGAAGATAGCCCGAGATGAGAGAGAGAAGAGAGGGTGAGGGGGGGTGAGGGAGCTTGACAATGACAATAGGGAACCATCTGGTGCCTAACATGAAAAGAAAACTGGGAATATTATGATGTAAAATTCTAACCAAATAGGTTCCTCTGTTGGCCAAACAATATTCTATTTACATCACTTATATCAAAATTACTAAATAAAAAAAAATAAAAAGATTGCCAATAAAACGTCTCTAATTAGATATATATAAAAAGTACTACAGTTTTATCAAGAGTAGCAATGAAAAGAAAAGCAACAGAAGCAAGTATTTCCTAAACTACCGCTATTTGTAGCAAAGATGACGTCATTCAGTCACAGTTATATAACCAACTGCGGGCAGAAGTAAGGTACTCGGACCTGTGGCAGCCGGAAACGCCAGTGGAAGGAACTGAGTTCGAGGTGTAAATAGAAACAGACTCAAAACCCAGAGTTTAAAATGAAAAGTTAAGTCCTTACATTAAAAACCAGAATGGAAGCCTCCAAAAGAGCCCTCATTCGGCTCAGCCTCCCCCTACTCAAAAAAAGAAAAGAAAACAAAATCGACTCAAAAAGTTAATTGAAAACTTGAAATAATTGTGATGGAGTTTTCGCTTCAAAAAATATATACATTTCGGGCCTAGCTTTTTTTTTTTTTTTTCTTATTCCTTCCTTCAACTAGTTTTTTTTGTTCTGCTCGACATTCATTTCTTTTCATTTTGTGACTCCAACTTTTGGGGCCAAAAATGTTGTTCATTCCGCTTCTATGTAAAAAACAGGGTTTACAAGGTTTAGTTTAGTTTTATACGAGATAGACGGAAGTTAGATAAACCTTTTCGTAAATTTTTTTATTTTAGAATGATAGTTTAAAATGAGAACTTCTTAATCATCAAAAGTACTAATTTTTGAAAACTACTTTTTACTGAAAATAAGTAAATAAAAATACAATAGGACCTTTTAGGCCAAGTGATGGTTGCCTCGGTTGTAGAAGTTTTTTTAAAAAATTTTTTTACAATAAACACAATAAAGTGGGTACTAGCGGTGAAGAGGGAAGACAGGAATATACCAACCAACATCCAACAGCAGGGCTAAGTGAGACGGTGGAGCATTTGTTTACGTGCATAGATATTAGATTATACATAAACATATTGTGTATATATATATAAATATGTGTTAGGTGTTATTGTATATATTATATAATATTAATATATATATTATATATATATATATATATATATATACATTACCATATATAATATACTAATATATATGTTATATATAATATATTATAACTATATATAATTATAGATATTATATCTACACATTATATTATGTATCTCAATATGTAATGTATTTATCCACTGACGGTTGTCATAACCATTTAAGATTTGTGTCAGTTGCAATGTCATCAAAACTTTGCAGGTAGTAAACATGTAATACTTCCATGCTCGCAACTTGAACATAAGTAAGGGTGAATATCATTCCAGCATTTCAAAGAAAAATATGGAATAAATAAAGGCGTAGTTACCTCAGCAGATGCCACTGTTAACTCTTGCAGAAAACTGTATGAACAGAACCGGATACAGTGGTTATTTGCATATTCTGAACAGAATTAAATACAAGGTTGTCTGCGTCAACCGTTTAACAACGACCAAACAGGAGTTCCTGAAAGCTAGAGATTTATTCTGAATATCCAGGTGGATAATTGAAGCAGAGCGGCAGCGCGTGCCGCTACAATTATTCAAATCTTACTAAGATTGTGATTCACCAAGGGTTATTAAGGTGTTCTAACTGTTATTATATGTAAGTAAGTATGCATAAATATAATATATAATATATATTATATATAATATATAGATAGTAATATAAAATATAAATATATATAATAATTAAATTATCTATGAAAGTAGAATTATATATAATTATATATGTAGATATTTAGAAGATTATATAGATATATTCTATATATGTAAACATATATTATATATATATATATATATATATATATAGTATATATTATATATTATATATTAGATAGATAATAGCTATATATAAATTAATTAATAATATTAGATATATTATATATATATAATAATATTATATGTTTAAATATATGAATATATTTTATAATCTATATAATATACTTATATAGTATATATATATATATATCTATATAATATATATATCCTATAATCTATTAGTATATAATTATAGATAATATAGGATATATAGATATATATATAGTAATATATTATATATATATATATAATATATACTTAATACTATATAGATATATTATGATCATATATATAATAGATATATATTAATATATTATATATATAATGATAATATATATATATATATATAATATATGTAAAGGTAACGGTAGTTCAAATGGCAGCAAAACGAAAAAAAAAAATTAAACCCTATCACTAAGACCTTTCACCCCAAAAATTAAAGATTACGTATGAGAAATCCAATAATACACTGCACAGGTCGTATTATACCCCTATTTTTAATTAACAACTCAGGTCCGGAATTTTACCAGATATAATGGAATATTTTCCAAATAATACATTAAACCATTAACCTTCGGCCTGGTTCTATTTTTTCTTAAAATGATTTTTTAAAACAGGGGTATGAGTCTAAAGAGTTATGACGGATAAACAGAATATAAATCCAATCATGAATCATAAACCCATCATGAACAATTGTCATCCACCAGGAATTATTAAGAATCCATCAGGAATTATAATCTATCTGGAATTATTAATAATCCCTCAAGGAATCATAATCCATCAGGAATCATAATCTCTCAGGAATCAGAATCCGTCATTAATTAAACCAATCCATCAGGAATCATAATCCATCAGGAATTATAATCCATCAGGAAATATATTTCATCAGGAATTGTAAATCCATCATGAATCACAATCCACCAGGAATCAGAATCCCTCAGGAATCATAATCCATCAGGAATCACAATCCATCTGGAAATATAATCCATCAGTAATTATAAACCACTTGCAATGAATGATAAGTCATCAGGAAGGGACTTATCGTTCACATAGGAATGACCTCCCATATTGTAACTCCCTATCTTGCAGTCAAGCAAAAAAAAAAAAAAAACCAACCATGGGCATTTGCATTTACAGCAAAATAACCCCCGCCCCCAAACCCCTCCGCCTGTCCATCCAACCCCATCCTCTAAGGTTTAGACATTAATGGAGATAACTTCATTCATAAATTCCGGTGGCTGTAATGGCCAGGATCAGATTACCTTTGGGCTCGTATGAGTATATGCGGTTTCAGATTTTCCCAGATTCATAAGGTTATGATAATGAAACCACGAACGTGAATTAAATATAATGGATAAACCTGGAAGAGAGAGAGAGAGTGAGAGAGGAGATGAGACGGACCGAGTAGAAGAGAGGTGAAAGCGAGCGAGAGAGAGAAGAGAGCGAGAGTTTAAATAGGTTTTGCAAAACAATCGCGACGGTTTCGTTGGTTAATTGCAGAAGAACGAGTAACTAATTATCAACAGAATTATCATCGTTGCCTATTATAAAATGTCTAGTAAATTTGACAATTAAATTCAGGTATATCATGTCAATCATGTTGAGTGGACAGATACATTTCATTCTAAACGTTTTGTACAACCTCTAGTTCATTAAAACCAGTTGCCCAAAATAGGAAAATATAAAAATTACAATCCTTTTTTTCGTTAGATTGTCGTATTGATTAGGGCGACCACGTGGTCACTTCCAGTCCTTTTGTCCAGAGATGGAATTCTGTGTATTTTTGCTCAAAATAGAAGGAGCAGACGCCATCTATTGGATGGACGGACAGCAATTTAGATACGAGGGGTAGTCAGGGTCTTAAGGGTTTTTCTTAGGTTTTTGTTTTAATTATATTTTTCTCATAAAGAAACGACTTAAAATTCATTGGAATAACTAGAGTAATTTTTGTATGTATAATGTACCATTACTTGTAAAATTTTAGCTTAATATAATGTCAATAAGAAGCGCCACGTAAATGATCGCAGGGATGACCAACCATACAAGTAGTCTTGTCATGTGTTGTTCACTGCAGAAGTATTAAAACGATTCTGTTGGCACATAAAGTTAGTAAAAAACTAACTAATTTATTGGATTGTTTATTATTTTACCCTGGTTGAAATTATAAATAAAGTGGTACATTTACGTAGGCTTTTCTTCGCCTAAAACTTAGCAAAATTGGCTAATTACTGACCAACACCGGTTCCAAGGAATGTCAAAAATACCAACAAAAAAGTTTGATTTTCCTATCATCCTGGAGAAATATACCAACGATTATCTGGATAATTTAAATGTATAAGAGACCAACGTTTATTATTCATTATTTTTAGCATGTTAAATAATATATAAAGAGGTACATTGACTGGGAATTCCTTTTTTGTGAATCGGGTAGGTTGGCAATTTCAACTGCCCTGTCTCCAAGTAAGGGTAAACAACTCTGTTCTTTAATGATAGTTTTTACCTAATTGAATATATTCGTTGGAATGGAATTTTAAAAAGCTAATGAATGCAGAAATGAATATATTTAAATGATTATATTTAAACTAAAATATTTCAATAATAAATACAGTAGGCAGGAAACACCGATATTCACGAGCTTTATAACTCAAAGGATGGAAGATGAGTGATGTGAAGATGGAGGATGCATCAGAAGATTGGGGGAAGGTGACCAGGGGAGGTAAGTGATGGGGACGCATGGGGAGATGCTTGTGAAGGCAGGGGATGCAGCAGAAGACGGGGGATGCAGTAGAAGATGGGGAGATGCAATTAAAGATAGGGGATGCAATAGAAAGAAGGAAGGATGGTGTAGTAGATGATTATGTGATTGCAATTAAATAGATGGGGATGCAATGAAAGGATGGGGTATGCCCCCCAATAGAAGACGGGGAAGGTTTTTTTTTTTTTTTTTTGTTTTTTTACAATAGAAGACGGGGAATGAACTGAAAGATGAGGGATCCAATAGAAGATGGGGTTGCAATAGAATATGGGGGATACAATAAATGATGGATGATGCAATGAAAGACGGAGGACACAATAGAATACCAGGGATGCAATAAAAGATGGTAGAAAATCAATAAGTCAATAATCTAATTTTCTGTTAACTGGTAAAAAACTAATTTGAACACATTTCAAGGTACTCTGTAAAGTATTTTACGCGGAAATCTCTCTCTCTCTCCTCATCTCTCCTCTCCTCTCCTCTCTCTCTACTCTCTTACTCTCTCTCTCAACTCTTTTCTGGCCCCCTTTCCAATTCCCGAATGCCCAATGGAAGATGACACTTAGGGCACCCGGAAAAGAAAATGTCGAATTGCTGTTCCTCATTGAAATATCTCCTCTTGGATCGTTCCAGTAAAACAAGATTTTTTCTCTCCCTGAGTGTATGGCTCGGTCCACCTGGGCAACTGACCAGAACAGCGGAGAAAAAGGTTGGATGACTTTTGAGATGAAGCTTTTCTGAGAAGGATACTTGGCATTAAATGGGATGATTATGTTAGAAATGAAGGGACTATCAGGGTGAGGATTGGAGGCAAAGGCCAGTCCAGTACCATGGTTGAAGAGGGGAAGGCTGCAAATGGTTTGGGAACATGTTGAGAGGTATGGATGGGAATAGAGACCATGAGGACGAGCACTGAGAGCAGTCCAAAATAGGAAGAAGAACGCTGGGTAGACCAAGAACGGGAGGTGGATAGACCATAATTGCCAGGGAATCTTGAGGGATGAAATCCAAAAACTTGTAGAGGAAGCGAGGGAAATGGTCGGGATAGAGGACAGGATGGAGAGGAAACTGTATCCAGGCCTTATTGGACACTGGGCAATGGCGGGAAGATAAAGTTAAAGTAAGTCTGGAGCAAGTTGCTCTCTGGGGCAATTGTCTCTCAGAAGATGGAAGACCTTCTGAGTATCACATTGCTGGTTTCCATCTTATGTCATTGCCCTGATTTAAGCTTTCTTGAAACCAGTTCCTGATCGTTCGCCTGCTATTGTCACCAGAGTGTGATGGAATTATAAGGTTGTGGATGTATTGGATAATGTATTTATTGTATGATATATTATAATATATAAACATATCATATATATTCTATATAATTATTTGATATATATATAATAATATATAGTATATATGTAAGGGCCGTAAGATACCTACCCAGTTACAATATATACATCAGGAAGGTTGGGGCATCTGGAACGCAGTAGATTTAATATAAAATAGGCATGGAGAAAAGCCAGCGTAGTATCATAACATGTATTTTCCAAATTTTCGAGGACTTTTGGGGCTTCATCATCAGGGCTGTAAAATATACAAACTATACAAATTAAAAAAAGACAATCAGTTATTAATATTAATAAAAATGGAATAACATAAAAGTTAAATCTAATAATTTGTAGAAAAAAGGAACTCAAAAAAATATATAAAAAAAAATTAAAAGTGAAAAAGAATGCTTAATTAGTACCTATCTCTATGGAGTTAAAAAAACTGAGTTGACGGTTGTTTCTGGTTTGGAAAGGAGGACGTCAACTATGTTATTAAATATTTAAAGGGAACTGTGGAAGGAAGTCTGACCTTAATTGTGGGGGCACAAGCTGTTTTGAGTTGTTAACGACTCCAAAACAGAAACAGAGAATAGTCACTGGGCGCTTGGGTGGACAATGCGAAAAATCCTTATATGAAAATGAGTGTTTTACAGTTTATTACAATGTTCTCGTATGTGGAAAATTCTTTCGTTTTCAAAAGTTAACATCCAAGTACGGTTGAATGACTCCGAGATGAGAAATCGATTCCTGAACTTTGAGCAATCTTTTGGTGGCTCCCACGTATTTCCCGATCTTTCATTTTGCATAAATGTAAAACATCATTTTCTTCATATAAGGGATTTTCGCATTGTCCACCCAAGGCGACCAATGAGTACTTCTCTCTGTTTTGGAGTCGTTAACAATCAAAAATAAAGCTTGTTAAACGCACATAGTTGACGTCCTCCTTTCCAACCAGACAACGTCCACTCAGTTTTTAACTCCATAGAGATAGGCTTACAGTTGAGCAACAGGTTTCCCTGGTAACCACCGTTCTTGAGGGACTTCGAAAAAATTTATATGGTAACGCAATGTTTACTGAGGGGGATGGGGAGGGACTCCTTCCTCTCTTGCAAGGAAGGTTCCCACCAATAAGCTCTGGAATTCTTTCAGTGGAGGAGTCATTAGGTATGGTTGGCGAAAGACAACATACACACACAGGACCACACACACGCAAACACGGAGTAAAAGCCCCCCCAAAAAAAAAAGAAATTGAGTATTGAGTAGGTTATTATCCACTGTAACTAAAGATTACTGTTCTCTTGTTTTAAATTAAGTCTGGTTTATTAAGATTTTCACTTAACTTTCGTCTAAGTCGTTATCTTACCATGTGTCTGTTATCATATAATCCCCCCCCCCGGGTCATATCATTACCGCAACAATACTTAAAATTTATCAAATTTGAGCGTTATATGTGATTTCGGACTGAGAATCACGAACATCATAACAGGATATTTTAATAACCTATCACGTTTGCCAAGTTTTGTATAGTATCGGTTGCCCAGTTGCGTTTCCATCCAATAATAATAAATAGGGAAGCTATAAAGAGGAGCGCAGCAGCACTTCATTGAACAACATACCCAAACACTACCTCTAATATTAGCTATTTGTAAAGTGGCCATGTTCCACTTAGAAATACCCAACTGCGCTAAGTATGCAAGTTTTGATATGTCATTAAACACCCTCTAATTCTTGACGAAAACCTAAATATCTGGCATATATATTCATTCGGGGGCGGGCGGGCACGAGTGTTGTCTGGGATTGAGTTCTTGGTTGTTAAAGCCGTCTACCAGGTGCTTTTGGAATTCTAAAATGTAATGCAAAACCTGAAACAAGCTTCTTGATTTTACTGTACCAATGCCTGTTAGGCCTGGCTTTGCATACAACTTAAAATGGGTGGTGGGCTAGGGGTAATTAAGGTGGGAACTGTTGCCCGGACCCCACCGATGAGTGGACGAAATACTTAGAATAGCTCCAGGATCCATGATATGCTCGTGGATGGCTAACGAAAACGGCTCCACTTGAAAATATTTTCCTTGTTTATCTTTAATGTTCTGCGAGTTTTTAGTGTTTATCCTTAAAATTATTATTATAGGTACTGGTAGATTTTCTTGAATACAAACATTTTACAAGAACGAAGGAATGTTGGGGGTTTAAACTCAACTCTCTCTTGGTAAAATACATATAGAATGAAAAGGAGAGAGAGAGAGAGAGTAGACTGGTACTGAGGAATCAAAATGGAAAACTACTAGGGGACAGACGGAAAATTGCACAACGTGTAAATGGAAAGCTAGGAAGGACTTCCCAAACTTGGTGCAAACTTTTTAACCAATTCCCATAGGGTAAACGGTAAAAGTAATTCGTTTGGCCAATGCTAAACAATTGGTTGATATTCAGAGGTTTCTTGTGTATTCATGGTAGGGGCTTGTATTCCCATCTTGAATATACTGTAGAGGCTGATTGCCCTACACCCCGGTCAGTACAATAATTATTAACATGATATGGATAAACAAATATGACTTAGGCTAAAATTTATTTTCTAATATATTAATTGTGATACATGTTTTAATGTCAAACAGGTAGACGAAAATTCCTTTCGCTCTTATCATTCATTCGTGTGAGGATAAGGAGGAACAGACGTCCTCTATTGTTAAACAGCCCTTTTCAGTCATTTTACCTGTCCATTGTGGAAAGAGCTCTTTGGCGCAAATGTAGTTGTGATGATATTGTACTCGGGTTCTCTTTTTGAGATAATTTTAAAAGGAAAAAATCTAGGATCGCGAAATTCCCATTTAGATTTTGAAACTCCTTTAAAAAGATATCAAAATTCACCCTTTCTAATAAATCAAATTATAATAATCCATAGACCATGGAGCTAAAAACGATATGCATAGGTCTGTTTACGATTCTTTTTAAAATCATGACGGACATGAAGTTCAGGCTGGAAGCTATGGGCTGAAGGCCATAATCCAATTACACTTACTCCAATTTTTACATTTATTTTTAATATTAATTGAGCAAAGTCCAGCCCAACCAATTCCTTCTAGAAAAACAAATCACCCTCTTGGCAATCTGTTAGGCATAGAAAGAATTCATGGGTTTCTGACGATCTGGGTGGTCCGATGTGGAAAGGAGCTTCCCTTGTTGGTTCCCAGTGGTGCCATAAGTTGCTCTGGTTCCTCTCCCTCTCAGGTTCCCAACATTTTACCAAAGAATTAGCCTAAATATTCTCAGTGAGGTTTCATGTCTGTATCGTTACTTGGCTGTCAAGCAAATTGCAGATACTCTCGACCTCGAAACCAATTACTGGGACTTTTATTCTGGCCGCATGGATGGGGCAGGCAGCGGTCGTGAATGGAAAATGGAAACAGGAACAGGTGAGGATGAAATAAACTTTCGCTGTTGAAGTGATAGAACGTTAGAAATCCTGAAGAACTTTCAATGTATTTCCTCACCAGTGAACCTCCACCTCAATCATGGTGTTATCACCCATACAATGTAAGAAGATCCAGCCCCACCACGTTTTAACCTGTGACATGCCCATTCCTGGTCACCTCGTAAATTTGTTCTGTTAGTAATCTGCAAGGGAAAAAATCTAATTTTGTAACAATTTACGCTTTGCTTTTCGTAATTAGGGAAATAATCCTCTATCGTTTGGGGGAAATAAAATGCTAACGTAAACAACCCTTTGCAATAAGGTTAAGAAGATGTTTATTCATCTGCCAAGGATAATACTTTATAATAGCAATAAGTGTGATCTCCAACGGTACGTTATGATATGGAATATACTTGAATTCGGTTAAAACAGGCTTTGTACTCGTATATTATAAGTTTGACCTACGTGGTTATTATTCATAAACAGTAATAACTGCATTTGCTTAATGCTGAAAAGCTGGCCCATTAGTAGAACATCTTGGGGGGTTTCAATGAAGAATTTTTGGTATTTTCACACTTTCTCGTGGCAACATAATTCAATTAACCCCCCCCCCCCCGGTGGAAAATACATGGCTTATTGACAGAAGTTATTATCTTTTGATTAAATTAATATTACCCATTGCTTTTCTAATTTATTCTAGGTCTGACTTGTTATTAATGATTATAGAAAACTCACCTTGATATTACCTCTGGTCTTCAGTTATGGTATTCTGCCGTGACTTCTGCTAGTAAAAGTACCCTTTCGTCACATGCATAACGTGATCCGAGACCAAAATTCCATATCCTACCCCCACAAACTGTTGAACAAAGGAAAACCTATCAGCCACGATGCCGTACGGTGCGAGAGATTCCTTCTGGCAGGAATTCTTTAGCACCTCATAGAATTTGTGGGGGAGATATGGAATTTTGGCGTCAGTTATCAATTTTAAGTATTGCGTAATAGAAATAATGACCCTATAATAATAAAAAGAGGAAACGGTGGTAAGATAACACCTTCTAGACGAAAGTTAAGTTAGGAATCTTAATAAACAAAAACTTATATTCAAAGGGTGAGACAGTAAATCGTTGGATTGCAGCGAAATAATAACCTACTGCAGATTTCTTTTTTTTTTTTCTTTTTTTCTTTTCAGTTCCGTGGTGTGTTGGGGGGCCGTGTGTGTTGTTTGTTTGTTTTCCAACCCTTATACCTAATGGACTCCTAACCCACTGAAAGAATTTACCAGAGCTTATTGGGTGGAACTCGGTTGCTAAGAGGAGGAACGTAAGGTATCCCCCCATCCCCCACCCTCACGTAAACACCTGTTACCATTATAATTTTTCGAAGTTCCCTCAAGAAGGTGTACCACGGAAAACCTGGGTTGTTCAACTGTACTTACTTGAAGCATTCTTCACTTTTTAATTGTTTATTATATAATTATTTGGAGTTCATTTTTAAAACAAATTATTATATTTGAACTTTTATGTTGTTGCCATTTTTTATTAATAATAAACACTGAGTCTTTTTTAAGTTTGGTTATATTTTGGTGTATTAGTCTCCAGCCCTGATGCTGAGACCCAAAGTCTCGAATATTTATTTGGGAAAAATAAGGTATGATGCTACGCTGGCTTTTGGGGGGGGGGGTTCCCCCATCATATTTCTATATATATATATAATGTATATTATATCGATAATTAATACTTATATAACTATACTATGATATATATATAATATTAGTATATTATATATATATAATATATAATATAACTTGTAATGATTTCTATATTTCATGTATACCTATGTAACTTCAATTATATTATTATATTTATATTTCTATATCTAATAATATATATTATATATTATATATTATATATTATATATATATATAATATATATATATATATATAATGTAGGTGGTCTATCGGATATGTTAACTTCCTTACCGAATCTCTTCACCTCCTGTTTACAAGGAAAAAATAACATATGCCGCATTCATTAGTTACAAAGATAAAATCGTACAATTTTGCTTCTGTCATAGCAGAGACAAGTTTCTAAAATTTATTCATCTAATTTCTACAAAAAAAAAAAAAAAAAAAAAAGATCGCCTTGTGCGAACTCTTTTGTCAGAAAATGGGCAGGTGGAGGTGCTAAAACTCGAGCAATGCAATTGACCCTTTAATTAACATTTGGGTGGCAGCCGAAATTCCCTCCATAAATGATTTCAAAGTCCTTTTGTAAAAGATTCAGTTCCTGTAAAAGGTGAAAAAGTATCAAAGTTTGGGTAAAAAATCGGGGTGCTCTCCGTTGGGTGTTTGGGGTTAGTGGGGTTTAGTGGTGAACGTCACGTGGGTTGCGACAGTAGACATTGCTGAAGTGTGCTCCGCAGCGTCCTTTTGGACCATTAGCTGCTCTCACATTTTAAATTTTTTTCTTTGTAACTCCCTATCTTCAAGCTTAATTGTCTAACCGTCCCTAAGTTATTAATTCTTAATTCAACTGTGGGGTTTTCCGTCTGGTACCACCTTAAAGATCGTCATTTAATCCAACATCCTTTATTTTTTCTCTATAGATCTTCTAGATTTCTGTCCAAACCACTCGTCTATCACTTTCTAAGAGCAACTGTGGGGTCTTTCTTCCCATATCCACCTTTAGATCCATTAACACTTCAATCTCCTTCAATTCCTCTAGATTCTCATTTTGTCTTGCTATTCTAACCACACGAACTCGCTCCTTTCAATGCCCTTAAAACGGCGGAATGGCTCGAAAACTGCCCCAGTGCTTGGCTTTACCAGCCATAAATTTCACAAAGAAAAAAAAAAAAACAAAAACGAAATCAAAACGTTGCATTTTTACTGCGCTCGGAAATGGCACAGAGTATGAAGCTGTCTCTTATGGAAAGATAAAGCCGAGACAAATGGGACCTGTTGTTAATGGGAAGTGCTGGGAACAAAAATTGGTTAATGAGAACATCCATATACAACACCGCTTTGGTTGCAACTACCAACGGAACGGGTAATATGGAATGGGGCTTTGTGAATGGAACATTATTGGATGGAATTTACGAGCATAGTAATGTCAGTGAACCGCAATTGTCAGGGTTTTGGTATGGTGTGAGACGATGCTGGAATGCAGTTGTTCTTATCTAAATTAAATAAATCACAGATGCAAAACGCTAACGCGTAGGAATCTGCATACTTACTCAACTTTACTAGTTGGACCCACTTTCATTGGAAGCTGGTAATGATGATGGTAATGTTGAATAATGTGCGAAAATTTCTGTATTTTGGTTTTTATTTTGTGAATTGATAATGATGATGTGAGTAATGTGAGAAACACTTTCTTTTGGTTTTTATTTTGTGAATTGATGATGATATGTTTAATGTGGGAAAAACTTTATTTTGATTTTATTTCGTGAATTGATGAGGGTGATGTGAGTAATGTGGGAAACACTTTATTAAGGTTTTTATTTTGTGAATTGATGCTGATTTGAGTAATGTGAGAAACACTATTTTAGTTTTTAGTTTGTGAATTGATAATGATATGAATAATGTGAGAAACACTTTATTATGGTTTTTTTATTTTCTGAATTGATGCTGATATGAGTAATGTAGGAGACACTTTATTTTGGTTTTAATTTGCGAATTGATGGTGATATGAGCAATGTGAGAAAAAACCTTCATTTTAATTTTTATTTTTTAATTGATGATGATGATGATGTTATTAATGTGGGAAACACTTTTTTTAGTTTTTCTTTCTTAATTAAACATATATCTTTATTTAAGAACAAATTAGAACAGAAATACAAATGGATAACAGAGAGAGAGAGAGAGAGAGAGAGAGAGAGAGAGAGAGAGAGAGAGAGAAGAGAGAATCTCTAATCTCTCTTTCTATTTGTTTGTGTCATAAAGATAAAAAAAAAAAATTCAGCAGCGAGTTTTAATGTAAAAAAAAATATTCTTTTAGGCTTGACGCTTATTTGACGAAAGTGAAAATACTCCAAATATTCCCCGGGAAAAACATTCAGGCGAATATGTTTTCTTTGCTCCTGTTTTTCCACGGGAAAAACGTCAGCTCAGAGACTTCCCCTCATCCGCGTAATACCCCAGATCTGAAAAGAGGCAAACACTCGAGGCAAAATTACATCATGACTTCTGATTTTTAAATTTGTACTCGAAATGTTTATGAGTGCCATATTTCACTCTGATGTCTTTTAACTCTAGAATATCCGGGTGAGAGAGAGAGAGAGAGAGAGAGAGAGAAGAGAGAGAGAGAGAGAGAGAGAGTCATATTGTAAAACTTTTTTTTTCTTTATATTTCAAAATATGCTCCATTCTTAGTAACAAAATTGTTTCATAAAATATAATATTTTCTGTTTAGAATTAATGAAAAAAGTTAGTTGCTAGGAGAGTAAATCCTTCCAGTTTATATTTACACTTATTTCTTTAGAGATAAATTCAGAAATCACTACTGAAGTAATGCACTAGTTAGCCATAAGCAAAACGTCAAAAGAAATATATGATAATATATATATATATATATATATATATATATATATATATATATATATATATATATATATATATATATATATATATATATAATATATATATAATATATATATATATATATATATATACATATATATATATATATATATATAATATATATATATATATATATATGTGTGTGTGTGTATACATATATATATTATGTATATATATATATATATATATATATATATATATATATATATATATATATATATATATATATATTATATATATATATATATTGGTGGCTATTATATTTATGAACCCCATACACAAATCATTGATTCTCAGTTATATTTCCCACCAATTATCGTCATTTTCCAAGCTGAGTCCTCTCTCTCTCTCTCTCTCTTTCTCTCTCTCTCTCTCTCTCTCTCTCTCTCTCTGTATGATTAAGCAAATTCTAATAATCTTTTCCAACTGACGCGTTCGCAACCGAGTCACAATATCAAATACCTCGCACTTTTTGAAGTATCGATAATTATCATCTAGCTCAAATCCACAAAAAAAAATAATAATAATAATTGGTATAACTGAATTCCACGAACGTCATTGGCTTAATAATCAGCCAATCATAATCTCTTGTTTTTCAGTCAATCTGCTGCAAAGATTCATCAGTTGCTTCAACATATTTCTGGGAATAAGAGTCAATTAGTTTCGGATATGGAAGTCAATTACTTATTTGTGTTTAATTCCTTACTCTGCTGCCATTCGGGGCTTATGAATGTGTTACCGCTTGTATCAGTGTTAAGGTTTGCTGAAAGCTACAGTGACGGTTAGTGTCGTGTATAAAAAGAGAGCATATACATATAAGTCTTAAAATCATACAGGGTGTCCATAAAGTCCCAACATCATTACAAGTATTTATTGCTTTTAATGTGGACACCCTGTATTAGACCTTCGATCTTAACCAACATGGATGAGTAAAATTAGGAATGAAAATATTTAGATATAACTGAATGAGACTTCGTTCATTTGTAGAGATACTGCTTCCTCCTCACTAAAATGACAATTCTATTTCATCAAACGAAATTAATACCCAGGATGATAACAGGAGTGAATCGGTAAACATATATTTTTAAAGCCCTATTTACCGAAACAAATTTTCGTGTCTATTCGTGATCTCAACTCCTTTTTGGAACAATATTTGCCTCATCTCATTTCATTAGTTTAGGGGCAGCGCCGTCACTGCAGCTCATATGGTGCACGGTAGGCATTACTAAAAAGTGTTAGTAGTGTCCCACGTTTTAGTCTTTCTTTCTCCAGTCTTGCTGTTCAACATCTCTAACTATTACTTCTTAATGTGATTATTGTGGGTTTTCACTCAGTTCCACTTTAAGATCCTTGTACTTCTTCGCTTTTATTTCCTTTATCTCTTTATCTAGCTGTCCAACTCCTCTTTTCACTGTCTCAAGCGCTGGATGGGTAAAAGTGCCCCAGTGCTTGTCTTGGGAGCCTATATATTACGTAAATCATAATTCATGTTAAGTTTTTTAATATTACTAAATAATTATACTTCGTCACACAAACCGCCTTTCTTTCCCGTTTGTCATTGTGCCAATGAAACTACGCTACCATAATTCCTGTTGTCACCTCAAAGTGCCATCTATACTTATCTCGGCTTTGCACTTTGGCTCTTGAACGAGAATAACATCTGTAAATTCCAGGAATAAAAATGATACAGTGGGAGAGATCTGTGGGTCCGTGGCGTCATAGATAACTTACTAATGTCCAATAAACAGGGATTTATGACATAAACTTACCAGGTTCGTGAGAGGTGGTCGCTTTGGCCTAAGATGTACGTTGAGAGCAGCAATAATACATGCTGATTTCATGAAGCCTCGCCAAGCTCAATGGTGATGATGATGATGGGAAATTTCACAATGTCCTTGAAGGTCTCCTGTGATAGTGTGTGATGTTTGTGTGTTGCAGAATTTATAGCTTTGATGTTGCAACTGGGAACTGATGAAATAATATAGAAACAAGCCTTGCTATTCCATGCGTTTCTGAAGGTTTTATCGAGATTTGGTAATACAGTTGAAGGTTTTCTTTAATCGAATGTGTGCAAAGTTCGTAAAATTCACGTTGTTATATTGACAGAAATGGGAATGGGGAAAATATTGAAGAAGCAGTCCTTGATATGCTTTGCGATTCTAAAGTTTTTATTGTGGTATCACGATGCAATATGAGGGTTTTTATTGACGATTATGTGTTACCATATTCATTTCTTTAATGATAGACATGAAATTGATAAAATATAAAAGAAATTAACCTTGCAACATTCTGTTTTAGCAAATTATCTGTCTCTGTGCACCGAATACTAATAAAAAAACTGATACAAAGATAATTAAATGATAATTACACAAATTACAATTGAAATATCTTGAAGAAAATAGAAACTAATACTAGCATCAATTAATGACCGAGAGAAATATATCCGGATAACCTGAACGTATAAAAAGGGACACAATTAAACCTCAGTACCTGTTCTGGTCACGTACAATGTGTCATTAAGACGCCTCATATTTTCCCCCTATAAGGAAACTTTACCCTCATTAGGATAAAAAAAGAAAAAAAAAAGGTCTTTAAGCATCATTAACCTTTTGACACTTGATATTCATCTGCTGAAGAGCGTTTTTTTTTCTTTTTTTGGATATTCCTACTCCTCCTCCTCCTCTTCTTAATAATACACCAGAGTGTCCACCAGATAGCCAACTTACGTATATATCAAATGATACATTTTTTTACAGGTACGGGAAAGTGATTAGGGAACTAGTGGAAAGGCTTAGTACTGTAAAATAGGTTTAGGATCGCTACGTAATATTGATGATATATTGTGCTAGGAAAGTAGTTGATATTTAAGAAATAAAACACAGCGTATACGTACATACATTACATACATACATACATACATATACATACACTCACACACACACACACACACACACACATATATATATATATATATATATATATATATATATATATATATATATGTGTGTGTGTGTATATATATATATATATATATATATATATATATATACATATATATATATATATATATATATATATATATATATATATATATATATATATATATATATAATGTGTGTGGGTGTGTGGGTGCGGGCGCGCGTGCGTGTATGGGGAGAGAGAGAGAGAGAAAAGCTTTTTCTATTAATATTCCTCCCAAAAGAAAACGACTCATTTGAAAACTTTCATTGCATTTGCCACCTGAGAGAGAGAGAGAGAGAGAGCAACACACTTACAAACTAGGGGCCCGTAGGAGAAGGTACGACGCAGCCCCGAAATGTCTAACAAAATTTGTAAAGCCAAGCCCTTAAAGTTAAAAGCTGGGATCTACCAGAACAACAATTTCAGCTTTATTCGACCTTTCCAGGGTGACAACGCAATTAGGCAAAAGCAAGACAGCGGTATTTAGAAAAGGCAGACTTTTTTGTCTAAAATCAATCGTCTTTGTCGATCAGAAATACGTATTTTTACCACTGAGATTTGAGTCTCTGGGGGTTACGATTCTGGAATTATTAATATTGGAATGACAGCGAAAAGATAATATTATTATCCTTTCCCCAACATTGCCATGAAAAGCAGCAGCTCAATTGTTAACGTGTTTTTTGACGTTACAGATGAAAAGGCTCACGAGGGATGGACGCTAATTCTCACTTTGTTTCTATTTCGCAATTTTCCCTCGTGTACAGAAACTAGAAGGCAGCACAGGGGATTTATCTTCGATATATATTACCAAAATGAACGGTGAACATCATCTGCAAAAGTGCTTTTAAAAAGTGTAAGGATTTTCGAACCAGCTCCCTCGTGTTTTTTTTTTTTTTGTTTTTTTTTTTTTTTTTTTCTTTTTATGAAGACGCTCTCCAAGTAAAACATTTCTCGGCCTGGTGCAATATTTTGTTTTCGTATAGAATTATGATATATTAAACTATGCAGCGTAGTCTTGCTGTTCAACGTCGAGATTAAGAAGACGTAAATCATATGTTATTCCTGTACAGGACAAATGAGAAATCTGTATATATAAATATATAAATATATAAATATGAATTTTACCAGAAAAACGCAATATAACGATCTTGATCTCCTGAGAGGGAAGAGAAATCCGATTTGCCGTTTCGTGGATCATGGGGCTTTCAGTCTTTTTTTTAGGGGGGGGAGGGCGGTGGGGGGAGGGGGGATAATCATCAGCGCTGATAGATAATTTAGTTGAAATGCTTTTGGAAAATACTTTTTAATGAAACGTAGGTTTTTTCTTAGTCTGGTTAGTTTAATTCTGATCTAATTATGTAGGATATTTAAGGAATTGAAAGATATTAATTCTCACGTAGTACCATACATATTTTAGACGCAATTATCTCTTAATGAATTATATAAAATTGCTTTTTAGAAAGTACCATATAATGATAGTGTTTACAAATATTTAATCTGAATAAAAAGTAAATTTTCTCTAGTCTTGTTAGTTTAATTCTGATCTAATTATGTAGGATATTTAAGAAATTAAAAGATATTTCTTACGAAATACAATATATAGATTTTAGACGCAAATGCCTCTCAATTAATGATATAAAGAAAACTCGAGCGACATTTAAAAACTGCGCAAATGAACAAAGGTGGGACCTCCTTCTGTAGGGTAAAACCCAGGTAAGGCATCAGGAGCTTTTTATCTCCGTGAACAGGACTCGTCCGTGCTTAAGAACGCGGCTTGGATAAACAAGATGCTTTAAAAGGGGGAACATCATCTACTTGCTAGCTGTTGAATAGGTCAGAGGGGAGGGGGCGGTGGTGTTACGACGGGGGGAGGAATGGTGGGGAGGGGGGGGAATGGTTTGTATAATGAAGGTGAACGAACTAGAAAGAATACAAAAGGGATTGTGAATAATTTCTCAGGTGGTTTTTGTGTATTTTGATTGCTACCATTTCTTTTTTTTCTTTCTTTCTTTTTTAGATTCATAGTGACTTATACAGGAGGTTTTCTCAAGTCTGTGGTCATAAAAAGGTTGGTCTTGTCTTTGCTTAAGACAGGCACTTTAGATAGGACTACATATATACATTATATATATCATTATTTATATTTCTATATAGTGTGTGTATATATATGTTCTATTTATACATATACACACACACACACACTCACACACACACACACACACGCATATATATATATTATATATATATATATAGATATATATATAGATATATATATATATATATATATAACTACTATATATATAGATATATAAATATATATATATATATATATATATATATATAACTATATATATATATATATATATATATAGTATATATATATATATATATATATATATATTATATATTGTGCGTATGTCTGTTAATGTGTAAGCTAAAGAAATGACTATCTGAAGATCTGACACAGTGCACCAACAATCGTAAATAACATTTCATACTTCCTGATTTTAATCTCACGGCTCATCTCTCCTTATCCCGTTGTCATCTTGACATTTTTATAGTATTTCCCATATTTTCTTTCTCAGGAAATAAGAAGATGGTAGAGATTAACGCGTCTGAAATCTCTCAGGAGAGGTACTTCTCTCTCTCTCTCTCTCTCTCTCTCTCTCTCTCTCTCTCTCTCTCTCTCTCTCTCTGCCCAAGTATTATTTCTACTTGGCGTGTTTACGTAAACCATCATTTAGCGCCAGAAAATTAATAATTAAATCCTACCCTAGCCATGACGTATGGATGTTCGTAAAGCTGTAATTATCTAATCTCGGGGCAATGCTTCAACCCTCTGGCAACGCAGTGAAGTCTGGCACTCTCTTTTCTCTCTGCCTGACATAACAAAGGACTTGGCTTGTGATGGGTACTTGAGGCTGATTAAATGGATTCTGATCAGTGTGTGAGTGAACGCGAGTGAAGGGTAAATGAGTGACCTTTGCCTCATCTCATAAATTTGCAAACGGGCAACGAATGGAGAGAGAGAGAGAGAGAGAGAGAGAGAGAGAGAGAGAGAGAGAGAGAGAGAGAGAGAGAGAGAGAGAGAGAGAGTTTATCATGTAGTAACTACATTCATAGAATCGTTTTTGATAAACCCAAGAGAGCTCCAAAGGGATATTAGCCTGAAGAGAGACAAGTTACAGGAAAAGGTGATAAATGAATCCATATCAGGAAATATGAAATAAAGTCGCTGCATATGAATTCAGGAGACGTCAGCAGAGAACAGTAATGGATTAGCTCTCGTTGAACTTCTTGGAAAGCAGAAAACTCCACAACAGCACCAAGGAAATTTTTCCGCAATTTAGTTGGAGCCAAAACTAAACGCCTGGAAAACAGAACAATTTTAAATTGATATTAGGAAACGATACGCAGTTTAAAGCAGCAGCCTTATAAGTCATATTTGAAATGAACCTCAATAATCTAATTATCATTTTGGCAGTTTTGAAAACTAACCAAATTTTCCTAGAAATAAACAAACATCCCTTATACCTCGAGTAATTTAAGTACCAAAATACCTCGCCAGTTTAGCGAGAATCAATATCACCTTGAGCAAACAAAAACCCAGAATCTGGTAATGAAACTCTAACAACAAAGTACGACAAAAACAAAACAAAAAAAATATACAGAACAAATATTTGTTCCCCTTCGAGGCCAATAAATCAAGAGAGAAGAATTTTGCAAGCATTTTCTGCATGTGACCAGTATTCGTGACAGTAAAAATAAACTTGATAGCCGTTGGAGCACAAAGAAAGGTTACCTGCGAACATAAAACTAATTGAAAACTCAGAACAATCATTGTTATGGATTCTAAAGTGAATAGAAAAATGAGTAGATGCATATCGAAGAAACACCAGTGAAAGCCTCGACCTTGAGTTTTAGATTTAAAACAACTTGTTATATTACATAGACGTATTTATTGCCTTCACTTTAATTAAAATAAAAGACAAATGATATTTAGAAACAAAGAATAAAATAATTCCAGATAAAACACAAAAGCTGAACACAACAACTGACATTTAGTGAAATTAAATTGCAAATACTGTTAATAGTATTGAGAGCAATGCGTAAATGGTAAGTTTGTTCTTGATACTTGAAATCTTACGTCAGATAACAATATGTTTTTCAAAATACAAAATCAAATGTCATATGCTCAGATTATTCGTTTATTTGATATCGAAAAAAAATCCAGAGAAATAGCATTATGAATTTGCTCAATAAACTTTATTTCGATAGTGTAGAAACCGTGTAATATATATATATATATATATATATATATATATATATATATATATATATATATATATATATATATATATATATATATATGATCGCACTTTTCATCAGCGAAGGAATTATTATAAGCCTTGGGATTTCCTTGAACGAAATCCTTCAAGCAGAAGTGAGGGAATCCGATTGATCGTTCATGGCGCAGGAAGCTTTCGACATTTTTGAGAGCCAAAGGCAGTGGGTAACATAAATGAATTTCGTGAGATATATTGAAATACCGCAGGGATTCCAAATGAAGATACAAGCCTGGTATTTCCACTTTGTATATTTACGTTGCTTTTATAGATAAAATTCAAATAATATACACGCAAATACATATGCACATGCTCACATATAATATTATTATTATAAATATACTTTTATACTTTGGAGTCTGGCCAAGAGAGGGCAGTGTTGTATTCGTAGTTTAAGTTGCAATGTCTATCGTCCTTCCTTTGGTTAAATTTCCTGAACCTTGTGAAAGAGTAAAAACGATTTTAGTGTGACATTTGATTTGTGAGTGTAAAAGTGCTTCAGGATTTACCAACCTAAACTAGAAATTTTTCTAACCAAGAATATTAAGTTTACTAACCGAGAATAATCTTTACCATCCAAAAAATAGTAACTTTACTAACCAAGAATAGTGACTTTACCAACCAAGATTAGCAACTTTACTAAACATGAATAGTAACTTTATCAAGCAAGAACAGCAACTTTATGAACAAAGAATTGCAACTTTACCAACCAAGAATAGCAACTTTTCTAACTAAAAACAGCAACTTTACCAACCAAGACTGGCAACTCTTTCAACTAAGATTAACAATTTTACCAACCAAACACAGCAACTTTACCAATAATCAAGAACTGCAACTTTATTAACCAAGAGTAGCAACTTTACCAATCAAGGATAGCAACTTTACTATCCGAGAATAACAAATTTATCAACCAAGGCAACTTTACCAATCAAAATCAGTAGATTTACCAACCAAGAATATTAATGTTACCCACCAAAAACAGCAGCTTTACCAACCAAGAATAGTAATTTTGCCAACCAAGAATAGCAACAACTTTACTGACCAAGACTGGCAACTTGACAGTAAGTCTCATGTATTTTATTTCATTATTATTGTCAGTTATTAGAGGTTTTGTTAATCGACTTTTGAGATTGGTTGAGAATTACTGTCAGTTGCATAGTGCCTTTGTAAATGGTTTCCTTTCTCCTTATGTATTGGCGTATTGTGGGCATATCGTGAAATTGTCAATATTAACTTTCAAATGATTGAGGTTTAGATGTACCTTATTCTTATTCTTAATTTATGTCAAATCATATTTAGAAAATAATGGTATTAGATGTAAACAGTAAATGGGATACTGTTATAATAATAGTAGAAAGTCTTATCGTATCACTCGTATCCAGTAGTGTTTTGTCCGATACGAAAGCGTCAACAAGGTCCAAGCCTTATAGAGTTTAATAAGACTACTTTTACGTTGTTGGATTTGTAGTCACTTTTACGTTGTTGAGATTTGAAGAGAAGCAGACCTCACTCATAATTAGCTTAGAGAGAGAGAGAGAGAGAGAGAGAGAGAGAGAGAGAGAGAGAGAGAGAGAGAGAGAGCTGGAAAGATATGTTCTGAGTTCAAAAAGAATCCAAACATTTATTCACCGTGATTAATTTCGTACAAATGAACAATATCCCAATATCATATCAAATTGGAAATAAGGTATTTCACTGATTCGTGATACGCGGAATCTTCCAAAGGGTTTTCAATTTTGGCAACGTTGTCAAGTCATCATTCAATTGGCGGTCGAAATAGTCTTTCCATTTCAATTTCATGTAAGGATTCACATTTTATCGAGACGTAATGCCTTTTGTCGCTGATGAATCTCTCGCAGAGATTAAGAATTATTACGATAATATTATGGAATTTCTTTGGTTTTTACAATATCAGTCGACATGTTTTCGATTCTTAGCCCGTAACGAAATCATTTCAATATTTATCAGTTTTGTCCAAAACTTAATTCATAAAAAGGCATCTGTGTTCCAGATTCTTGTTGAGATTTTTCAAGAGGAATAATACAGCAGAAAATTTTTACTTTAATCATATTTTTTCATGTAAAACTTTTTTTAATATACTTC
The DNA here is from genome assembly GCF_015104395.2 of Macrobrachium nipponense. Lineage (NCBI taxonomy): Eukaryota > Metazoa > Arthropoda > Malacostraca > Decapoda > Palaemonidae > Macrobrachium > Macrobrachium nipponense. Next base: position 33,277,799 of record NC_061090.1, on the reverse strand, counting down.
ACATATATTATTTATCGAATGATTTGGTGCTTTTGAAGAGGAATATGATACCTCAGAATAATCATTTGGTCTATTTTTTTTACAAATACAAATGTTTTTATTCATTATATTTTCGTTATACTTAATCAATATTCTTTACAAATACAGATGTTTTATTCATTATATTTTCATCATACTTTATCAATATTCTTTATCTAATGATTTAGTGTTTTCAATCACGATTTTCTTACACCTATAAATTCCATTCTGGTTATACGGATTGACTTCAAGTTTTTTGCTCTTAATCCCCACTTATATAGCTAATTGTACCCCAAATAATTTTCATTGATAAGGCTGGCTCCTCTATGTTCCTGCTTTATTTAATTTTTAGCTCTTTTATGTTCCTTCTTTATTCAATTTTCTGGTAATTTTTTTTTCTTAATTTTTTCTCTCATACTCTGTGTATAAACCTCACACCACCTTCAGATTCCCGTTTCAAAATGTCAAGCAAGTCAAACAGGCTTTCATAGACGAGTGAATTAAGCCTTCAAATAATGCTTTTCCTGGAAGCTCTGGAATGTTGAGTTCATGGAATATGTAGCGAGAAAGTTTTTATTTTCACGCTCGAATTCTTGTTGATAAATTGAGCGTG
>NC_061090.1:33264668-33269668 GCF_015104395.2 Macrobrachium nipponense | reverse complement strand
CAATGTCTTGATCCTTTATTTGTTTGATATGTGTTATATCTTTGGTTTGTTGCTCTTATTTCTAGCCTTGATAGCTTGATCATCTTCTTTAATCCTTCCTTTGTCCCCAGCTCATTATACACATCATCAATACGACTTTGCTTTATAGCTTGGGCTACCACCTTTTTCACCACCATTGTTTTCTCTCTGTACCTATTCTGTCTTCCACTGACTGTGACTCTTCCCATCTTTTCTTTGCCTCCTTCTTATCTTTTACTACTTTCTCAATGTCTTCATCCCACCACCAAACTCCTCCTTTCTTCCAATATGATACCAGATGTCTCTCCTAGCAGCTCCTTCCCATGCCTTCTATTACTGCTGCATTTCGTGCGCCCACCATTCTTGAAACATCTTCAATCCCCTATATCAATATCCTCCAAAACCTCCTCTTAAACTCTCTCTTCTTATCCCCTTCCTTCTGTAATTCGTACCATTTAATTTTCCTTATCCCTTTAGCTTTGGTTTTCTTTTCCTTTTCAACTTCAAGTCCATACATAGCAGCCTGTGTTGGGGGGCTACATGGTCGCCTGGAATAACTTTGCAGTTCTTGACCTCCACCAGATTTATCTTTATACAAGAAATAGTCTATCGTCGAGAATCTTCACACCTATATAGTTATTAGGTGTTCCCTTTTCTTCTCAAAGAATGTGTTTACTATTGCCATGTCGAATGGCACAGCAAAGTCCACTACACTCTCTCCTTCTGTGTTTCTCTCCCCAATTCCATGGCCCCCACCCAATGCACCCGCCCAATCGCCCTCATTTCACTTCCGACATGGCCATTCAAATCTGCCCCAACTATCACCCTCTCATGCTCTTCCAGTTCTTGCATTATTCCATCCATGTCTCTCCAGAAATTTCCCTTCCTCTTTCTTCTGTGCAACCAACTTGTGGTGCATATGCGTCTTATAATATTCAGAATCTCTCCTCCATAACATATCTTCAATCTGATGATACGGTCATTCTTTCTATGCACTTCTATTACCGAGTTCTTTAGTTCACTAGACAGTACTATGCCAACTCCATTTCTTACCTTGTTTATTTGCTCCACTATAATATAGCTTATATCCATCTCCCAACTCTTTAGCTTATTTCCTTTCCACCGCGTTTCTTGCACACACACACTCTACTTCTTTTCTCTCATCAAGTCAGCCAATTCTCTACCTCTCCAGTCATGGACCCAACATTTAGCTGACATACTCGAACCCATGTGAGCTCGCTTCTTTAGCTGCACCCGCTCCTGATTGCAGTAGCCCTCGCCTTATTCCACAGAGTTAGGCATTACCTCTTTCCATATTTCGGCTCATTCCATTTTTGGTTTTGGCACAGATTTTTTACAGCCGGATGCCCTTCCTGACACCAACCCTCCCTATTTATCCGGGCTTGGGACCGGCCACCCATAAGTATATATATATATATATTATATATATATATATATATATATATATATATATATATATATATAATAATATGTGTGTGTGTGTGTGTGTGTGTATGTATATATATATATATATATATATATATATATATATAATATATATATATATATATATATATATATATATATATATATATATATATATATATATATATATATATATATATATGTAGATATATATATATATATATATATATATATATATATATATATATATACATATATATATATATTATATATATATATATATATATATATATATATATATATAATATATTTATATATTAGTCGTGAAAGTAAATTTGAAGGATATAATAAAACTTACCCAGGTTCCTTGGGTACATAATTGGAAACTTATTTCCTAGATTAGAAAGTAGACAGCTTGACACTACAACCAGATAGAGGGCTCAAGTTTATGGTAGGTCTCATAATATTTTTCTATAAGTAATCGCGTACCATCAAAAGAGAAATTAGGTACCAGGATGGCGTAACATCAAAAGAGAAATTAGATACCAAGATGAATTATCTTAGATAATATATTATTAAAACAATTCTTTGTTATTCCATAAGGACAACATTTGCCGTTGAAGTTACACAAACAAAAAACACCGTGTTGGGGTTAAAACTGAGCTGCTAATAGGCAAAAGAAAATTATTAAGTAAATTTGAAGTTAAATGGAATATAAAATACTATAGATAAAAAATTAAACCGAATAAACTGTAAATAAACAGTAAATAATGACAAGGAACTTAATTAGTTTATAGTAGAGAAACATAGTACCACAGATACTAAGGAATATACACTTATCGGTGAAGTCTTTGGTAAGACCATCCATTTATATAAACTTAAACTTTCTTTTGGAAAATCTTGTCCAAGTTCATAAAAGCCTGAAAAACTCCCACATTATTATTCAGGAAAACGAGGGACCAGATTTCCTCCATTAAATCTATGAAAGTGAGAGGCGACGCCTCGAATATTAAAAGCACAAGTGGAAAGTGAGACGCATTTTAATATAATTATTCTCCTTAATTCGCTATCAGGGATTATTTGATTGATAGTTCAGGCAATATAATTGATTATTAAATCACGTGATATTTATTAATTTATAATGCTAAAGAGATTAGTTTGATTATTGCAAACTTTGCGAATTAATTAGTCAATCATAAGGTCATAATAGCGAGGATTACATCTGTAAAATGACATCATGGGTATTTCAACTCATTAAGGGTTAATCTGGAAACTATTATAAAAGTTCTGATTGCATTCATTAGAGGAATAACCACTTTTAATTACGCACAATGCTTTCATATCATAATCGCTCTTAACAACAAGCTCTCTAAAGATCAATCAGAGTATATTTATTAATCATTTGATTATATCTAATAGAACAATAGCCATTTATCAGTACTTGAAATATGTGAAACGCATAAATTTAATAACGGCAAGCTCTCTAAAGACCAATCAGAGTAAATTTGTTAATCATCTGATTACAATTAATAAAACAATAGCCATTTCTAATTGAAATATATGAAACGCATAAATTTAATAACGGCGGTGTATTTCTAAAATATAAACACCAGAACCACCTTTTCCTAAATTATGAATACGAAAATACACTATTTCCATATTGCAACCATTAAAATAGCCTATTTCTCAATTATAAAGACTCTACCGACCAACTCAAAGAATATGGTTTTATTCTTTTCGTTTATAAACGCTCTCGTAAACCACTCGACTGTCAAGAGGCCGAAGTGGAATGCACTCACGCATCCCAGAGACTTTTAAAAACCTTTGCACGAGGCCAGACAGAGGCACCAGAAACAGAGAAGAAGAAGAAGAAGAAGCAAAACAAAGACATTACCTTCCTCTTTGAATTCTTGAGATGCATTTAGCCCTTGACGAAAACACACAGACACGAGCACACAGGGAGATACAGAGTTTGAGGAAGAGCGGGGGATGGGTGAGAGAGAGAGAGAGAGAGAGAGAGAGGAGGGGGTGGATATCTATCAGCCCTGAAAATATTATGTTGGTTGTACTTTCATTAGTCTAAGGTACAATTATCAGATGAGCAAAAATATATTAGAGAAGACGAGAGGAGGAGAGAGTGATTGAGAGAGAGAGAGAGAGAGAGAATATATTAGTCCTGAAAATATTAGTCTACAGTACAATTATCAGATGAGAGAAGATATATATGAGAGAGAGAGAGAGAGAGAGAGAGAGAGAGAGAGAGAGAGAGAGATTTTAAAATATTTCTGGAACAGACAGACACACAGACACACAGACACACAGACAGACACACAGACACACAGACACACAGACAGACACACAGACAGAGAAATAGGAGAGGGATTTTGAAAAAGTTACACTTACTCCCTGACGTGTTACAATAACAAAGTTGTCACACACAGGAAACATCTAGCCAGTTTCCTTTTCCTGCAAAATTCTCAGCCAACAAACAAACAAAAGTCTCCTCCTCTTGTTTGTGAGCATCTTTTGTGACGATTCCCGCAGGGGAGCTCCTCTGGACCAAGTTCCTGATCCTGCAGCTCTGTCCAGCTCCTCATTTCCTGGCCATGATACCAGATCCTTTCCTGCTTGCTGTCTTGACTAGTATTTTCGTTTTAAAAATTACTCTCTCTCTCTCTCTCTCTCTCTCTCTCTCTCTCTCTCCTCTCTCTCACTAATGACCATTTTTTTCCTATTTCTTAACCGAATGAAGATGGGCCATATGGGGATCTTTCTGGAAAGAGAGAGAGAGAGAGAGAGAGAGAGAGAGAGAGAGAGACAGACAGACGTGAACATGTAATACTTCTTGTATAAATAAAAAACTGGGGGAACTTGATGGAATAATCTTGACCCCACTAAGGGGTATCCGTTAATAATTTCTCTCTCTCTCTCTCTCTCTCTCTCTCTCTCTCTCTCTCTCTCTCTCTCTCTCTCATTATAAATACGAACACACATTTTCTATGCAATTACTGTACGTACGTAAGTACTCAGTGACCAGAAGTTTAGTTGAACCGAACTTCTTTGTCTTACCAATTTACGAATACGGAGAGAGAGAGAGAGAGGAGAGAGAGAGAGAGAGAGAGAGAGAGAGAGAGAGAGAGAGAGAGAGAGAGAGAGAACTGTATCTTCATGTAAGCATATTTTCCAGTCCAGACTCCAGGAATGGAATTCATTTAGCCTTTTTTGTTTGATGTTTGTGGAAAAATTCTTGTCTTTGTCTCAAAACTCTGATAGCTTCTGTTCTGTGGGAGACATAAATTGACTTAGCATTTGTCTTACTTTAAGAAAATTGTATTCGTACGTAAATGGCAATGTTTTCTTGTTTTCTTTGGCTTGCCTTTGCGTGTAACAACCTGAAGTAAAATTCTTATTTTTCTCGTGGGGAAGATTCAGATGGAATGAGACATTTTAACCATCTCATATTCCCGGTATTAAAGTTGGTTGTAAGCGAAATCACTAAGTAATGAAACAAAGTATTTTGATATAGTATAAGAAGGGCTGCTATAGGCTGCCATAAT
>NC_061090.1:33249668-33259668 GCF_015104395.2 Macrobrachium nipponense | reverse complement strand
ATGATTATGCTTTATAAAACATATGTTCGTAGTCCACTTGAATATTGCAATATGATATGGTACCCACACTATCAAAAGGATATTGCACAAATAGAGTGTACAAAGATCCTTTTCAGCTGGAATAAAAGAAGTTAAGGATCTTGACTACTGGGAAATACTACAGTCCTTAAAATTATATAGTCTAGAAAGGAGAAGAGAACGCTACATGATAATTCAGGGATGGAAACAAATAGAAGAAATTACCGAAAACATCATGGAGCTAAAAATATCAGAAAGAGCAAGCAGAGGTAGATTAATAGTGCCCAAAACAATACCAGGAAAAACAAGGGAAGCACACAGGACACTAATCCGCTATGCACCAGCATCGACAATGCAGCGTCTATTCAATGCGTTGCCAGCTCATCTGAGGAATATATCAGGAGTGAGCCGGTAGATAGATGTGTTTAAGAATAAGCTCGACAAATATCTAAGCTGCATCCCAGACCATCCAAGATTGGGAGATGCAAAATATACCGGAAGATGCACTAGTAACTCTCTGGTAGACATTAGAGGTGCCTCACACTGAGGGACCTGGGGCAACCCGAACAAGATGTAAGGTCTGTAAGGTATGGTCTCTCTCTCTTAAAGCATGGTCATTTGTTTAACACTCTTGAAATTGATAATTCAATTAAGAATTTATTCAGGTCATGATCACTATCCACATGTGTAAAAATGTTTTCCAATATTTTTTCTTAAAATTAGAATTGATAAACGGGACTTATCTCACCAGAAAGACATTGCTTTTAATTACACTCTGAACCAGTACTTTCCACCTGAACACATTCCGTATATCCAAGCACTGATATACGCTTAGAACTTTTATTAGCTTAGAAGGGGTCACATGCACCCCTGTGATTTTCATTATTCAAATAAAAAAATTCCTTTTGTAAATAAAAGACGACAGATTTTACCAGTCAAAACTTCTCTGTTGGCTGCATCTATAGAGACTTCCAACTAGGTCGATTATATTCATCAACGTCTTAACACACTTTTGTGATAGGACACCTGCTGGCATAAGGGCAGCTAATAAAAATAGGTAAAACAAAACCCAAAAGACGCGCAGGAACTCACACACTTACGAACACTAGCAAAAAAACAAAAACTCTTGATTGCTGGAAAGACCAAGAGATCTAAACTAGATCTCTGGGTGGGAAACAACCCATGGCTTCCTCTCGGATACGTGATACAATTAGGTCATGACGAAGAAATTGGTACGAGTTGGAGAGAGAGAGAGAGAGAGAGAGAAGAGAGAGAGAGAGATCAGGATTTCTCAAAGACTTATTAGTTCATGCGAGGAGACATCGTGTGCTCACTTATCTCTAGGAGCAGGTTTTGAAACTCTTCCGCACTGCTGTTGTTTACAATTTCTGGTGGCAGTTTATTCCATGTGTCACATGTTATGTGAAGAAGTTCCCACAATGAGATGTGTGTATCTCTTCGGTCCTAGTTTCCATTCATTATTGCTTGTCTGATTTTCATTTAATGTGAAGTGAGGAGAGAGAGAGAGGGGGGGGGGCGGTAGAGAGAGAGAGAGAGAGAGAGAACTCGAGTCATTTCCTCTGCAGACAAACGATATTGCATCCTACCCACTGAAAATTTTCCACAAATAATATCAAAGGAAATCACAAGATATAAAAAAAAGGGTCAGTATGGGTCATTGTCAGGTCAGAGACCTGGTTGAATAAATAAACGAAAATATTGAGGACAGTTTTATAAATCTTAGATTTTTTTTTTTTTTTTTTTTTTTTTTTTGTTAACTTCTGTCGAGAATAAAAACGGGTTTTATTGAAGATGATTTCCTTCTAGAACGTACAAGAAGCGACCATGATATTGTAGATTTAGTGTTTATGTGGGACACTGTTCCCTATTCCTTTTGAAAAGAGGTGACATAAATTGCTGATGTGTTTTAAAAAACATCAAGGGAAACTTTTTTATTTTTTGAAACACAATATCTTTTATATTGTGCTGTAATGTTTCTACGAATGGTCTTTTTTATACGTTCTACGAATGGTCTTTATACGTTTTTTCGACGGCACACATTTTCTCTCTCTCTCTCTCTCTCTCTCTCTCTCTCTCTCTCTCTTCTCTCTCTCTCTCTCTTCTCTCTCTATCTCTCTCTGTCACCTCTCTTCTCCTTTGTAAAATTGTCGGAATCCCAGAATATTAAATGTGCGTAATTCATTTGTCCTTTTTTATATTATTGCTATCAATTATTAAATATTATCGCTTTTATAATTTCTAATGTTTTATAAATCCTTGGGTCAGATTACTTATATTACAAGCAGGAAAAGGGTCAATAAAACTAAAAACATTTATTTCACGAAACGAACATTAGAGAGTTGAACGAAAAACTATCACAAAACCAGAGGCTTCCAAAAACACCTAAAGGAAACTTCTGTAGTTTTGTAGCTGTATTGAATAGCATCTGGCGCCAATGGCCTGTCTCCCCCTCTAGATGTTTAGAAAATTCTCTTTCCAATAGATTATTCCTGGAAGGGATGCTGTTAATGATACCATTAACATTTTTAGATTCTGGGCTTCTTTGAGATATGTGAAATCTGCTTCTGTAAATATAAGAGTTTTGATGCCATAAGCTTAGGTGTTTTTAATTCCATTTATATTTTGATTTGGCTCCTGAAATTTCAACCTCTGTTATATAACTGAATAATGAAACCCATCTCAGTAAATATAAACGTTTTGATGCCATCATAAACAGGCCCAATAAAATAAGCAGTCCTAAGAAATATTTTATCCTTGGGTGGTAAAACAAAATGCGTTTCGCTTTCAAATGAGACTGTTTGTCACCATCCTTACACAAATAACTCCTTTTGAAGTGATCCATATCCCTACAGATCTAGTTAATCGATCTCGCTTATCCAAAATAGAATCCAGCAAGGGGTAGCATTTCTATAGAAAGGACTAGGCTTTATGATGGGCTCTGTATTATATGGAAAGGTCCATCAAAGAACAGTTTTGATAAGCGTTAATTATTCATCTTAAAAAAGTACATGCCAAGCTGAAAGATTTATTCACACTCATACTAAACTTTGTTGAAGTTTGGAAGTAGGGAAGTTTGGGAGTTCCTAATGATCTATGCAAGGGCAGTTCAGGTGTAATTGGTCTCTGCAGCTTCTGCGCCTGTCTAAATCACTTTAAAACGTTTTCTTGCTGGAACCACTATTCATGTTAGTTCATTCAAGTTTAATCGTCACCACAGATCTCTGTATATTGACAAGGCAAACCGACTAGCAAAAGATAACTTCCATCAGAGAGAGAGAGAGAGAGAGAGAGAGAGAGAGAGAGAGAGAGAGAGAGAGAGACTTCTAAAAAGTCCACTTAGAAAATCAAGAAGAAAACTTTTTTGGTTTTTGATCAGGGCATGAGACCAGCCCCTCGGGCAGTTCTATTTAAGATGTCCTCTCTCTCTCTCTCTCTCTCTCTCTCTCTCTCTCTCTCTCTCTCTCTCTCTCTCGATTTCACGAAATGTTTTCTCTTTATGAGTCAATTCCTTTAGCGGCATATTTTTATGCAGAAATCATGTTACCATGAATATTGTGATTCGGAACAAGAGGGTTATATATATATATATATATATATATATATATATCCTATATATATATATATATATATATATATATATATATATATATACTATATACTACACACACATATATATATATATATATATATATATATATATATATATAAAATATATATATACATATATAAGATATGTATATATATGATGTGTACATACACACACATATTTATGTATATTCGCATATGCAGATAGATAGATTTAGTAACAGCAAGTCAGGAAAAATATAGCCTTTGAAGAACAAGAGACGAAAGTATCATAAAACGTTAGCTTACGTTACTAGTGCTGAAATGGAAAAATAATTTACTGTCAGAGAGAGAGAGAGAGAGAGAAGAGAGAATATGTCATGACACATTTTCCAATCAAGTGCACTCCTATTTGCATAATTGTCACAGTACATGAGCTATAAAAATCCAGTTATTGAACCAGCACGAGATAGAGATAGAGATAGAGATAGCGATAGAGATAGAGATTATAGCCATAACAACACATTTTTCCATTCCAGTGTAATTCCATTTACATGTCACAGTATATGAGCTGCAAAAGACCAGTTATTGAACCAGCACGAAAGAGAGAGAGAGAGAGAGAGAGAGAGAGAGATTATAGCCATAACAACAACATAATTTTCTAATCCAGTGCACTTCCAGTTATGTAAATTTCGTAGAACATGATTTACAAAAGACAAATTACGTACAGTCCTCCAGAGAAGGAGATTAGTTGACCTATTTCAATGTAATCTGTCCTTTCAGTCAAAGATGCAGTTTCCAATGTGCTTAATAAGAGTTATTAAGTTAGCGTTTAGTTTTTTTCTTCATAAAATCTTTAATCACATTTATTGACGCCTTTCCTGCTTGTGTCACTGAAAAACTGCATATATCTGATCCCAGGATATAAAAGAATAACAAATTATAAGTGATAATATTCAATAATTTTATACGGATGTTATGTTGTCCTCACTGATATATTTTCAGTAGTAAATATTCCACAAACAAAATGATAAAGGGAAAACGTTTTTATTTAGAGTTAAATATTTTTTTTATTCGGAAATCTTGCTGAAAAATATAATTCTAAACGAATGTTGTGTTTCCTTGCTATATTTTCTGTGGTAACCATTCGTTAAACAAAATGATAAACAAGGGAAAACGTCTTTGTTTAGGCTTAAATATTTATTCTTTAAGCAAAATTGATGAAACTTATTTGACGTAAAAATACCAATTTGACCTTTGATGCTTTAACGTCAGTGGCATAAATATATTCCAAGTCGAGACATTTAAGCATATTTCCCTAAATTTAACGGTGGCTGAAGAACAGCTGAGAAAAAAAATAACCACAAAAACTTGAGAAAAACGCCGAGAAACAATTTTAACTTTTTCTTTGCATTTTCCGCATTTCCCGAGAGGATGAAATATGTCTCATGACTTCTTTGGTAACTCAAAAGAATTTCCAATTTTAAAACACGCTGGATGGAAATTTTTAAGAAGAATTATTCCACACTTTAATCTGTTGTTCAGCGAATTGCTTTTACAATTTATCGGTTCATTAAACAGCACCCAAAGATGTTGTAATGAAACGGAAGATTAATCATTGCAGAGAAATATCAGAAGAAGAGATTGAAAATCCCATTAAAACTTATAATTCCTGCTTTAAACTAAAGGATATCTTTTTATGTGAACTTAAAAGCAGAATTTTGCGAAAGAAATACAATTTTTGAAAGGGCTGTCATTAATGTATAAAATGGCATAAAATTAGCATTTCCCAAAATAAATGCAATATTTTAACAGGGCTACGGAAAATATATTAGGGAACGGGGTCCTTTTAATATTCCTCTCCTCTTTAAGTGAGGTTTGAAACTCACCGTCCTTTAAAATGAATAAGAGATTTTACTCTCTGAATATTATGTACTCTAATCATCAGAGGCTGACTTGAATAGCAGGGAGTCCTTTGAAACCCAACGCTAATATAATTACGGTGTAATCTGGTTTGTAACAGGCGCGTTTGTTTATACAGAACGGATTGAGTTAATCTCAGATTATCCGTATCGACGCCCCTCGAATTATTATTGCATTATGCCTTACAGGAGACGCTGACATGGCAAGTTGATTATAAAGGTACTCTGGAGTAATGTTCTAATTGGGGCCTTTAGAGCCAGAGACAGGGAAGCGGAATATAAACCCAGATTTTTAAATCGGAAATCTTTGCAAGTAATTGTCATTATATAAAAAAAATCATTTGTTTACGTTTGATGTTAAGTAATTTCATCAAAGACTAATCAATCATGTCAGTAGCTGAACACCCACCAACATGTCAGCCAAAATTGCTGTTAAAAAATAAATCATGAATCGATTCTGAACGTAATTATATTTCGTGAGACATGATTTTCTCCACACATTCGTTGCAACGCTTAATTGGCCATCTGCTTTCCCTCTAAACATTCTATTTTCTTCCTAGTAACAAGATTTCTCTAGGGGAAAAGACAACATAAGCAGGTGACAGAACTCTTTGCTCTGTTCATCCGTTCATTATTTCACAATGTTTCGAAATCTGTACACTCCAAACAATTTCTAAAATTCTATGAGAAACTACTTTCTCGACCATGCAAATCTCTCTCTCTCTCTCTCTCTCTCTCTCTCTCATCGGAACACACTGTGAATGAACAGTGGCGCCTGCTCCTAGAGATAAGGGAGCACACGAGCACACGATGTCTCCCCGGATGGACCATTAATAAGTCTTTGCGACATCCTAATCCTTGCAACTCTCATCTGAACTACGTGACTGAGTAGTTTCAGATCTAAGCATCGTTTGAATTATCGAAGACACGCTACTATACTTTGCTATTGACGTGGGATTTTTACTCATACTCGATAATAAGCCGCGATTCATACTAATTCATAGTCGTTCCTGTAAAAATTGCCTGAAGAACACTCTGTCTACGAAAACCTCTTCGTTCATAGGCAGAGCGCTAGTGAACGCGGCCGGAAAAGAAAATGCCCATCAAATATGCATGGCCAATAGGCTGGAACCCACGGACTCTCATTTCCCATGGAATAGCTGCGTAATTAAACCACGGCCATACGCGGTAAACTAGGCAGACACCAGCTATAATCTCCCCCATCCCGTTCATAAGTTGATCTCCATCAAACCCCCACCCAACCTCCCATCTCCCAACATCCATCCCCCACTCCGCAATCACTCTCTCCGCTCGTGACGTTAATTACGATGCTTAATCTTAATTTCGGTGGCAGCAAGGCCAATAGAGTCTTGGCCTTGGGTGGCAGGTACTGACAGTTGCTGAAAACGATTCGATCAAGCCTGTATGTATAAGGGCTGTTGCCTTGTATAATAAGGCGCCCTGTGAGGTTATGTTAGACTTGCGATAATCTTACGCTAAGTTGGTTGGTTATGCGCTTCCATACTCATTGGAGTGTCTTGGAGTTTGATGATAACTTACGAAGTCAATATCTTCTGGTGTTATGACGACGGAGATATGTTAAACTCATGATGATAGTTATAACTTCATTCGATCTCTTTCTGATGTGAGGTTCTAGTAGAAAACACTGAGTGCAAAAGATACTTCTATTCTCTGAGATTACATGATGAAGATCAGAGGAAATTTGTACAGGTCTGCCAATGATGATGGCTAATTCAAATCTGACTACAATCTCGTTTACATATCATAAAGGAAGCAGACAGTAGCTCGAACATACGAACATGCACACAGATGACATAGATTACAAATTACGTAGGCCGTTTGAATTATAGGTCGCGGTAGGTGTTGTCTCAAGCAGGAAGCTTGGACTAATGTTTTCAAAACAAATGAAGGACCACAGGTGACGGCACGTCATCTTAGCCTAATTTATGTATACGTCATCTTAGCCTACTTTCCGTATCTGGTCTGATCACATTCCTGCAAGCAATCTGGTTGACCTCTTGGGTCACTGGTTTTTAATCAGTCATAGTTTTAGTTTTTTATATATATGGAAATAACATTCCATATTTTTATTATGTAACACTTACATATGTATGTATGTTTGTAAGCGAGCTTTAATTCCTCGCAAATGTGTTTGGGAAATAGTGAATAGCAATAGTAGTAGCGAGAGAGAGAGAAAGAGAGAGAGCAAGAAATTCATGTTTTAGACCCATGATTCTTGAGGTTGTTTCTTGTTCATGTCTATAATCGTAGAGAGAGAGAGAGAGAGAGATGAGAGAGAGAGAGAGAGAGAGAGAGAGCGCGATGAAATCCTGTTTCAGGTCTATGAAGCCTGATGCTAAATTTATCTGCCCAATAGCGAGAGAGAGAGAGAGAGAGAGAGAGAGAGAGAGAGAGAGAGAGATTGATTGATTGATTTGTTAGTTCTTACTGGCGTCGCAATGAAGAGGTTGTTGACGCCGAGAGAGAGAGAGAGAGAGAGAGAGAGAGAGAGAGAGAGAGAGAGAGAGAGAAATGAACTGATTAAGGGTCAAGAAGTCTAAAGCATTTCTTGCTAATATGGTTCTGTGCCAAGCGGTTTTAGTTTGAATGAAGTAATTACCTCACTGCGGGACAGGAAATATCTGAGAGGTTGGAACATCACGAATTACTTTATTCTGAATAAACCGGTGGACGAATAATTATTTGTGAGAACAAATGCATGTTCTTCCCTTCGGCATCAAGCGTGATTATGAGCAAAACATATAGCACTTCAAAAGTCGATAGTAGGTAATATCACAAGTAATTTTGTACCTAAGGCAATAATTCGGTGTTTTTTAGCCAGAATCAGCTCATTAGACCCTTAAGAGAAAATATAATCATATAATTTGTCCTTCATCATCATATTGTACTACCTGTAACTACAAACTTTAAACATTCTCGATCTCGGGAACTATACCGTAATTTTGGCTCGGTTAGAAACTTCCCAAATTACATCCTGATTTGGGGGGCGAAACTCCACATCCACTTCGAAAAGGTTTTCTGGGTCATAACAAGGCCAGGAGAGTTCAGAGGAGATCAAAGTACCTCATCATTGAGGTGGATATATGAAAAAAGGTGACCAGGGGAAAATTATGTTTTTTCAGGTATAAAACAACTACGCTGATATGTTTCGTTAGGTACATAAACTGCCATGATTTTTCTTTAAGAAAAAGGCCAGTTTATGTTTGATAAAATCCGTTTACATTTGATACCTTACATGAATCTTTGATTTTTTTAACCTTTTTTTGTTTACACGTAAAAGGGTTTCGTAAATATGTTTCATAAGGTAAATTAACTATCATTACTTTTCCTTTAAAAAAGTAGGTTTGTTTGCTAATCATAATTTTATAAAAATGACTTACTAGAACGTTTAAACGTGTTTATTTTACGTGTAAAACAATCGCGTTAATATGATTCACAAGGAAAATAAAATAGTCTTACTTTTCCTTTAAAATAAATCAGTTGATATGTTCACTAAAAAACCCTCTACAATATCTGTCTTACATAACATTTTTTTTTTTTTTTTACATATTAAAGAGCTACTTACTAATCGTAACCTTTCCTTAAGATAATCCTGTTTATGCTTTTACGAGTAAACCTACTAAAATAACTGTCTTACTACGTAACATATTTATTCGGCACAATTTGCGTTGTAAAACCCCGAGAAATAATTTCACGCATAAGCGTCAGATCAGCGTAAATGACCGTATAAAAGTTCTTGAGTAATTTCGCGGTAATTCCAACGTTTCTCCATTAGTCTGCAATACTGAGCCGATATTATGGCCACGCCTGGAATTAGTAGACGTCGAGAGGATTCATATTTCCCAGGGTGAATGTTAGGATATATTAGAGCAGATGAGGTCAAGGTTGAGACAAGAGTTCATTGCCATGTTTTGTCCTCATTTGGGTACTAATAGACAATTTGCAATTGATTGACAGCTATTATTATTATTATTATTATTATTATTATTATTATTATTATTATTATTATTATTATATTATTAGTTAGTACTAATAGTTAAAGTATACTAAATTGAAACTGATTGACAGATTATTATTATTATTATTAGTATTATTATCATTATTCATTATATTATTATTATTATTATTATTATATTATTATTATTGTTGTGTTGTTGTTGTTGTTGTTGTTGTTGTTGTCATGGAAATATATAGTTTTACGAAGTAAAGCTTCAAATTGGGTTCTTTTCATTAAAGTTAACCTTTTAAACCAATTGGAACTTTCATTTCGTATAACAGAAGGAGCTGATCATTTTAAAACTCCTCCATCTCTCTCTCTCTCTCCTCTCTCTCTCTCTCTCTCTCTCTCTCTCTCTCTCTCTCCAATATCTGTACTCAAATCGACAGGGCAAAGTCCAATTGTGCCACATAAAATGAAGAGCATTTTATTAATG
>NC_061090.1:33232973-33245473 GCF_015104395.2 Macrobrachium nipponense | reverse complement strand
TCTCTCCATACACGCACGCGCCCGCCCGCACCCACCCACACACACATTATATATATATATATAATATATATATATATATATATATATATATATATATATATATATATATATACGTATATATACGTATATATATATATATATATATATATATATATATATATATATATATATATATATATATATATATATCCATCCACACACACACACACACACACATATATATATATATATATATATATATATATATATATATATATATATATATCATATATATATATATATATATATATATATATATATGTGTATGTATGTGTATGTATGTATGTATGTATGTATGAGTATGTACGTATATGCGTGTGTTTTATTTCTTAAATATCAACTACTTTCCTCGCACAATATATCATCAATATTACTTAGCGATCCTAAACCTATTTTACAATAGTTTCGTAATCCCTTTCCCGTATCTGTAAAAAAATGTATTATTGATATAAAACGTAAGTTGGCTATCTGGTGGACACTGGTGTGTATTAAGAAGAGGAGGAGGAGGAGGAAGATCCAAAAAAAAAAAAAAAAAAACTAAAAAAAATAAAAAAAAATAAAGAACGCTCTTCAGCAGATGAATATCAAGTGTCAAAAGGTTAATGATGCTTAAAGACCTTTTTTTCTTTTTTGTATCCTAATGAGGGTAAAGTTTCCCTGTAGAGGGAAAATATGAGGCGTCTTAATGGCACATTGTACGTGACTAGAAGAGTACTGAGGTTTAATTGTGTCCCTTTTTATACGTTCAGTTTATCCGGATTTATTTCTCTCGGTCTTTAATTGATGTTAGAATTAATATCTATTTTCTTCAAGATATTTCAATTGTAATTTGTGTAATTATTATTTAATTATCTTTTTTATTAGTTTGGAGAATGATTCGGTGCACAGAGACAGATAATTTGCTAGAACAGAAAGTTGCAAGGTTAATTTATTTTATATTTTATCAATTTCATGTCTGTCATTAAAGAAATGAATATGGTAACACATACTCGTCAACAAAACCCCTCAAATTGCATCGTGATACCACAATAAAACTTTAGAATCGCAAAGCATATGAAGGACTGCTTCTTCAATATTTTCCCCATTCCCATTTCTGTCAATATAACAACGTGAATTTTGCGAATTTTGCGAATTTTGCACTCATTCGATTAAAGAAAACCTTCAACTGTATTACCAAATCTCGATAAAACCTTCAGAAACGCATGGAATAGCAGGGCTTGTTTCTATATTATTTCATCAGTTCTTAGTTGCAACATCAAAGCTATAAATTCTGCAACACACACATATCACACACTATCACAGGAGACCTTCAAGGACATTGTGAAATTCCCCATCATCATCATCATCATTGAGCTTGGCGAGGCTTCATGAAATCAGCATGTATTATTGCTGCTCTCAACGTACATCTTAGGGCAAAGCGACCACCTCCCACGAACCTGGTAAGTTTATGTCATAAATCCCTGTTTATTGGACATTAGTAAGTTATCTATGACGCCACGGACCCACAGATCTCTCCCACTGTATCATTTTTATTCCTGAAATTTACCGATGCTATTCTCGTTCAAGAGCCAAAGGGCAAAGCCGAGATAAGTATAGATGGCACTTCGAGGTGACAACAGGAATTATGGTAGCGTAATTTCATTGGCAAAATGACAAACGGGAAAGAAAGGCGGTTTGTGTGACGAAGAATAATTATTTAGTAATATTAAAAACTTGACAAGAATTTCTAATAATAATTGTGAGAAGTTAAAGGTAGGAATTATTTTCAGTTGGTTTATCAAAACGCGAATTGAGTTAAATGAATTATGATTTACGTAATATATAGGCTCCAAAGACAAGCACTGGGGCACTTTTACCCATCCAGCGCTTGAGACAGTGAAAAGAGGAGTTGGACAGCTAGATAAAGAGATAAAGGAAATAAAAGCGAAGAAGTACAAGGATCTTAAAGTAGAACTGAGTGAAAACCCACAATAAACACATTAAGAAGTAATAGTTAGAGATGTTGAACAGCAAGACTGAAGAAAGAAAGACTAAAACGTGGGACACTACTAACACTTTTTAGTAATACCTACCGTGTACCATATGAGCTGCAGTGACGGCGCTGCCCCTAAACTAATGAACTGAGATGAGGCAAATATTGTTCCAAAAAGGAGTTGAGATCACGAATAGACACGAAAATTTGTTTCCGTAAATAGGGCTTTAAAATATATGTTTACTGATTCACTCCTGTTATCATCCTGGGTCTTAATTTCGTTTGATGAAATATAATTGTCAGTTTAGTGAGGAGGAAGCATCTACAAATGAATGAAGTCTCATTCAGTTATATCTAAATATTTTCATTTCTAATTTTACTCATCCATGTTGGTTAAGAGCGAAGGTCTAATACAGGTTGTCCACAAAGTCCCAGTACCATTACAAGCAATAAATACTTGTAATGATGTTGGGACTTTATGGACACCCTGTATGATTTTAAGACTTATATACGTATATATGCTCACTTTTTATACACACCACCAACCGTCACTGTAGCTTTCAGCAAACCTTAACACTGATACAAGCGGTAACACATTCATAAGCCCCGAATGGCAGCAGAGTAAGGAATAAAACACAAATAAGTAATTGACTTCCATATCCGAAACTGATTGACTCTTATCCCCAGAAATATGTTCAAGCAACTGATGAATCTTTGCAGCAGATTGACTGAAAAACAAGAGATTATGATTGGCTGATTATTAAGCCAATGACGGTCGTGGAATTCATGATTACCAATTATTATTATTTTTTTTTTTTTTTTTGAAATTTGTGGATTTGAGCTAGATGGTAATTATCGATACTTCAAAAGGGGCGAGGTATTTGATATTGTGACCCGGTTGCGAACGCGTCAGTTGTAAAAGATTATTCGAATTTGCTTAATCATATGGGTGTAATTATGGATACAGAGAGAGAGAGAGAGAGAGAGAGAGAGAGAGAGAGAGAGAGAGAGAGAGAGAGAGAGAGAGAGGACTCAGCTTGGAAAATGACGATAATTGGTGGGAAATATGACTGAGAATCAATGATTTTTGTATGGGGTTCATAATATAACAGACCACCTAATATTATATATATATATATATATATATATATATAATATATATATATATATATAATATATATATATATATATATATATAATAACAATAATATATATCTATACACACACACACACACACACACATATATTATATATATATATATATATATATATATATATATATATATATATTATCAATATATTCTTTTGACGTTTTGCTTATGGCTAACTAGTGAATTCTGAATTTATCTCTAAAGAAATAAGTGTAAATATAAACTAGAAGGATTTACTCTCCTAGCAACTAAATTTTTTCATTAATTCTAAACAGAAAATGTTATATTTTATGAAACAATTTTGTTACTAAGAATGGAGCATTTTTTGAAATATAAAGAAACAAAAGTTTTACTATATGACTCTCTCTCTCTCTCTCTCTCTCTCTCTCTCTCTCTCTCTCTCTCATCCCACCCGGATATTCTAGAGCTAAAAGGACATCAAGAGTTGAAATATGGCACTCATAAACATTTCGAGTACAAATTTAAAAATCAGAAGTCATGATGTAATTTTGCCTCGAGTGTTTGCCTCTTTTCAGATCTGGGGTATTACGCGGATGAGGGGAAGTCTCTGAGCTGACGTTTCCCGTGGAAAAACAAGAGCAAAGAAAACATATTCGCCTGAATGTTTTTCCCGGGGAATATTTGGAGTATTTTCACTTTCGTCAAATAAGCGTCAAGCCTAAAAGAATATTTTTTTTTTACATTAAAACTCGCTGCTGATTTTTTTTTATCTTTATGACACAAACAAATTGAAAGAGAGATGAGATATGCTCTCTCTCTCTCTCTCTCTCTCTCTCTCTCTCTCTCTCTCTCTCTCTCTCTCTCAGTTATCCATTTGTATTTCTGTTCTAAATTGTTCTTAAATAAAGATATATGTTTAATTAAGAAAGAAAAACAAAAATAAAGTGTTTCCCACATTAATCACATCATCATCATCATCATCAATTAAAAAAATAAAAATTAAAATAAAGTTTTTCCCCACATTGCTCATATCATCATCAATTCACAAAATACAAACAAAATAAAGTGTTTCCAACATTACTCATATCACCGTCAATTCGCAGATTAAAACCAAAATAAAGTGTCTCCCACATTACTCATATCAGCATCAATTCAGAAAAAAATCATAATAAAGTGTTTCTCACATTATTCATCATTGCATCAAGTTTCACATACCTAATAAGTGGTTCCCACATTACCTTACTAAATCCCACATTCTCATCATTCAGGAGGAAATACTCAAAATAAAGTTTTTAACCACATTAAACATATCATCATCAATTCACAAAATAAAAACCAAAATAAAGTGTTTCTCACATTACTCACATCATTATCAATTCACAAAATAAAAACCAAAATACAGAAATTTTCGCACTTTATTCACATTACCATCATCATTACCATCTTCCAAAAAAGAGTCAACTATATATTGAAAAGTATGCAGATTCTACGATAGCGTTGCATCTGTGATTTATATTAGATAAGACACTGCATTCACATCGTCTCACACACCAAAACCCTGACATTGCGGGTTCACACATTACTATGCTTGTAAATTCCATCCATAATGTTTCATTCACAAAAGCCCCATTCATATTACCCGTTGCGTTGTATTTGCACAAAGCGGTGTCGTATATGGATGTTCTCATTACCACTTGTTCCCAGCACTCCATTAACAAAGGTCCCATTGTCTCGACTTATGTTTCCATCGAGACAGCTTCATACTCTGCCATTCCCGAGGCGAAGAAATACAACGTTTTGATTTCGTTTTTTTTTTCTTTGTGAAATTTAGGCTGTAAAGCCAAGCACTGGGGCACTTTCGGCCATTCCGCGTTTAAGGCATTGAAAAGAGCGAGTTCGTGTGGTTGAATAGCAAGACAAAATAAGATCTAGAGAATGAAGGAGATGATGTGCAAGGATCTAAAGGTGGATATGGAAGAAGACCCCACAGTTGCTCTAAGAAGTGATAGACGGAGTGGTTGGACAGAAATCTAGAGATCTATAGAGAATAAAGGAGTTGAATTATGACGATCTTAAGGTGGAACCAGACGAAAACACTACAGTTCCATTAAAAATTAATACTTAGGGAGGTTAGACAGCAAAGCTGAAGATAGGGAGGTAAAGAAAAAATTTAAAATGTAAGAGTAGCTACGTGCCAAAAGGACGCTGCTAGCACACTTCAGCATGCCTACATCGAACCACGTGACGTCACACTAACCCCACTAACCCACACCCAACGGAGATGAATATTTAAACTTGTCTCTGCTATGAGCAGAAGCATGTACGATTTATCTTTGTAAATATATGCGGATATTTTTTGCTTGTTAAGAGAGGTAAGAGATTCGTAGAGAAGTTAACATATCCACATAGACACGCACACATTATATATATATATATATATATATATATATATATATATATATATATATATATATATATATATATATATATATATATATATATATATATATATATATATATATATCTATATATATATATAATATATATATATATATGAATATAAATATATAAGTATATGAATTACATGGGTATATATGAATATATAAACATACAAGTATATATATATATATATATATATATATATATATATATATATATATATATATATATATATATATATACTATAATATAATATAATAATATTAATAGGATGGAGAAAAGCCAGCGTAGCATCATACATGTATTTTCCAAATTTTCGAGACTTTAGGTCTCATCACCAGGGCTGTAGAATATACATATACAAATAAAAAAAGACTCTGTATTAATATGAATAAAATGGAACAACATAAAAGTTAAATATAATAATTTAAAAAATGAACTGAAAAATACATAAAAAATTAAAAAGTGAAGAATGCTTAAGTTAGTACCTATCTCTATGGAGTTATAAAACAGAGTGACGTTGTCTGGTTTGGAAAGGAGAACGTCAACTATGGTATATATAGAACTGTGGAAGAAGTCTGACCATTTAATGGGGGCACAAGCTGTTTTATTGTTAACAACTCCAAAACAGAGAGAGAATAGTCATTGGGCGCTTGGGTGACAATGCGAAAATCCTTATATGAAAATGATGTTTTCGTATGTTGGAAAATTCTTTCGTTTTCAAACTACTCCCTTACGGTGACTGACTCCGAGATGAGAATCGATTCTGACTTTGAGCAATCTTTTGGTGGCTCCCACGTATTTCCCGATCTTACATTTTACATAAATGTAAAACATCATTTTCATATAAGGATTTTCGCATTGTCACCCAAGCGCCCAGTGACCATTCTCTCTCTGTTTTGGAGTCGTTAACAATAAAACAGCTTGTGCCCCCATAAATGGTCAGACTTCTTCACAGTTCTATATATAGCATAGTTGACGTTCTCCTTTCCAAACCAGACAACGTCACTCAGTTTTTTAACTCCATGGAGATAGGTACTAACTTATGCATTCTTCACTTTTTAATTTTTTATATATATTTTTTAGTTCATTTTCTAAATTATTATATTTAACTTTTATGTTGTTCCATTTTTATTAATATTAATACAGAGTCATTTTTAATTTGTATATTTTGTATATTGTACAGCCCTGGATGATGAGGCCCAAAGTCTCGAAAATTTGGAAAATACATGTATGATGCTACGCTGCCTTTCTCCATCCTATTTATATTAAATCTACGGCGTTCCAGATGCCCCAACCTTCCTGTATATATATATATATATATATATATATATATATATATATATATATATATATATATATATATATATATATATATATATATATATATATATAGATATATATATATATATATGTATATATATATATATATATATATATGTATATATATATATATATATATATATATATATATATAGATATATATATATATATATATATATATATATATATAATATATATATATATATATATATATATATATATATATATATATATATATATATAATATATATATATATATATATATATATATATATATATATATATTATATATATATATATATATATATAATATATCATATATATATATATATATATATATATTATATATATATATTATATTATACTATATATATATATATATATATATATATTATATATATATATATATATATATGTATAAATACATTTTAGAATTACATATCTGTAAATAAAACCCATGACCTGAGGTCATTGGCGAATTAGGAGCGTCCTACATGACTAAATCAAATCTAGATCACGCTATGCAATGCCTGCAGTAGCCTGGTTTAAGTTTGTTTGAAAACATAATCATTTTACATTTCTGTCAACTAGTCATAACAACTTCCATGGGAAGCGGTTGACCTGTTAACCTGTGCCGGAAACTTGTAACTTCCGAGCCGGCGGACTACGTATGTTTTTATGTGAATCGCTGAGATAGCTAATGTATCGCTATCAACGTGATGCTCTAAGAAGTTAGTTTCATTTCTATCGATCAAACGGAACGGTCTCCTGACCGAACTGTCTCTCTTGTATGGAGTGCAGAAAATAAAGTTGTTGTACTGTTACCAACTTATCCGTTTGAATCTCTCCTTTGAAACTAAGAAGAACCATTTTACTAAGATACCACATAAGAGAGGAGAAAAGAAGGAACTAGTAATGCTAACGAATAACAGTCGTAAGAAAAGACAAACAGTCTTCGCAAAAAGCGAAATGACTAAGATATACATATATATACATATACATATATTATATATATATATATATATATATATATATATATATATATATATATATATATATATATATATATATATATTATATATATATATATATATATAGATAATATATATATATATATATATACTATATATATATATATATATATATATATATATATATATTATATATATATATATATAATATATATATATATATATATATATATATATATATATATATATATATATATGTATATATGTATATATATATATATATATATATATATATATATATATATATATATATATATATATATATATATATATATATATATATATATATGTAAGGCCTAGGGTTTTTGATTAATAATATATTGTCCATGTGTTCCCTTTGACCTATGGAATGTGGAGAACAGTGTAGAGGTGACGACCTGAGAGTAGCTGATGAATGAGATTCTAGGGGTGGCGTGAGATAAAAGTGCTTAGTTTGACGAGTCAATGCACGACAGTTTATGAACTCTTCTCAAAGTGCCTTTGTGAAACTGGATGCAGCTAGAACCGTGAGGCGCTAACGAACTGTGTGTTCGTATGTGCCTCTTCCCTTTAAGAGTGTCATACCCAAGCCTATGGGAGGATTTTGACGGAGGGCTTCAAGTCACAGGCAAAGATGCCGTGGCGTTCGCCGGGGGAGTTTTTGTGAAACATAGTGTTTAGTGTCCGTCCGGGTTTGTTTGGGTAAGTGTTGAAGTGCTTTAGCCAAAGAGTGGCTTATTATCTGTTTGACATTTTTGTGATGATATCCAATATTTAACCTCTGTCTATTAAACTTGTGTGTGTACTTACCGGGATGTGTTCTGTATCTTTGAAACAGACGATTCTGGTACTCCTGGAAGAGAGGTGTGTAGACTTTTTTCGGTGACTAGACATTGTACTGTTTTTTGGGTTAGTCTGTAAGACTGGATTACTTGATTGATTGATTTATTTATTCGTTGTTAATAAACGTTAATGTTATGACGCAACTCTCTCATTTTCATTACCTGTTAGAATGGAGAGAGAGAGAGAGAGAGAGAGAGAGAGAGAGAGATGAGAGAAGAGGGATTGCCGAGAGAGAGAGAGAGAGAGAGGAGAAGAGAGAGAGAGAGAGAGAGAGAGAGGCTGTGTGAGTAATGCTGTGTGGGTTTGCCTTCCGCTCGTGTCTCACGCTTACCTTATGAATAATGGGGGGGGGAATTCCCCCCTAAGGGGGGGAATTCCCCCCCATTATTCAGTGGCGGTAGGTGGTTAAGAGGGGGTATAAAAGTTTTCTTTCTTTTCTATGCCTAGGAACGCCAATGTACAGATATGGGTGACCAGTTAGGGGTTATGGCTTAGCGATAGTTTTCGAACGACAAAGCTTTGTGGGATTGTGGAAAATTGTTAAATTGTTAGATCTCGGTTGCTAAGTGAGAAGGGTAGAGAAATATCCGTCCGATGGGGGGATGAGGAGGAAAGAAATTTCTATTAGGGTCATCAAATTTGCTCGTACCGAGATTCTTCAGGGCGTGAGCCGTGAGACAAGTAACTCAGTTTGGTTTGTGAGTGAGGGTTGCTAGGTGTCATCTCGCCGATCGCGTTTGTATTGTGCCGACGAGAATTACGTGTTTTACGAGAATTTCGAGTTATTTTTTTCCCGTTATGGAGTGGTAAGTGTTAAAACTATTGTTTTGAAGGAGTGGGTTCTGTTTAAATATTTCAGTGAAATGGGATTGGTTCAAGAGGTCAACAATTTTTCTTGTTTTTGCCCCATAGTGACGTGTTTTCTTTATTCACGCCTGTTTATAATAGACGTATGTATCCGTCTTTGTTCAAAACATAGGGGTGTATTTTTCTATGCATGTGAACTGTGCTTAGATAAGCATATCTGGCTTAGAGACACAGCGGCCCCAATTTTACGGGCTCAGCACATTTCTGCTGAGAAGCGCGTTGCATTGCGAGGGTACTGGCATCCCTCGGGGGGATAGTTGTCATGGAGGGTACCACTGGCCTCCCCTCCCTCGAGAGATAGTGCAGGGGAGGGCACGAGTGTATACCTTGGGAGGGGGTCCTCAGACACTGTTCAAGGGGAGAGGGGGGTACACTGTGTATGCCTCGGGCTGTTCTGCCGCTGACTGAGGGGTTGTTTTTCTCAGGGGGGGAGAACCTTTTTTTTTTCTCATTGGGGGTGAACTCCTTTTTTTCTTTTTTTTGTGTTGGGTATGGGTTTGGCCTTGGACCATGGATGCTAAGATATCAGCTGATTGATTAGTTGATGAAGTGAAACGCCCGTAGAGTCTTTTTTTTAGAAAAGAGATTTTTTTTTTCCCCTCTTGGATGAAGAGAAAAGGAAATAAAAAGAGATTTTTCTTTTCCGCGAATGAGGGGAAAAGTAGTTAACATGCACGGGATGGTGTTATATGTTTCTTTGTGCCTTGAAAGACACAAATATAAGGGGGATACACAGATTATTATTGTGTTGGAGAAATTACTTTGGAGTGCTGAATGGTGTTGCCCGGTGGCGTAAATGGTGTTGGTTGTGTGGGTGTGGAAATGGTGGTATACCATAAGATTCAGCAATACTAGTGTATGCTATTTGAATTCACCCTTACTTGAGATTTTTGCAAGAGAATTATTGCTCTGGAGAGTTATTATTATTGTTATTATTAATAATTATTATACTTGAGATGTGTCACGGGAGGTTTGCTTAAGTATAATTATCATTACGGGAGAATTGTTTTTACGAGAGATTTGAGATTATTTCATGGGAGATTAGTTGATAATTATTTACAGATAATTATTCACGGAGAATTATACAATGAATTAATGGGAGAAGTCTTGTGTTAATTATTTGTTGAGTTTTTGTAACTTTGGAGAATATTTTCAGTGATTCACGGGGATGAGTTTTGCTGAATCTTGATGAATCTGACTGAATCTTGGTGAATTGTGTTGAGTCTTGTTGAACTCTTGCTGAGTTTTGTGCTGAATTTCTTGGAGAATGGACAAGCATTAACATTGGTGATATTTTTTGTACTGATACTGATGATTTTGATGATAGCAGTTCTTTGGTGATTTTGTGATAATGATACTTCTGATACTGATTTTTGTTATACTAATACGTGGGTGCCGTAATGCTGTCAAGGGAGATAAAATCTTTTTTGATTTTGGGAGGAACTAACAACACATTGTTTTAGTTTTTTTTTTCTTTTTTTTATGAGTTCAGCAGATAATTGCTTGACATTTAGTGAGTTACGGGAGATAGTGAACAAGGCCGTTGATTTTTCTTTTCTCCCTTTTTGGAAATTAGCCATAGCTGACACAAGTTTTTTTACCAAGGGTGTGAATTTGAATTTATTTTTCTCTCCAGTTAGTGTGAATATTATCTCAGTTCATGACTTAGAGTCATTGTTCGGGAACGTGTTTGTGTTTCAGCTATTTGATGCTATAGAGAAATATATGGGAGAATTTCTTCCACGTTGGAATGCATACGTAATGGCACTACATTTTTTCTCTGGATATTTGTGTTCCAGAAATTGTGAGTTTTCTTGCACAATACCCTTAGTTGTATTTGTGACAACTTTGTGAGAGATAGGAAACTTGGGTAAGTTTTCTAGTGGCCTATGTCGTAGTGCATATGGAGAAGTCTTGGCTTAGACACTTTGAATTTAGAGTTCTGTTATAATGAGTTGTGGCGCATTGGTGATTTTTTCTAGAATTTCCTAGACAGTTTATATGCCGAGTTTTTGCCCTTTTTTGGCAGTTATGCTAAACGGAGAGAGTTTTTATAGTTTTTGACTATAACATGGAGTTATTCTTTGGAGAATTGGAGTTATAATTGAGATATACTTGGAGTTATAATTGGAGGTATATATTATTTTGGAGTTATATTTGAGATATGATATATTGGAGATATATTTTTTGGCCATTTTTGATATTTGCCAATGTGATATGAGCTATGTTTAGTTCAATTATTTTGCAGCCATCTTCGTTGCCAATAGAGACACATATTTGGAGATTATGGGGCAATATTTGTGAGTGTGTGAGTTAGTTGCCTTGAGTGCACATTTTTTTGGAGGTAGGGTTTCATTTTTTGATATTCCTTCCTGGGAATTTATTTTTGGAGCCTTGTTTTGTTCCACATGGAGTTATTGGGGAAATAGAGGTAAATATTTTGTATTTGCCGAAATAGAGGTGATTATTCTCTATTCCTGGAGTGGTGTTTTTTTTTATTGACATATGGCTATTGGAGAAATAAGAGAGAATAATAGGGGGTTGGTTATTAACCAAATGGAGGAAATATTTTTATAACCGGAGTGGTGTTATTATTAATATGGTGTCTCATAATGAAGTTGGAATTAATCTTTGGCGGGTGACCTTTTTTTTGTGGTTATGGGAGTTTTTTCGAGAAAAGAGGAGATTTCTTTGGTTCTCTTTTTTGGTTTCGTGACATTTAGAGGGTAGTGTCATTACTGCATTACGAGTCCTATGGATATGTGCATTTGTTATGTTCACAAGTGTGTTATTTTTGGAGAAATATAATTTGGGCAAAGTCATGTGAGAGAATAAGTCTTTGAGACAAATTTTTGAAACACATTAGTCATATCCTGGAGTTAATTCTGTGAAATG
>NC_061090.1:33227707-33232473 GCF_015104395.2 Macrobrachium nipponense | reverse complement strand
AGTAACTCAGAAATGTGAACTAAAATAAAAGCGGTAAGAATTTGAGTGAAACTAAATTAATAAGCGATCATTAATGAGTCGAAAAATATAAGAAACAATCAAGGTATATATCAGACCCCATAATACTAAAAGAGTTTGACACAATAATAGAAAAATTGAAAAGGATGATATATGTAGAAATCACAAAGGACTGGACTATTCTCCTATCCGGAGACTTTAACTTTCCTTTCGTAGACTGGAAAGAACGAATAGGAGTATTGTGGTTGTAGTTATACATATAAAAAAGAGAGTAATAGTAGTGCCAACAAGAAAGGAAAATACTTTAGACCTTGTGTTTGTGAACAAGGTGAATTATGTTAAAGATATAATAGTTTATAATGTGAGTATTTCAGACCATAATGTCATAGATTAACAGTCCATTCCAAAGCAAGTGAAAAAAACAGAGATAAGCAAGAAATGAAAAAGTGGGAAGGATATGGAAAATATAACTTCTACAGTAAAAATATAAAATGGTCAGAAATAAATGAAAAAATTTAACAAATATTGGGATAACATTTTCGTAAGTGATGATATAAAGGTAAATACGGAGATATTATATAAAAATATTAGAAAAAAATAGTGAATAAATATATACCGAAGAAGAAAAGTAAACATCAGTCATGCATACCAATAGACAGAAGGATCTTGTTCCAGAAAATCAGAAAGTGGAAAAAAGGTCTTGCAAAAGAAAAAAATGCATGGAAAGAGATCGAACTAAAAAGTAAGATAGAAAATGCAGAACAAAAGATTATACAATTAAAAGAAAATGAAAAACGGGACATGGAAGAAAAAACCCTAGTAAATATCAAGGAAAACCCCAAACTATTGTACTCGTATGCGAAAAAGATGAATAAAAGAAGAATAGAAATAGGCCCTCTAAGAATTGAAGGGAGATTAACGAATGAAAAAAAAGGAAATATGCAACATATTGGCAGAACGATATAAGAGAGAATTCACCCCTAGAATTGATAATGAAGATAATGATATAGAAGTAAGGGATGAAAATAGTGAATATTTAGCAGACATAAATATTGTGCAGGCTATTAATGAAATTAAAAATGAAGTTGCAGCAGGGCTTGATGGTGTCCCTGCTATTTTGTTAAAGAAAGTAGTTCATTCTATCGCAAAGCCACTAGCAATATTATTAAGACAAAGTGTAAATACAGGCAAGATTTATGATGAGCACAAATTAGCATATATTACCCCTACTTTCAAAAGTGGATCAAGAATAGAGGCAAGTAATTATATCCCTGTGAGTCTGACATCACATATTATGAAAGTGTATGAAAGGGTTATGAAGAAAAATATTATGAAACATTTAATAAAAAAATAATTTGTTTTAATATAGGACAACATGGTTTTGTGCCCAGAAAAAGTACACAAACTCAACTGTTAGTCCACCGTGAGAACATATACAAAAATATGAAAAGTGGAAATGAAACAGTTGTGGTTTATCTAGATTTTGCAAAAGCTTTTGACAAGGTAGATCATAATATATGTAATATAAAGATTGATAATATAATAATGAGACATTGTTGTATGTCACATGCTTTGACATTCCTTAGAAATTGGGGATTCATCATTTAACTTCCCTGGAGACAGAGAGTCCGAGTGACAAGACTTAGGAAATACTGATGTGTCTTTTTGGGTGGCATGATCTCAAAGTTTCTACCTAAGCTGGTCAACGTTCGTCCTGTAGTTATGGCCGTTCGAGAGAAGTGACTTTGAAACCTGTAGAGAGCGGTTTCAGGGCGTGGACAAAGGGCAGGTAATTAGCCAGAACGATGGAGACAGTTACGAGGAGAAAAGCCAGATGCCGGGATAGGTCTGCAATGTTTCTTTTTTAAGTGATTGGAGATTCTGGCTGGTAATGGGTAAGAATTACTGTGCTTTAGCCAAAAGTGTCGCTTGACTGTATTTTTGATATTTTGTGAAGATGTTTTATTTCATTTAATCTTTTGACTTTGTCTTTATAATTGTGTATGCTCATTAGTGTATTCTCCTGTTCTTTTAAACAGGCGGATCTAGTGGAGGGGACTGTGTCCTAGTGGAGGGGACTGTGTTCTGGTAGGGGGAACCATATTTGGAGGAATGGTGATGATTAATTACTTTATAGACTGATATTTTACGGGGGTTAACTGAGTATCTGAATTTTGAGATATCCCATTATCCTGTAAGAATCTGAGTTATTCAATTAATACTTTGCTTCCAATAAATGTCTATTTTTGTAGTGCATGACTCTGATTTGATGACCTAATGAAATGGAGGGAGGTAGAGAGAGAGAGAGAGAGAGAGAGAGAGAGAGAGAGAGAGAGGGGGTGGCTGTTGCTAGTCAAGAGAGAGGAGAAAGTGTAACCAATAACCCAGTTTGCCTTCCGCTTCTGGCAATCACTACCTAAGTGAATAACGGGGGGAGGTAGTCCCGTTATTATATACTAGCGAAGAAAATTATAGTGGGTAAAGTAGGAAGATGGTTAAAAGAATTTTTACACAACAGAAAACAGATAGTTATTGCAAATGATGAGAAATCGGATGAAGCTAAGTAATATCCGGTGTGGGCCACAAGGTACGGTGTTTAGCTGCATTACTGTTTGTTATTAGGATTGCAGACATAGACAGTAATGTTAAGGATTCGGTAGTGAGTAGTTTTGTTGATGACACAAGAATAAGTAGAGAAATTACTTGTGATGAAGATAGGAACGCGCTACAAAGAGACCTTAACAGAGTATATGATTGGGCAGAGGTAAATAGGATGGTATTTAACTCTGATAAATTTGAATCAATAAATTATGGAGACAGAGAAGGAGAGCTATATGCATATAGGGGACCTAATAATGAGACAATCACAAATAAGGAAGCAGTTAAAGACCTTGTGTGATGTTGAATAGAACATGTTTATGCAATGATCAAATAGCAATTCTATTTGGCAAAATGTAAAGCAAAAATGGGAATGTTGTTACGGCACTTCAAAACAAGAAAAGCTGAACACATGTTTATGCTTTATAAAACATATGTTCGTAGTCCACTTGAATATTGCAATATGATATGGTACCCATACTATCAAAAGGATATTGCACAAATAGAGAGTATACAAATGTCCTTTACAGATAGAATAGAAGTTAAGGATCTTGACTACTGGGAAAGACTACAATCCTTAAAATTATATAGTCTAGAAAGGAGAAGAGAACGCTACATGATAATTCAGGCATGGAAACAGATAGAAGAAATTGCGGAAAACATCATGGAGCTAAAAATATCAGAAAGAGCAAGCAGAGGTAGATTAATAGTGCCCAAAACAATACCAGGAAAAACAAGGAAAGCACACAGGACATTAATCCACTATGCACCAGCATCGATTATGCAGCGTCTACTCAATGCGTTGCCAGCTCATCTGAGGAATATATCAGGAGTGGGAGTCTGTAGATGTGTTTTAAGAAATAAGCTCTACAAATATCTAAGCTGTTTCCTTCCCAGACCATCCAAGATTGGAAGATGCAAAATATACCGGAAGATGCACTAGCAACTGTCTGGTAGACATTAGAGGTGCCTCACACTGAGGGACCTGGGGCAACCCGAACAAGATGTAAGGTCTGTAAGGTAAGGTCTCTCTCCCTTAAAGCATGGTCATTTGTTTAACACTCTTGAAATTGATAATTCAATTAAGAATTTATTCAGGTCATGATCACTATTCACATGTGTAAAATTTTTTCAAATATATTTTTCTTAAAATTACAATTGATAAACGGGACTTATCTCACCAGAAAGACATTGCTTTTAATTACACTCTGAACCAGTACTGTCATCCTGAACACATTCCGTATATCCAAGCACTGACACACGCTTAGAACTTTTATTAGCTTAGAAGGGGTCACATGCACCCCTGTGGTTTTCATTATTCAAATAAAAAAATTCCTTGTGTAAATAAAGACGACAGATTTTACCAGTCAAAACTTCTCTGTTGGCTGCATCTACATGGACTTCCAACTAAGTCGATTATATTCATCAACGTCTTAACACACTTTTGTGATAGGACACCTGCTGGCATAAGGGCAGCTAATAAAAATAGGCAACCCAAAAGACGCGCAGGAACTCACACACTTACGAACACTAGCAAAAAACAAAAACTCTTGACTTGCTGGAAAGACAAGAGATCTAACTAGATCTCTGGGTGGGAAACAACCCATGGCTTTCCTCTCGGATGCGTGATACAACTTAGGTCATGACGAAGAATTGGAACAAGTTGGAGAGAGAGAGAGAGAGAGAGAGAGAGAGAGAGAGAGAGAGAGAGATCAGGATTTCTCAAAGACTTATTAGTTCATGCGAGGAGACATCGTGTGCTCACTTATCTCTAGGAGCAGGTTTTGAACTCTTCCGCACTGCTGTTGTTTACAATTTCTGGTGGCAATTTATTCCATGTGTCACATGTTATGTGAAGAAGTTCCCACAATGAGATGTGTTGTATCTCTTCGGTCCTAGTTTCCATTCATTATTGCTTGTCTGATTTTCATTTAATGTAAGAAATGAGAGAGAGAGAGAGGGGGGGGGGCGGTGGGGAGGAGAGAGAGAGAGAGAGAACTCGAGTCATTTCCTCTGCAGACAAACGATATTGCATCCTACCCACTGAAAATTTTCCACAAATAATATCAAAGGAAATCACAAGATATAAAAAAGGGTCAGTATGGGTCATTGTCAGGTCAGAGACCTGGTTGAATAAACGAAAATATTGA
>NC_061090.1:33200207-33222707 GCF_015104395.2 Macrobrachium nipponense | reverse complement strand
TCGTTGCAACGCTTATTGGCCACCTGCTTTCCCTTCTAACATTCTATTTTCTTCCTAGTACAAGATTTCTCTAGGGACAACATAAGCAGGGTGACAGAATCTTGCTCTGTCCCATCCGTTAATTTCATTTTTCACAATGTTTCGAAATCTGTACACTCCCAAACAATTTCTAAAATTCTATGAGAAACTACTTTCTCGACCATGCAAATCTCTCTCTCTCTCTCTCTCTCTCTCTTTCTCTCTCTCTCTCTCTCTTTCTCTCTCATCGGAACACACTGTGAAATGAACAGTGGCGCCTGCTCCTAGAGATAAGGAGCACACGAGCACACGATGTCCTCCCCGGATGACCATTAATAAGTTTTGCGACATCCTAATCTTGCAACTCTCATCTGAACTACGTGACTGAGTAGTTTCAGATCTAAGCATCGTTTGAATTATCGAAGACGATACTATACTTTTGCTATTGACGTGGGGGGATTTTTACTCATACTCGATAATAAGCCGCGATTCATACTAATTCATATCGTTCCTGTAAAATTGCCTGAAGAACACTCTGTCTACGAAAACTCTTCGTTCATAGGCAGAGCGCTAGTGAACGCGGCCGGAAAAGAAAATGCCCATCAAATATGCATGGCCAATAGGCTGGAACCACACGGACTCATTTCCATGAATAGCTGCGTAATTAAACCACGGCCATACGCGGTAAACATACTCTGTTTTTTTTTCATTTTTCTGTCCATCCGCCTGTGGTGTTTTTTGTATGGTAACACTGCGTCCCGGGCTTTAGATAGTTACATTCAGCTTACATTCAACAATTATAATAATATCCTATTTTCGAATATTAATGGTAATTAACATACATAAATTATTAAAACACTTTTCAGTTGAAAATGTACACCCAGATATCCTTTTATTTACCTAAAACTTACAATAGCGTAACTGTCTAATGCCCGGGACGCAGTGTTACCACACAAAAACGCCACGGCGGATGGACAGATGAAAAAAAACAGAGTTATAGGCAGACACCAGCTATAATCTCCCCCATCCCGTTCATAAGTGATCTCCCCCAAAAACCAAGGCAACCCCCCACCCAACCTCCCCCCCATCTCCCAACATCCTCCCCCACTCCGCAATCACTCTCTCCGCGCGTGACGTTAATTACGATGCTTAATCTTAATTTTCGGTGGCAGCAAGGCCAATAGAGTCTTTGGCCTTGGGGTGGCAGGTACTGACAGTTTGCTGAAAAACGATTCGATCAAGCCTGTATGTATAAGGCTGTTGCCTTGTATAATAAGGCGCCCTGTGAGGTTATGTTTTTAGACGGTGATAATCTTACGCTAAGTTGGTTGGTTATGCGCTTCCATACTCATTGAGTGTCTTGGAGTTTGATGATAACTTACGAAGTCAATATCTTCTGGTGTTATGACGACGGAGATATGTTAAACTCATGATGATAGTTTATAACTTCATTGCATCTCTTTTCTGATGTGAGGTTCTAGTAGAAAAACACCTGAGTACAAAAGATACTTCTATTCTCTGAGATTACATGATGAAGATCAGAGGAAATTTGTACAGGTCTGCCAATGATGATGGCTAATTCAAATCTGACTACAATCTCGTTTACATATCATAAAGGAAGCAGACAGTAGCTCGAACATACGAACATGCACACAGATGACATAGATTACAAATTACGTAGGCCGTTTGAATTATAGGTCGCGGTAGTTGTCTCAAGCAGGAAGCTTGGACTAATGTTTTCAAAACAAATGAAGGACCACAGGTGACGGCACGTCATCTTAGCCTACTTTATTGTATACGTCATCTTAGCCTACTTTATTGTATACGTCATCTTAGCCTACTTTATTGTATACGTCATCTTAGCCTACTTTATTGTATACGTCATCTTAGCCTACTTTCCGTATCTGGTCTGATCACATTCCTGCAAGCAATCTGGTTGACCTCTTGGGTCACTGGTTTTTAATCAATCATAGTTTTAGTTTTTTATATATATGGAATAACATTCCATATTTTTATTATGTAACATTTACATATGTATGTATGTTTGTAGGCGAGCTTTAATTCCTCGCAAATGTGTTTGGGAAATAGTGAATAGCAATAGTAGTAGCGAGAGAGAGAAAGAGAGAGAGCAAGAAATTCATGTTTTAGACCCATGATTCTTGAGGTTGTTTCTTGTTCATGTCTATAATCGTAGAGAGAGAGAGAGAGAGAGAGAGAGAGAGAGAGAGAGAGAGAGAGAGAGAGCGATGAAATCCTGTTTCAGGTCTATGAAGCCTGATGCTAAATTTATCTGCCCAATAGCAGAGAGAGAGAGAGAGAGAGAGAGAGAGAGAGAGAGAGAGAGAGAGAGAGAGAGATTGATTGATTGATTTGTTAGTTCTTACTGGCGTCGCAATGAAGAGGTTGTTGACGCAGAGAGAGAGAGAGAGAGAGAGAGAGAGAGAGAGAGAGAGAGAGAAATGAACTGATTAAGGGTCAAGAAGTCTAAAGCATTTCTTGCTAATATGGTTCTGTGCCAAGCGGTTTTAGTTTGAATGAAGTAATTACCTCACTGCGGGACAGGAAATATCTGAGAGGTTGGAACATCACGAATTACTTTATTCTGAATAAACCGGTGGACGAATAATTATTTGTGAGAACAAATGCATGTTCTTCCCTTCGGCATCAAGCGTGATTATGAGCAAAACATATAGCACTTCAAAAGTCGACAGTAGGTAATATCACAAGTAATTTTGTACCTAAGGCAATAATTCGGTGTTTTTGCCAGAATCCGCTTATTAGACCCTTGAGAGAAAATATAATCATATAATTTGTCCTTCATCATTATATTGTGTATTTAGAGGTTTCCAGAAAACTAGAACACCAACTACCTGTAACTACAAACTTTAAACATTCTCGATCTCGGGAACTATACCGTAATTTTGGCTCGGTTAGAAACTTCCCAAATTACATCCTGATTTGGGGGGCGAAACTCCACATCCACTTCGAAAAGGTTTCTGGGTCATTAACAAGGCCAGGAGAGTTCAGAGGAGATCAAAGTACCTCATCATTGAGGTGGATATATGAAAAAGGTGACCAGGGGAAAATTATGTTTTTTCAGGTATAAAACAACTACGCTGATATGTTTCGTTAGGTACATAAACTGCCATGATTTTTCTTTAAGAAAAAGGCCAGTTTATGTTTGATAAAATCCGTTTACATTTGATACCTTACATGAATCTTTGATTTTTTTAACCTTTTTTTGTTCACACGTAAAAGGGTTTCGTAAATATGTTTCATAAGGTAAATTAACTACCATTACTTTTCCTTTAAAATAGTAGGTTTGTTTGCTAATCATAATTTTTATAAAAATGACTTACTAGAACGTTTAACGTGTTTATTTTACGTGTAAAACATCTGCGTTAATATGATTCACAAGGAAAATAAAATAGTCTTACTTTTCCTTTAAAATAAATCAGTTGATATGTTCACTAAAAAACCCTCTACAATATCTGTCTTACATAACATTTTTTTTTTTTTTTTTTTACATATTAAAGAGCTACTTACTAATCGTAACCTTTCCCTAAGATAATCCTGTTTATGCTTTTACGAGTAAACCTACTAAAAATAACTGTCTTACTACGTAAACATATTTATTCGCACAATTTGCGTTGTAAAACCCCGAGAAGTAATTTCACGCATAAGCGTCAGATCAGCGTAAATGACCGTATAAAAGTTCTTGAGTAATTTCGCGGTAATTCCAACGTTTCTCCATTAGTCTGCAATACTGAGCCGATATTTATGGCCACGCTGGAATTAGTACGTCGAGAGGATTCATATTTCCCAGGGTGAAATGTTAGGATATATTAGAAGCAGATGAGGTCAAGGTTGAGACAAGAGTTCATGCCAATGTTTTGTTTTCATCATTGGGTACTAATAGACAATTTGCAATTGATTGACAGCTATTATTATTATTATTATTATTATTATTATTATTATTATTATTAGTGTTGTTGTCATGGAAATAGATAGTTTTACGAAGTAAAGCTTCAAATTGGGTTCTTTTCATTAAAGTTCACCTTTTTAAAACCAATTGGAACTTTCATTTCGTATAACAGAAGGAGCTGATCATTTTAAAAACTCTCTCTCTCTCTCTCTCTCTCTCTCTCTCTCTCTCTCTCTCCAATATCTGTACTCAAATCGACAGGGCAAAGTCCAATTGTGCCACATAAAATGAAGAGCATTTTATTAATGACATTTAAACTATTTGTATAGACCCGTTTGCTCTGCTTACATTTATGAGTTCTGCCATATCTGGGAAATTATTATCTTAGTTAGGAAACTTAATGAAAACAAATAAAAATGCGCCGAAATTCGTTCGGCGCAATCGAGTTTTCAGTTCAGCCACTACAGCGTATAATCAAGACCACCGAAAATAGACCTGTCTTTCGGCGGGCTCGGTAAATGCCGTATGAGTCTCTGCCCACGAAACGTTAACCACCTCCCGGTGGTGGCTTATCCCATATCGTTGCCAGAAGCACGATTATGGCTAAATTTAATCTTAGATAAAAATGAAACCTCCTGAGGCTACAGGGCTGCAATTTGGTGTATTTGATGTTTGGAGGGGGATGATCAACATACTTATTTGCAGCCCTCTAGCCTCAGTGGTTTTTTAAGATCCGAGGACATAAGAATTACTAATATGCCAACTAGTTGAATCAAATGTAGAGTGAAATTCCTGTATAGTTTATTGTCCCATTCAATCCTGTCATATTCGTGCTGACTGGTGCGAATTAGTTTACCCACTTTTGATTCCCAAACGTTTCCGCTCCGTTAAGTTGTTCGTTTGACGATGAACTAATTTCATGATTAATTATATTACGTTCTTGTAAGAGGGGGTTTATAATTCTCTCTTCCCTCGAGCGTAAATGCGTCATATGGAGAGAATTTTCGCTGCTTGCGAGTCGTGGAGTTGTCAGAAACGGATATAAGGGAAGCCTTCTTCTCCTCGTGGACAGGTTGCATATGAAATACGAGAATTAACTTAAAAATTTTTGAAAAATATATTCGAGTATATATTGATAACAGAACTGGACCTGTAACGTTATCTAATTCTCTTTTCTGTATAAATATAAGAATATCTTCCAAAGAACTTTATTTTCCGTAACTCTGAAAACAATTAAATACTTGGTGTGCTATTCTTCCTGAATATATTGAATGAAATGTGGTGAAATAAAAACGTAAATATTTCACGGAATTTCGATTATTTTTTATATAAAAAAAATTACTCCACAAAGCATGAGAAGTTTTTAAAATACAAATGAGCCAAAGTCTGCCCAATTTGTATCCTGATGGCAATGACTTGCATACACTCAGAGAGAGAGAGAGAGAGCAGAAGAAAACGGGATATTATATATATTATATATATATTATATATATATATATTTATATATATATATTTTATATATATATATATATATAATTATATATATGTAAATGGGGGATTTGTCTCCCCCCCCCATTATTCATAAGGTAAGCGTGACACGAAACGGAAGGCAGACCCACACACCGCATTACTCACAGCCTTTCTCTCTCTCTCTCTCTCTCTCTCGGCAATCCCTCTCTCTCTCTCTCTCTCTCTCTCTCTCTCTCTCTCTCTCTCTCTCTCTCTAGCTCTTTCTCTCCATACTAACAGGTAATGGAAATGAGAGAGTTGCATCATAACATTAACGTTTATTAACAACTAATAAATAAATCAATCAATCAAGTAATCCAGTCTTACAGACTAACTCAAAAAAACCCGTAAATGTAACATGTCTGGTCACCAAAAAAGTTCTACACCCCTCTGGGAATTCTTTGTCCCCCGGCATTCCAGATCCGTCTGTTTCAAAGATACAGAACACATCCCGGTAAGTACACACACAAGATTGACAGACAGAGGTTTAAATATTGGATATCATCAAAATATGTCAAACAGATAATAAGCCACTCTTTGGCTAAAGCACTTCAACACTTACCCAAACAACCGGACACTTAAACACTGTTAATAAAAAACTCCCGGCGAATGCCACGGCATCTTGCCTGTGACTTGAAGCCCTCTTGACAAAATCCTCCCATTGGCTTGGGTATGACACTTTTAACAGAAAGAGGCGCACACGCACATACAAACACACAGTTCGCTAGCGCCTCACGGTTCTAGCTGCATCCAGTTTCACAAAGGCACTTTGAGAAGAGTTCATAAACTGTCGTGCATTGACTTGTCGAACTAAGCATTTTTATCTCACGCCACCCCTGAATCTCATTGTCAGCTACTCTCAGGTCGTCACCTCTACACTGTTCTCCACATTCCATAGGTCAAAGGGAAAACACATGGACAAATACATTATTAATCAAAAAACCCTAGGCCTTACAGATATATTTATATATATATATATAGATATATATAGTATATATATATATATATATATATATATATATATATATATATATTTAAATTGTCAACTTTCTGTTGTATGAAATTTAAAGACTAAATAGTTATAAGAAAACTGAGAGAGAGAGAGAGAAAGAAGAGGAGGAGATCCGAATTCTTCAAAGGTCACCAGGTTATTTCCCAAAACCTCATCAAAGTAAAGCGAGAATCGATAAATTGGTTGTGTAATTTGTGGGCGAGGAGCTCGGAGAAGCGAGTTTTATGTTTCAGCAACGCCAAACTCTGAGTCTTTCTGGACGGCTATGACCCTTCTATCGAAATCTGATGAAAATAAAAAAAACACGTCTTGTGAGGTATCGTACTACCTGGTCCTTAATTCGTTTCATAAGTGGACGATGTTGACATGAGGATCATAATACTTGGAGAGCTAGCACCTCAGTGGCGTGATCGGTATGGTCTTGGCCTGCTACCTCGGGCATTCCATTAAGGGTTAGAGATGTTTATTTCTGGTGATAGAAGTTCACTCTCGACGTGGTTCGGAAGTCACGTAAAGCCGTTGGTCCCGTTGCTGAATAACCACTGGTTCCTTGAAACGTAAAAACACCATACAAACAAGCAAAACTTCGAGAGCTATTTTTTAATTTATCTCAAGATCTCGTGAATGATTTACAGTTTCATTTTTTAGCCAGTCCCTTGATATTTACAGACATGAAAATAATGTAAGTGGACTTCATTTAAACAAGGTTAATAACCTCTATTTCATTAACTAGTGGCTCGATGATTACTAGCTCTCTCTCCATCCCATTTTCTTCAAAGAACGCAGCTCGAGTATTGAATCCCGGACAAACGATATTTAACTATTCCCATTCCAGCATCGCCCAAGAAACGAAACCGATTATTGGCCTCCGTCAGCAGCGAGTTCTGGATACGAACTTGTCTGAACGCCATCCAAAGGGAATGAAATTCATTTCGAAAGGGTATCCAAAGGAGGTGTTTCCTATAACTGGCAATAAGGAGTTACGCAAAGGGAGTCGGAATCTATATGAAGGATTTTTCCGGCTGAAACGAATGCCTCAAGAGATCCATTCCTTTGGCTGACAAGCGTCTTAAAATTTCAATTCAGGATCGTTTTCTGTGACCATAAACCATTAAACAAATGTCAACGTGAATATCCTAGACAGTTCTTCTCTTGAAAAGGAGTCTCTTCTCGTTTCACCCACGAATTAGTTTGCCTCCCAAGTCCCACCAGCTAAGAGACAATTTCATTTCCATAGAGGTGACCCGACCGTGAATGAAAGTTTCCGTAATGATAGAGACAGGTATACTAAAACTCAATGTCTGTGAATATGAAAGGGTCTTTTTGAACATTTTCGACCTAAGACTTCTTCTATGAGGAGGGATTAAAGGGAAGGAAGGAATTAACATGAAGCATACAATAGTATCTCTCGTGAAGGGACCGTCTTTGAAAAAAACGTAATAATCGTCTAAAAGAGTAACCGAAAAAAAACACCTTTTATTTTATGCCTTTTATAAAATACTCTTCCATTTCAGTAACTTCTACGATATCAAAGGAGATATTTTACCATTAAATTCGGAATACTCTAGTACCTTAGACTAAAAATATTATTACCTGAGGTCGATTCACGAATAAAGAAATCCTGGGTTGGGACGTGAAATACAAAATTATGGAAGCAATAAAAACCGACGTAAACGAGGGGATCGGGGATAATATTATCAGAAAACAGATAATGGAACTTCGATTACCCTTCCGAGATAATGACGGAGCGATGTGTAAACGGGAATTCAATACTCGGAAAAGATTAAGAAGTTTACTGAATGGAGCCTCGGCTTCTTATTTAAGTTTTTATTTATGAAAAAAGCAGGCAAGAATTTCCAAAGCTCTATAGTTACAAAATACGTTAGTTCCCTAAACCCAAAGAAACCCTGGGGAAGACTTTGAATTAGGCCGATAATTTAATTTGAGAAGGGCAAGGGAAAGGAAAAGTATTTTAAGTACGTGCTGTATGCGTGCCCAGTATTTTGTTAAATTGAGAGAGAGAGAGAGAGAGAGAGAGAGAGAGAGAGAGAGAGAGAGAGATTTACCATAATTATGATGGCAATATTACTCAGGCAATTTGAATTTTACATGTGCAGAAATTCTTCAGATATATGCATGAGAAAAGTAGAGAGGTGGATGAACTACTAAACTGGTACAGAGAGAGAGAGAGAGAGAGAGAGAGAGAGAGAGAGTTTACCATATGAATACACATTAATGTGAAATGAAATCAGACAGACAGACAGACAAACAGACTACCATATAGAAATACGTAAATGTGGAATGAAATGTGTGAGAGAGAGAGAGAGAGAGAGAGAGAGAGAGAGAGAGAGAGAGAGAGAGAGAGAGAGAGAGAGAGAGAGAGTTTTCTTTTTAATTCATTGTAGTGTAAGATGTAAATTTTCATAAAAGGAGAATTGGGGGAAACCTTATTATAGCAACTAAAATTCCCATTTCTGTGTAACATCTCTCTCTCTCTCTCTCTCTCTCTCTCTCTCTCTCTCTCTCTCTCTCTCTCTAGCTTATTTAGATAGAATCTTTCAGTCTACATTAGGTTGTAAATTAGATAGAAAGGCAACATTTGAAATATTTTCGTCAAAGTAAATCAACTCCGGGTTTATATAAACCAAAGATATTTTTTGTTTACCAAACTAGGAGTAAAAATAACATCACTTATGGGATCATTTACTTACTACACTGAATTTATGAGGCAGTTATAGGTATAATTTCACTACAGTTTTGTAGAAACGGTAATTTGTTGTTCAAAGTTCGACAATAAAAACACAACTAACTTTAGCAGCGTTACGGGATAACTTTGTGAGGAGGTTTTGCAAGAAAAATCTTAATTGTCATAGACAGTGGGGATTAATGGCATTTATTTGGAACAATCTTTCTGTTAAAATCTATATTTTTATCATTTCTGTTCCAAGTTTGGTCAAACGCGTCCAAGAGGACAATTGTATTTTATCACTAAAATGTATATTCATTTTTTTTATTATATACGGTGTGTTTATTTAATAAACTTT
The DNA here is from genome assembly GCF_015104395.2 of Macrobrachium nipponense. NCBI lineage: Eukaryota > Metazoa > Arthropoda > Malacostraca > Decapoda > Palaemonidae > Macrobrachium > Macrobrachium nipponense. The sequence goes on along the minus strand of NC_061090.1, from coordinate 33,213,199 downwards.
GCACTTAAGTTAATGAAACATACAATTCTGAAATAAATATATTCAAATCTTCTATATTCCTAGAAATGCAATGCGAGAATGATGAATCTGCGTTAAACATAACTCAAGATTGTTAGTTTTGAGTTTTCTGAAAAGCAAACTATTTTCTGGCTGTCCGCACTTTTTTCTTTTCGCATAGATTCTGTCAGCCCTCAGATCTTGAAAATCACTGAGACTACAAGGCTGCAAATTGGTATGTTGATCATCCACCATCCAAGTATCAAACATGCAAAATTGCAGCTCTCTAGCCTCAGTAGCTTTCCTTTAATTCAAGGTTAAAGTTAACCATAATCGCTATTTCGGCAACAATATAGGAAAAGCCACCGCCGGGCCTTGGTTAAAGCTTCACGGGCCGCGTCTCGTACAGCATTATACCGAGACCACCGAGAGATGGATCTATTTCCGGTGGTCTTGATTATGTAGCGGCTGTACAGAAAACCCGACTGCGCCGAAGAAACTTTTTTTTTTTTTTTATACATTTAAAGGGCAATGACGAGACAGAAACCATATAAAACATTTCGTCGCTTTTCATTTTCAAGTTGAGTAAAAACCGCCTCAGTCGAAAGCGAGACGAGGGTTGAAAACCGGGTAAAAAAAAATGCGTTTCCTTGTGACGCTTTCAATAAAACAGTCGCCTGAGATTCTGTCGTCGTCAGCAAATATGAGAGAAAAGACGAGAGAAATAAACCTCAGGCAGAGACCAGACTGAGGATCTCGAGAGGAAAAGGAAAGAAGAAGACGAAGACGCTGTGTGGTACAAGGGAAGAGACTTCCACAACATTCCATACCAAGGCAATATACCTCAAAGTCAATGGAAGATCTTGACGCCATGAATGTATCGTTTTAGCTGCGTCATTTAATAGAAATAAGTCATATTTCATAAAAAAAAATTTAGGGGATAGAGACTCCTTCAGAATTCAGATAATAAGTCCGTTTTTCATATTCACGAGAAACTGTTGGATAAAACTGAAATCTGAAGCTGTCTATTAATTTGCTATTTACTGATCAATGGACGAATCATGTATGCAAAGACGAGCAATATAAAATTTGATGCTTTCTAATAAAAATAAGTTATATTTCATGGAAAGTTACGGAGGAATAGACACTGCTTTATCATTCATAAACAAGTCTGTTATTCACTGATTTTACCCAGAAAACACGCGAGCATCAACCAATAAACTTTTATTCTCCGTACCAAAAGAACTTGTTCTGTCCAAAATGTTATTGATAATAACTTACAGTAACATTTTAGAAATATGTCTTCAATTTGGCCAAAGGGATGTTCTCCTTCGCGTCGCGAACAGCTAGTACTAATGAAAACATAACGAATATGATGGTCATATGTTATTGGCAAACAAATCTGCCACTCATTACTGGTCTTGACTCCAGTACTAATCAAAATATAACGAATATAATGTCCTCGTGTTACTTGATAATAAATCTCACTCATTACTGGTTTGACTGACTGACTGTCATCCAGTTCATAAAAGACTGACATCCACCTCATAACATTTCTTGCACATGATACGGAACCTCTCCTAAAAAGACTTCTGAGTCAGACAGAATGATCAAAACAACAAAGGTATACATTTGGGAGTGAAATAACGAAAATATGCATCAGCTTTTAATATTTGATATTCATAGGTAAATAAGAATGCATCATACTGATTATTATTGTGATGTCATGAAAATATGTTAATATAACTACTATTTCCTCTCTGGTCTAAGAATATCTCTTAAATGAAAAGTTAATGAAGTGCATAAAACACCCTTTCTTTTCCCACTGGAGAGGGGGAGAGAAATCTTTAATGAACAATAAACAAATCATAACTCACCCTTTGAGAGATGGTATATTTACGAAAAGTCGAGTTAAAAAGTCCAGTAGTACGTGGAAGGGGAGATTTACTGGAAGAATATAGAAAATAAAGAATGAGCTGAGTAAATACAAGTAAAATTGTCAATAAGAGGAAACGCTTGGAGAAACACAAGAGAATTGTCTGTTTGGAGTCAATTGTCTTGACGTAAGAAACAATTACCTTCACCTTTGTTATAAACATCTGGACCCCTAATTCTATCTTTTATATACTGGATATGGAATTCCAGTCCCCTTGTAAATGATACCATTTCAAAGGCGAAGCAGGATGAACGTCACGAGCGTTGAAACGATGGAAGTAGTTCTGGTAACAAACAGTGGTACCATATCAGGTTGTATATCACTGTTTTTTTTACTCTGCTTACAAGGCAAAGACAGACAGACAATTGTTAATTGGTAACAGTGCTTGTCCGTGTATGGGCATCTACGTCCGTGTTTGGATTTTATAGTATACGTAGATGCTGATTAATAGATATTTTGTGTACTGTATTTTTCATCAGAGAAAGAACCGAATATTGTATAGCGATAAAATTCTTATGCGAATTTGGAATTAAAGGCAATAATTGCTTGAAGGACCGTCTTAGTTTTGCTTTGCAAAGACACAGGTATCTGTGTGAATACAGCCAAATTATATATATATATATGTATATATATATATATATATATATATATATTATATATATATATATATATATATATATATATATATATATAGTATATATATATGTATATATATATGTATATAATATATATATATATATATATATATATATATATATATATATATATATATATATATATATATATATATATATATATATATATATATATTATATATATATATATATATATATATATATATATATATATATATATATATAGTCAATAGACTAGATGAAATATGACATACAAGCAATCAACAAGCCACCCTTTTGGCTAAAGTAAGGTACATTACCCATATCCAGTCCAGGATCACACACTGATAATCACTTTCGCAGATGCTATTCCCAGCATTCTGCCTTTCTCTCACGGACGTCTCTGAAAGTCTCTCCCAAAGACTTGGCTAATGATACCATTCTCAAAGGAAAAAGCGCACACGTACATGTGAATGCACACTTCGTCAACGCCCCATGTAACTGGTCGCAGCCAGTTTTTCAAAGGCACTTGAATGAGACCCCATGAAATGACGAACATTGACCCACTTAACTATGCATTTTCATATCACGCCATGCCAGAAAGGAATTATCAGCTTTCCCAGGTCATTGCTTCGGCTCTGTTCTACGCAAAGTCACAGCATATCACATTGGCATATTAAACATATTATTAATCATAACCCCTTCCATCTCACAGAGCTCACAGAATTGCTAGCTCCCGCCTAGCAACTGGTAAAACAAAACAGCTTATACATATAAGAAAACATTGGCTGGCTCAAAAAAAAAATAATAATAATAACTGCACGTCTCTGGCATTATAAAGTAAAGTCTTATCACGCCTCATCTCAAATAACACTGTGCGCATAAATCTTTTCTGCATTTCGGATTCTCGAATATCCCTCTTTGTCTGCAACTTCCAGCACGGACTGTAGATAGCTGTAGGAAGACGGAATGCCTCCCTCCCTGTAGAAGACTTCTAATGGCTTCTGTAGATCCACAAACGCTGTAGAACTCTGTAGACTCATAGAAACTCTCGTAATCACCCTGGATAAATGACAGCAACATCTCTGCATGGCTGGTGGACGTCTTGCTAGCATCGGGGAACGACGATTATGGTGTGTATACGTAAGTCAGTCAAGTCATCGGTCAATAAAAAAAAAAAAAAAAAAAATTAACCCCAGACATACTACTTTTATCAAATAATGACCTCAAAAATTCAGAAATACTAGCTGAACGTCTCCCAATTAACTCCATTTAATATGATCACTAAATCACAAGTGATTATCACAACTCGCACCGAAAAAAAAATATCAAGTTCTCTAACTCAATTCTCCAAATTCATACATCAGCACACACCATCCAGAACTCACAGTAACTCCAAGGACTTCTGCACTCACATTTCAAACTCGAATGTTCTCACAAGTAAAAAAAAGAAAAAAAAAGGTAATGAGTCCGAGAAAAAAAAAAATCACGTAACAAGCCCAGACCAAAAAAAATCAGAAATGTTCTCTCAAGTTCTGATATTACAGCAACTCACAAAATCAGTAAAAATCTCCAATTTTCAACAGCAAAAACCCTTACTGCTCATATAATTAATTACAATGAGACTTAATGTCAAACTCCCATTTATGTAAATCACAACCTCGATAAATTACATCACCCATCCAAAAAGAAATGTTATTTAAAGCTCAACCCCAATTACATCTCTCAGAGGAAAATGAAGGAAAATAAAAAAAAAATGATAATCACAAGTAAACTTCCCCCATCACAAAACACATAATATATGTATGATATACACAACCCCACATTTTTCCCCAAGAAATGCCAAAAGTATAGTTACAGAATTTTTGACATCGCTACTTTCATGCGACCATACAGGGCCAGAAAGCAAACTCTTACACATGCGCTTTCGTGAAATGCTATTGTCAACATTTCCAGATATTGCAAAACTCTGAGCAATCACACTAGAGGAAGGGAATCAGCACATAGGACTCATCGCAGTGCTTGTCAGCAGAAATTCCACCTGCGGACGCGTGCTCTAAAAACAGCACACAAAAAATGTCTAGTCAGACTCGCAAGTTCAGAAACTCATGATTCTCAAGAAAAACGTTCTATACTGGCTCAAAGTAAGCACATTTCACTAAATAACTCCAGGATATGACTAATGTGCTCAAAGATTGTCTTAAAGATGTAACTCTCACATGTTATTGCCCAATTATACAAAAAAATTATCACCTATTCGAGATAAAAACTGCGATAAACTCGTAATGCAGCAATTATATGCCTCCAAAAATAACACACTTGTGAACATAAAAAATGCACAACATTTCCATAGGACCACAATACAGTAATGCCACTCGCCTCCAATTAGTCAAGAAACCAAAAAGAAAGAACCACAGAAATCTTCTCATGGCTCAAAAAAACTCTAGGAATTCAACTCAAAAATCATAACCGCAATCCATATTAATAATAAAGCCACTACGGTGATAAAAAATATTCCCTACATTTAATTAATAACCACCCCCACCATATTCCTTCTTATTTCCCCGATAACCACGTGTTAATAAAAAACCACCACTCCAGGAATAAAAAATATTCACCTCTGTTTCGGCAAAATAAAAAAATATTTTCCTCTATTTCACCAATAACTCCATGTGGAACAAAACAAGTCTCCAAAAAATATAACTCCAAGCAGGATAATAAAAAATGAAATCTCATCTCCAAAGAAAAATGTGCACTCAAAGCATCTAGCCGACACACTCACAAATATTGCCCTATATATCTCCTCAAAAATGTCTCCATTTGCAACAAAGATGGCTGCAAAATAATTGAACTAAACATAGCTCTCACCACCATAGGCAAATATCAAATGGCCAAAATATATCTCCAATATATTATATCTCAAATTATAACTCCAAAATAATATACCTCCAATACTCCAGAGAATAACTCAATGTTATAGTCAAAAACTATAAACTCTCTCCTTAGTATAACTACTGAAAAAGGGCAAAAACTCGGCAAATAAAATTGTCTAGGAAATTCTAGAAAAAAATCACCAATGTGCCTCAACTCATTATAACAGAACTCCAAATTCAAAGTGTCTAAGCCAAGACTTCTCCATATGCACTACGACATAGGCCACTAGAAACTTAGCCAAGTTTCCTATCTCTGGCAAAGTTGTCACAAATACAACAAAGGTATTGTGCAAGAAACTCACAATTTCTGAAACACAAATATCCAGGAAAAAATAGTGCCATTACGTATGCATTCGAAAAAATGCAAAAATTCTCCCATATATCTCTTTGCAGCACCAAACAGCTGAAAACACAAACATGTCACAATCCCGAACAATGACTCTAAGTCACGAACTGAGATATTAAAAAATTCACATAAACTGGAAAGAAAAAATAAATTCAAATGTACCCATGATAAAAAAAACTTGTGTCAACGATGGCTAACTTCTAAAAAAAGGAGAAAAGAAAAATCAACGGCACTTTTAACTATCCCCCATAACTCGCGAATATGTCAAGCAATTATCTGCTGAACTCATAAAAAGAAAATAAAAAAAAAATGTGTTGTTAGTTCCTCCCAAATTCAAAAAAAGGAACAACACCACCCTTGATAGCATTACAGCACCCACATATTAGTAGATATAAAAATCAGTATCAGAAGTATCATTATCAGCAGTATCACCAAAATTGCTATCATCAAAATCACTAGTATTAGTATTAGAAAACATCACTAATGTTAATGCTTGTCCTTTCACAAAAATTCTGCCAGATTCATCACTCATGAACTACTGACATATTCACCAAAGTTACAAAAACTCAATATATAATTAACCACAAAACTTCTCCAATAATTCATTGCAATAATTCTCCACAAATAATTATCTGTAATAATCATAAAATAATCTCCCATGAAAGTATCACTCATTGATGTCGCAATACCATGAGACAGTCCTCTATACTTAGTAGTCCTCTCCCTCCTTCCTTTTGTGTTATGTATAGTCTGTCTGTATTTGCTCTTGGGTGTAGTGCTTTGTGTATTGTCATATGTTTTCCTGGTTTTCTGATCTATGCTGCGGAGTTCTGCTTTCGTCCATTCCACTATTCCTGCGCTGTATCTGATTACTGGCATTGCCCATGTGTTTATGGCTTTTATCATATTTCCAGCGTTGAGTTTTGACTTGAGTATCGCCTTGAGTCTCTGCATATATTCTTTCCTGATTGTGTCCTTTATCTCTTGGTGTTTTATATCCCCTCCTTCCATTATTCCCAGGTATTTGTGTCCAGTATCATCTATGTGTTTGATGTTGCTCCCATCTGGTAGCTTTATCCCTTCAGTTCTCGTTACTTTGCCTTTTTGTATGTTGACTTAGGCGCATTTTTCTATTCCAAACTCCATCCTGATGTCCCCAGATACAATCCTTACAGTCTGGATTAGGGTATCTGTTTCCTTGATGCTCTTACCTTACAGCTTGATGTCGTCCATGAACATCAGATGGTTGATTCTGTTGCCTCTATTCTTGAGTTGGTACCCGACATCCATCTTCTGTAGTACTTTTGTCATGGGAATCATGGCTACTACGAAGAGTAGTGGGGACAGTGAGTTGCCCTGGAAGATCCCTCTCCTGATATTAACCTCTGATAATCTTATTCCAGACCTTGTAAGTATTTTATTCCAGTTGCGCATTGTATTTTTGAGGAAGCTGATGGTGTTTCCCTCTCCCCCATATATTTTCAGGCATTCTATTAGCCATGTGTGTGGTATCATGTCGAAGGCTTTCTTATAGTCTATCCATGCCATTCTTAGGTTGGTTTTCCTTCTCCTACTGTTCTTCATTACCATTTTGTCTATCAGGAGCTGGTCTTTTGTGCCCCTACACTTCCTTCTGCAGCCTTTCTGTTGGTGGGGGATTGTTACGGCCTCTGAGAGAGGTTCGCTTCAGGTTCGATACGAAATAAAAAACATAAAAAAATTTCAACACCAACAGTTGAAACTGGGGATACGAATATAGAAAGAAACACTAACACAACAAAGGTTTATTTGCAAGCTTACTAACAAAGGTAAATGCAGAATGGTATCTCCTATTTACATAAAAAAACAGAATCTTACACTGCATGAACTGGGGGAACAGCGAGGTAATTCAAAAGTGGTGGCTTCACAAAAGGAGAGCGGCAATTACAGACGTCCTCTTGACTCTGTATTGCAGAAAATAGTCTACTCCTGATACTTGAAAGGCAGGAACTCCCCAAAACCTCTAGCAGGACATTTTCTTCTCTGAAGTCTTCTCAACGTCGAGATAACTCGGTCGTCCACTCCTTAAGATGGCTTGACCAAAATCCAACCAACTCTCGAGCAACTTTTCTTCTGATCCTTCGTCAGTCCCTTTCTCTCTTATCTCTCACGGATGATCTCTGTTGCTGCTTATCTCTCACTGATAATCTGATCTGTGGCTCTAGCTGAGGATATCTCTCTGTGACTAACTGGTGTCTCTCTTTTACGATCTCTGCTGCTGCTGCTACGACCGTCATATTTATAAGGCACTTTGGGGGCGAAGCCTGGGGCGAACGTCACAGATTTCCGAGATTTCCGGAACTTCTTAGATGAATCTAGACGAGGTATTGCATAAGAAATTGCAGCGTTTCTCATGTCACGACGGCGCCCGACGAATTCCACAACACTCCTGCCGATTCTAGAACCTCATGATAACAGGCACCTCCAACACAGTGTGCTAACGCCTCCTTGCTGCCAAACTTCTCAAAAATGCGTTCTCCTTTCCTTTATCTTTCTTTGCTATGAAGCAATTACCATCACACACCCCCCCAAAAGAGAAAAAGAATGAAATCAACTGATTTTATTTTATTTTTAAAGAGAAGCAAGAATTAAACAACGGGGAAACAATTCCGCATAAAGTTTCAATGCTTCTTCATTCACTCAACCACTCGTGCCAAAACAGAAAATGTCATTAGGCCATTCATTCTGAGAAAAATCTCTAGAGGCTACTAGCTATAACATTATCCTTCTCTTACTTTTTTTGTTTTCTGAACTCTGATTAAAACTTTGAAAGACTAAGACACCTCTTGCGTCTTTCTCAAAACTAATTTCTCTTTCTGGGACACAATTACCAAGGGCACGGGCGGCGGCCAAGGTTCTTTATAATTCTGAAGCAAATTTACATTTATTGTCTTTGTTCTACTCTTACCCACATTAATTCCATAATGTTCATTTCCCCTCTCCTCTAACTCTGAAAAAGGACCTTCGAAATTATAAGGTAAAGCGGAACCTTCTTTCTGGACTAGTACTACAAACTTTTGCTTTTGCTCAGATCAAGTTTCCCTTTAATTTCCCTTTGACTTCCTCTCGCGTTTTCTTTCGCTAAGTGCCAAGCGCTTCTGTTCTCCTCCGTTAGCTGCCAAACATCTCTTAGATTGTTTTTATAATACTCAAGATTAGTTATGCAATCATCTCTACCCTTATTTCTAGGCAAAGTTCCGAACATATTTATAAATACCTTCTCAAAAGATTCGCCTACTTAAGGAATATTACACAACTGAACTCTGGGAATTACTTGAATCGGTTTCCCGGCAATTTCATATTCATGACAGCTTAAAACATACCTCTTTACATCATTTTTCATTTTAGGCCAAAAGTACGCCCTACTAATACACTTGAAAGTTTTATTTAATCCCAAATGTCCTTCCTTATCGTGTGCTAACTTCAAAACTAGTTCACGAAGCTTCCTAGGAACTACTAATTGTTCTGAGACTTCCCTTTTACTACCTGACTTCGGTCGAGCATAACGACGCAAAACCTCGTCCTTTAAACAAAAAGTTTCCTTACACACATCATCGAGATCATCATCCAGCTCACATTCAAAAATTCGGGTTAGTGTCTCATCCTCTCTCTGCAACTTGACTAGCTCATCCTTATCCAAAATGTTAGAGCCTAATTCATCACTGTAACTAGTACTAGATACTGGTACATTTACTACGTTACTCTCGACAGCTACACCTTCCGTTTGGCTATCACTGTCAACATCGACAGAGTCCAGTCTCTTAGCCACACTCATGCCAAGATCAACCTCGCTACCTCTATCACACTCTTTCGAATCTACGAACTTACTCACGCTCGAATCCACGAACTCACACTCGTTCGAATCAACAAACTTACTCACGTTCGAATTCACGAACTTACTCTCGTTCAAATCCATGAACTTACTTTCGTTCGAATCCACGAACTTACTCACTTTCGAAACCACGAACACATTCTCGTTCAAATCCACAAACAAATTATGACCGTAGTCTATGTCTGTATCTATGTCAGGCACTGGAATATTCCTCACAACAGGATTCACATTCTTGGATAAAGCTAAATCATTACCGACAATAAGGTCAACGCCTTCGACGGGCAAACTGTCCACAACGGCAAGTTTCACTTCTCCTGACACTACCTGACTTTCTAAATTCAACTTCAACAAAGGACAAAGAACACAAGTGTTAGGAATTCCACCTAACATGACTTTCTCTTCGATATTGATTTCTGCCCTATTAGGCGCACACTCCCTCCTAATCAGTGAAACAGCAACTCCTGTGTCACGAAGCAAGACTACTTCCCTTGAAAATACTCCTCCAAGAGAGGAAACTACGCCTTCTGACAGAAATTCACCAAAAATTTTCCTAGTTACTCTCATCACATCATCCTTACAAATGCCCTTTCCCATTACATCGGAAACAAGTTAATTCTGAGCCACAAGATGCCACCTTACTCTTACAAACCTTAGACATATGACCCAGCTTTCCGCATGTATAACAGGAATAGTCACTTTTACTTGCATTGCTATTACTAGGACTGAAACCTTTACTGCTTTGTATTCTACCAGAAGATGGATCATATTGTTTCTTACTAACACTCAAATTATGAGTTAGACTATATTCGTCAGCTAGCCTAGTTGCTCCTGCAAAAGATACTTCTCGCCTATCCTCTATATAAAGTTTAATCTCAGGGGATACGTTATTTTTGAAGTTTTCTAACAACACTAAGTTCTTCAAACTATCAAAATCATCAACTTTAGCAGAAGTTAACCAATCAAAAACAGCCTTTCTAACTTATTACCGTATTCTACATACGTAATATTTTCATCCTTTCTCAAACTTCTAAATTTCTTACGGTACGCCTCCGGTACTAACCTGTACGCGCTAAGAACAGTTTCTTTCACGATATCGTAATTATCACAATCCTCCTTAGACATGCAACTATACACAGTAAGTGCCCTACCACTCAAGACTGACTGCAAATATAAAGTCCACATTTCTTTAGGAGAACCTACTCTTTCCATAAACTTCTCAAAACATATGAAAAACATATGTCGTAACATCTTCCTCATCAAACTTTGGTATTAATTTTAGCACTGCACTCATACCTAACCTATCAGCTCCGTTTTCGTTCTCGCCTGTCCGACTGTTACGAGTACTTTCCCTTAACCGAGCAATTTCCAACTCATGCATACGCTCTTTCTCTCTCTCTTCTTGCTCATGCATACATACCTTTTCTCTTTCTTCCTGCTCATGCATACGCTCTTTCTCTCTTCCTGCTGCATTACCAACATCTCTCTCTCTTACTGCATTCTCATTGCTTCTCTCTCTTGCTGCATCTTCATTGCTTCTCTCTCTTGCTGCATTTTTATTGCCTCTCTCTCTTTCTCTTGCTGCATTTTCATTACTTCTCTCTCAGCCGCTCTTTCATCTCTCTCATACTTTTCCCTTTCTTTCTTCTCAACATACTCACGGAGATCATTCCCCTCTAGACCTAGTAGCTTACCTGACTCAATGAACTTTTTCACCATCTCACTCATCCTGGTTCTTTCTATATTCTCCATTTCAAACTGTTAAAGTGTTGATAGCCTAAGCAAGGTCGCCACAATGTTACGGCCTCTGAGAGAGGTCCGCTTCAGGTTTGATATGAAATAGAAAACAAAAAAATATTTCAACACCAACAGTTGAAACTGGGGATACGAATATAGAAAGAAACACTAACACAACAAAGGTTTATTTACAAGCTTACTAACAAAGGTAAATGCAGAATGGTATCTCCTATTTACATAAAAAAAACAATCTTACACTGCATGAACTGGGGGAACAGCGAGGTAATTCAAATATTTGCAGGCCGGTTTAGTCACTCAAAAGCGGTGGCTTCACAAAAGGAGAGCGGCAATTGCAGACGTCCTCTTGACTCTGTATTGCAGAAAATAAAGTCTACTCTTGATACTTGAAAGGCAGGAACTCCCCAAAACCTCTAGCAGGACATTTTCTTCTCAGAAGTCTTCTCAACGTCGAGATAACTGGGTCGTCCACTCCTGAAGATGGCTTGACCAAAATCCAACCAACTCTCGAGCAACTTTTCTTCTGATCCTTCGTCAGTCCCTTTCTCTCTTATCTCTCACGGATGATCTCTGTTGCTGCTTATCTCTCACTGATAATCTGATCTGTGGCTCTAGCTGAGGATATCTCTCTGTGACTAACTGGTGTCTCTCTTTTACGATCTCTGCTGCTGCTGCTACGACCGTCGTATTTATACGGCACTTTGGGGGTGGAGCCTACGGCGAACGTCACAGACTCCCAAGATTTCCGGAACTTCTTAGATGAGTCTAGACAAGGTATTGCATCAGAAATCGCAGCGTTTCTCACATCATGACGGCGCCCGACGAGTTCCACAACACTCCTGCGATTTCTAGAACCATCATGATAACAGGCACCTCCAACACAATGCGCTAACGCCTCCTTGCTGCCGAACTTCTCGAAAATGCATTCTCCTTTCCTTTATCTTTCTTTGCTATGAAGCAATTACCATCACAGGGATGGCGTTTGTCTCCTCTAGGTAGTTGTATAGCCTTTCACTGATGATACCTGTGAGTAACTTCCACATTATTGGTAGGCAGGTGATAGGCCTGTAGTTACTAGCTATATTTCCCATACTCTTGTCTTTTTGTACTAAGGATGTTCTTCCTGTGGTCATCCATTTGGGTGCATGGTGATTTGAGATACAATGCTGGAGTTGTTCTGCTATTCGTGGGTGTAGGGCTTTGAATTTTTGAGCCAGTATCCATGGACTTCATCAGGACCTGGGCCTTTCCAGTTTGGCATTTTCTTTAGTTGGTGTCTGACTGTGTCTGTCATGATGTCTGTGAATCTTTGTTTTATTCTCCCTGTTTCTTCTTCCTTGACTTCCTGGAGCCATGTTGCATGTTTGTTGTGTGATACTGGATTGCTCCATACGTTTCCCAGAGTCTCTTACTTGGCACGGCTTCAGGAATTTCTTGGTGGTTGTCTTCCCCTCTTAGTTGGCTGTATAGTCTTTTCTGGTTGGTTCCGAATAGTTTGTTCTGTTGGTATCCCTTATTCCTGTTCATGTACCATTGGATCTTA
>NC_061090.1:33177707-33195207 GCF_015104395.2 Macrobrachium nipponense | reverse complement strand
TATATATATATATATATATATATATATATATATATATATATATATATATATATATATATATATATATATATATATATGTATATATGTATATATATATATATATATATATATATATATATATGATATATATATATATATATATATATATGTATATGTATATATATATATATATATATATATATATATATATATATATATATATATATACTATATATATATATATATATATATATATATGTATATATGTATATATATATTATATATATTAGGGCTTGTGCCTTGTATGATAAGGCGCCCTATGAGGTAATGTTAGACTTGCGATAATCATACGCTCAAGTCGGTTGGTATTGCACTTCCATATTCGTGGGAGTGTCTTGGGGTTTGTAGATCACTACGAGTCGGTATTATGTTCTTGGTTATTACGACGATGTGTTAAACTCATGATGATGATTCGGTGACAGGGTTCTTGTAGAAAACAAAAACGAAGTATAAAAATAGATATATTCTTCTGAAGTTTTACATGCTGAAGATCAGATATGATTGTACAAGTCTTCTAATAACGATAGCTTGATCGCTTCTGCCAATGATGATGGCTACTTCTGTTCTCTCTACATGATAAAAGCTTAGGTAAAGAGATACAGGTCTTCTAATGACGATAGCTAACTCTGTTCTGCTCGTCTACCATCTCTGTTACAAGTTATGAAGGAACAGACAGTAGTTCGAACATATGAACATACATACAAATGACATAGTTTCATACGAACACACAATCAAAATGAGACAAACACCATGACCTATAGCTCAAGCGGCCTACGTGCCGCTTGAGCTATAGGTCACGGTGTTTGTCTCAAGCAGGAAGCTTGGACTAAAGTTTATAAACAATTGAATGACTACAGGTGACGGCATGTTATCTTAGCCTACATACTTATTGTATACGTCATCTTTAGCGTCTCTAGTCTGATCACATTCTTGCAAGCAATCTGGTTGACCTCTTTAGTTTTTAGTCTTTTATATATATGGACTAACATTCCATATTTTTTTATTATGTACTTACATCAGCTCGGTCAGCTACCAAACCAACTACTGAATATTACTCAAACTTGACTTGCATTTGACTTATAGGAGTGTGATACAGACACTATGTGAATATATATATATAAGTAAATAAAAATTCATTGTGTACATGAATTGATTCAAGTAATAAAATATAAAACAATGATATTGGTAAATAATAGTGATCACGTGATATATAATGATACAGTTACTACAGAAAATACTAATGTACTCCGATAATTGCTTAGAATGAAGATTAACATGATAAAAATCCTATTTTAACTGATAAAAAATTTCATATATGAATCGATAAAATTATTAATGTTTATGCTGATTGATTCGTTGATTTCTGATTCATTAATCAATATACTAACTCATATATAACTGAACTGCAGATATTGGTAAGGAAAATAAAAGGTAACAGATTGATTATAGGCTACCTGATTTGTTTATACATATGTATATGGATTCATATAATTATGATTAATATATGTGCACTTTAAATAGATATTGCGTACACGTAAAGATATATTAGATTCTGTTATTTATGATCATTTATATAATAGATTCCTATTGCGTACACGTAAGATATATATCGATTCTGTTATTTATGACAATTTTATAATAATTTTCCTATTTCGTACCACCAAAAAAAAAAAAAATATTTATCGTTTTTTTTATGATCTAATATATATATAGGATACATGACCGAGGTTATACTACTTCACATTTAACTAGCTTTCGAACAACTTTTCGTCCATTACACAATACCAGACAACCACCTATAGCCAAATGAAACGGCCTATTTCACAGGGTTAAAACAAGGGGAAAATTTGCCTGGGCGGGTCCAACGTTCTATTTTGCGCTCATACTTATTCTCTGCATCCTAAGCTACACGATTACGTTCGTGATGAATACAAAAAACATCCCCAGCACGAGTCCTTCGCCAGCAAAGTAGAGTTGAATATCCTTCGGTCGTAATTGTCGGAAGTATGTCCCTTTCGTAGTCGATTTTTCCGACAGTCGCTGGAGCGTTTCCGCATGAAAACGAGATTAACGACGAGATACGGTGTCGGTCGAAGAAGTCCATTATGGTGCTTATTCCTTTCACATTGTAGGCGGTTGTTTTACTCGACTGCCGTCGTCCGCAGCGACGAACGATTTTTTTCGAAGTTGCGTGTGAACTAATTCTCGTACTGCAGGATACTGTAACCAGGTTCCATTAATCAGCCTGCAAGTGAAATTATACTTGTCACAAGGGCAAAGTAAATTCAGACGACATCCAAATACAGGGGAGGGGAGAGAAACCATTTAGACCAGATTAACCCACATGAATTCGCTGATATTTTGGAATTCAAAAGAGTCCGCTGTACAAACATTTTTATCCATGGCATTAACAATGAGTGAACCTATCCAGTCTATGAGGACTGTAAAAATATCCACAATTATAAAAAAAAAACAGATATTCAATACGAATCCCAAAGAAAATTCGATATTACTGGTAGTAAGTTACTAGACAAAGAAGTGTGAAACGGAGCTATTTGTAAGATTGCCAGGCAACATAAGAGTCAAAGAGAAGATTAATCATGATTCTGTATTTCTCTATGCTAACTGAAATTAAGTTGTGATAAAATCTGATCCTATGTGCCCCCTAACAAAAGTTTCATATTCAATTTTCTCGCGCGCATCCTCTGAGGTTAATTTTAAAAACTTTATTAATAGGTAGGAGGTGCAACGAAAAAAAACCCACTATGTAACTAATTTCTAAATAAAACTTTGGTTTTTTCAAGAAAATGTGACATTTTTCCCATGAATGTTTTACTTGAATTGTAATAGGCTAATGTTGCAAGTAAATATTTCATATCCACAACTTGATAATTCTAAATGTCCGTTTACCCATGTCATAAGCTGAATTATTGACTCTAATTGTCTATGAGGTTCAGAAAAAAAAAATCAATTCATTTTGATGTTATAGAAAATTCTATTTCCTTATTTTGTTTATTGAATTTTAAAATGATTATTGACAAGTTGCATTGCCGCATTGACCGATTAGACAACTTGTACCTACGTCTGGTCTGCCTTGCCCATGGAGAAGTTCGGGCTTAAGCATTCCTTTCTCCAGCAACCTGCTTTGCAAACGCGAGATGAAGCCTGTGTAGGCAGATTATTGAGGTTAAAAGGAACAAATGATGATACGGCAATGATGACGTCGTCACTTGCAGGAGATTGCTCTCAGCCAGCTAAGAGTTACGTTACTTGCTGTAATAAATACGACTTTAGGATAATTGTTTGTTTTTTAATACTCGACCCACATGAGAAGAATGTCTGAAAAAAACAGTACCAAAAGTTGAACAATATATTAGTTTCATGTTGGAAATCTGCATAATTGTAATTATGTTAAATTAAATATTCCTTATTCAAAATATATGAAAAAGGTTCCATACAAATTCTATATATATTATTAGCCCTGTATAGATTCATATAGGATATTTCATAGATAAACACTTTTCACTTCTAGACTTCCTGACTTTAAAATCTCTTTTTATTTTATTTTATTTATTTATTTATTTATTATTATTATTAGTTTTTTTTTTTTTTTTCATTGACTACGCAATATAAATCCACCGGGACAGACAATATGTCAGTAGGTTTTGGATATGTGTTTGAACTTTTAGCTTATTTGTCATTACTAAAGCGTTAAGTAGAGTTCAAATCTTTACGCATATATATTTGGATATTTAATTAATCTATGGTTACGTTTTGCTTATTGATTTTATCGTCGATTCCTTTTTTATTATAATTTGTAACCCTTCCGACTTCTTACGGAGTGTATTACATTGACTCCACTTGTATCCATATTTATTTTTATTTTTTTTATATTTATTTATTTATATATTTATATATATATTTGATAAATTAATGGTTGGCTTGAATATGTGGAAAAGTGTTCTACGGGCGTACCGTATAAGGCTACTTGCGGCATCAATTCTATAGATACAAGATATAAATGATAAAGGTATTTAAAACCGCGAGAACCGCTATAATCCAGTTCGGATCCAATATCACGAGTTGTACTCGTAAGACATTGACACTTTTTTATTTATCTCTTATTCTACCAAACCGATTGACTCTCGTGATATATATTATTGGTTTTCTTAATGGATAGGAATTCACACAACGCGTTATGGAGATTATTATTGATTTACACCACCCGAGTCACATTATCATGTGTTGAATTCCATGTTTACTGATTTAGCACTCATAAATATTCCTAACGCACTCAATTGCGGTGTTTGTTTTTTGGTGCTATTAATTCTATATAACGTGTCAAGGAACTATTAACACTAAGAAGTGTTCATTCCCTCTGTCAGACTCATAATTCTGTTAATAATTCTACGTATTTTCTTTCAAGGATTGATTTGGCACAGGATAGGCCCTTAACTGACAGGTGTCTTAGTGTGTCCCTTGTTTTCATGACACGTGTTACAATCAGTTATGTGCTTTTTATATCTGTAAGCATTGTAGGCCAGTAAAACAGTGATTTGGCTTTCTGTGACATAGTAGGGAACCCTGGATGACGGAATGCAACCAGTTTATGACGATTGGTATGAAAGAGATTATTACTACTACCTGGTCGTTAGTCATCTGCTGTGTTCTTCGGGTATTCCTCGTCACGGACCTACATATAATATTACATTTGATTACATTATTCTGATACACATACTTTAAGTATACTTTTGCTTTAGGGTTTCTGCTCGAAGTGTTTATTGTTTTTGCTTAGCCGCTGACCCTGTTTCCGTCCGAAGTGTTTATTGTTTGCCTATTGCTGCTGACTCTGTTTCCGTTCGAAGTGTTTATTGTTTTGGTTATGTCTGTTGACTCTTGCTTTGTTCAGTTTGTAACAGTTCTGCGCTCCAACCCAGATATTCAATGCTCGCGATCTCTTGGTTAAGGAATTTTCTTGTTTAGATACGGTTTTAAACAATAGGCACGGATGTTTCTATATCTTTTAGTCCAATTAATGGTTCTTTGCTGTATGGTGCGGGATTGCGGGATAATGCGTCAGCTATGATAATTGCTTTCCCATGTAGTATCTTATCTTGGCTCCAAAGACCTGAATGATCATTTGTCACCGAGTTCCTTTTGGACTGTGATTAAAGCCTTTGAAAAACTCGGTAAGTGACTTATGCTCAGTGAGGACTTTAACAGGATAGCTGTATATTATGAACTTGAAATGTACTAGTGAGTTAACGATACCTAGCCCTTCCTTGCCTATTACTGCATATTTATTTTCAGAGGGCTTTAGTTTACGTGAATAAAAAGCTATAGGAAAGAACTGTTTATCATATTACTGAAGTAGTATCCCTCTTACCCCTTGGTCTGAGGCGTCTGTTGCAATAAAAAAATTCCTTATTTAAATCAGGGATTTTTAAGTTAGGTGAGCTGCATTATTCCGCTTTTAAGATATCGAATTGATGCTTTTTAGACCATAATAAATCTACGCTCTTCTTCGTAAGATCTGTTAAAGGAGCTGTCATGATTGAAGAGTTACATATTTACATACGATTGTAATACCCACTACAGCACAAAAGTGCTGTATCCCCCTTTTACGTTAATAGGTACCCGGTACCGGAAAGTTATGAATAGCCGACACCTTACCATGGATACTACAAAATTTAAAAACAAGACCTTGACTAGACACATAAAAACCTAGATAAACATGTTCGGTTTTTAAAAACTCACATTTAGATATTTTACTCTGAGATTATTTGTCTTTGTCTCTGTAGCACTAGCTCTAGTTTATGTGAATGTACTTCTAAGGTATTAGAAAAGATTATAAGATCATCCAATATAGGCATGTAAGGTATCCCCTAAAAGTCTCCAAACACTATATTGTAATTGGGGCGCAACGTAAGCCGGAGGCATACGTAAAAAACAAAAATTGATAATGTCCCCTGAGTGTGCTGAAAACGGTGTATGAGGTACAATCACACTTAGTAATGGTATGGTAAAAGCATTTAAGTAAGTCAAGCTGGTGAAAAATTTATTCTAACCTAACAGAGATAAGATGTCGTCGCTACATGGCACTGGAAACTATCGGGAGTCGTTTCCTTGTTTAAGCGACAGAAATCTACGCAGATACGCCAAGTCCGATCTTTTATGACATGACGTTTGAGGGAAAAATTATATGGGCTATTTGATTTCCTAATGACCTCCTATTACTAACATTTTTCAACTTCGTCATTTATCTCTATTTTGAAAATTCCATTGAGAGTCTATACGAAGGTACGTATATAGCTTTATGTTTGTCCTTATTGACCATATTTTGTTTTCAATGACATCCGTTTTTCTCCCAGAGATCACTCGCTAGTGGAGAAACTTCCTGGTATTCAGGTAAAAGATAAAAAAAATTTCTGCTGAATCACCTCTGCTTGAATGACTTTACGGATATTACTTAGATAGATTATCGAGAGATTCATCTACGACTGGTTGGGCGGGATTAAAAATTAGCAACATAAAAAATGCGATATTTATAACTTCCGTATCCACGATATGTATACGTTTTGTGGATCACTAGATTTAAACTTGTGCTGCTAGTCAACCCGTGTCAGGGCTTTGTTCGCGGAAATCGTATATTTCAAAGTGTCGGGAAGGATTAAAATTTCATTTCCCAGCAGCAAAGTCTTTTTACACGCACTAAGACATTCGGGGTGCATGCTTCTCGAGATTTTGCGTGCAAAGTGCGACTGCGGTTGTGGGAGAATTCTGTTGGGTCATTTGAACAATGTTACGATTTATGAGACAAATGTATACTTCCTTTATATACAAGTTATTATTTGATTAACTGTCTCATTTTGTTCAAACGGATTTTAATATGTTTGATGTTTATTAGGATTTTCCTTTGATAAACACGCCTTATTTTGCAGGATGTAAGATAATATTTTGTATACCCTTAGATGAATCTTACAATTACACTAGATACAGATCAATGTTTTTTATAACTATAGAGGTATCTGTAAACGCCCGCTTATTCCGGACTTCTCATTAGGGAAGTTCGAACAACAGACGGGTGAGTCCGTAAATCAGGATATTACGTGTACTAAAGGAATAAACAAGATATTCTAATTTTTACGGCGCGTACAGTCGGGCTTTATCCACCACTTACTTATATACTTACGTATTAAAAAAAAAAAAAAAAAAAAAAACGAAAAACTGCTCTGATTACTTTATACGGTCGTGTGTTTCATAGGAAAAATCTTTTTAATTCAAAAGATATCGGTATGTATGATCCAACATCGTTTTTCCCCACTCTGCTAGAGTCGCTTATTGTGTGGAATTTGCTTTGCTTTGAAAACTTCGGCAGTTTTGACTGACCTTGACCGCTTGACTAGGTGACACAGTCACCGAGTTTGCTTGTTTGATTCTGAACGGGCTACTGTTTCTATTTCTTTTTGTAATAATTAGGATCCTTCTCTTTATTACCATCGGCAACGCATTGTGTGTTTTTAGCATTATGTTGCTGGTTACGTATAAAGCATGAATAAGACTAAACTATAGGAACTGAGCGATTACTAATAAGACAAGTTATCACTACTGCATTCATATTAACTGTTTGTACTTCATTCTTTGCTAAAATTTGAAATAGTGAGGGATCCTGGTCAGCGCATTTAGCCTGATGAAAATTTTTTACAGACATGTTATTCCTTGCAATCCAGCCATATTTTTAAAGTTAAGTTTGAGTCATTGAGGTTCGATATTTTATATAACTCAAAAAACTCAAAGCTAAAACTGCGATCGGGACTTTGCAAAGGAGCATTTATTGTCATGACCCGAAATAGTGTTACCTGTAATTTATATAGATTTGTACGGGTGTTCCACTTGTTTTTTGTGTGTTTTTCTAATCACTACGGTGCTTAAACGACCCATCCATGCATCCCGGATAAATACGACGTCCATGCGGTAAACGCATATTCACTGTTTAATATGATTTGTTACGTAAGGGATTAATAATCACCCAAAATGATAAATTAACATAGTATATGATTATGATATTTCAGTAGAACTTCTGGAAACAGACACTCAATGATAAAAAACTCGCAGTAGCGAAATCTCAATGATGTAGATAATTTCTTTAAAAAAGTAAGATTAAGAATGTCTCGTAACTTCAGCCACAGGAATAACGAAATTCGACCTGCAAAGAAACACTCCAAAGTTACTCCAAATGAATAAAAATTGGTACTTAGCTTGCTTTTGTGGGAAGTCACGGTGTTCCGATAACGACACACGGCCTTGGTCCTCCTTCTCTATTTAGCGGATGACCTGGTTTGGCTTCAGTTTCCCCCGTGCGCGTTGTTTCGATGATTCGAGCCCTTGCAAAGATCCGATGCTGCAGACGCGTTCGGTTTGTTTCTTGAAGTGCCGGAAAGCTCACTAACGTGTTTTCTTGAATGATTCTAATGAGAGACGAAGCTTGCGTTGCCGTAGGAAAAAGGAACACGTTCGGTTTTGTTTCTTGAAGTTATTCACTAACGATGATACTAAGTTGCTTGAAGAATCTCTTGCTTTCGTCGTCGTTAAAGAGTTCTTGTTGTTTTCTGAAGTCGTCAACCTAAACGATGATAAAAAAAAAAAAAATAAGTTGCTTGAGAATCTGCTGCTTTCGTCGTCGTTGAAGAGTTCTTATATGATACTTCATTAAGTCTGATATTTCTTCGGAGAAGTTGTAGAGTTCTTCTGGTCCACTGCCACCAATATTAGGGCTGTTTGCCTTGTATGATAAGGCGCCCTATGAGGTAATGTTAGACTTGCGATAATAATCATACGCTAAGTCGGTTGGTATTGCACTTCCATATTCGTGGGAGTGTCTTGGGTTTGTAGATCACTTACGAAGTCGGTATTATGTTCTTGGTTATTACGACGATGTGTTAAACTCATGATGATGATTCGGTGAGGAGGTTCTTGTAGAAAACACGAAGTATAAAAATAGATATATTCTTCTGAAGTTTTACATGCTGAAGATCAGATATGATTGTACAAGTCTTCTAATACGATAGCTTGATCGCTTCTGCCAATGATGATGGCTACTTCTGTTCTCTCTACATGATAAAAGCTTAGGTAAAGAGATACCAGGTCTTCTAATGACGATAGCTAACTCTGTTCTGCTCGTCTACCCATCTCTGTTACAAGTTATGAAGGAACAAGCAGTAGTTCGAACATATGAACATACATACACTGACATAGTTTCATACGAACACAAAATCAAATGAGACACGCTACAGATCACGTAGGCCGCTTGAGCTATAGGTCACGGTGTTTGTCTCAAGCAGGAAGCTTGGACTAAAGTTTATAAACAATTGAATGACTGCAGGTGACGGCATGTTATCTTAGCCTACATACTTATTGTATACGTCATCTTTAGCGTCTCTAGTTTGATCACATTCCTGCAAGCAATCTGGTTGACCTCTTTAGTTTTAGTCTTTTATATATAAGGACTAACATTCCGTATTTTTATTATGTAAACTTACATATATATATATATATATATATATATATATATATATATATATATATATATATATATATATATATATATATTGACTATACATCTTTTCATTCGAAATCATGAAAATACAAAAAAAAAAAAGAATTATAAAGATCGCTCGTTCAAAGAGCGAACAAATGAAGGGGACGAGGACAAATTCTCTTGCACAGTTCTTCTGAAACCAGATACGCTTTAGATACAAAGTAAAACATGGCGAATTTCGCATTGACCATAAAACATTTCAGTAGTATCTGTAAAACATTTATATCGCGTTGCAGTTTCATAACCCACTTTAGCTAAAGCAAATCTTTTTGGTAAACTATCGTAACTGCTTTTCAAAAGCTCACGAACTGTCCCGATAAAGAACCTAAATCTTTCAGTCGCGGCCTAATAAAAGCGGAGTTTTAAACAGATCTGAAGAAGAAGAAGAAGAAGAAGAAAAGGAATCAAAACATAACATTCCACTGAGATACGTGGACACGACACGAGGATTGGGAGTATTGAAATGATGATGATGGCCGTGGTTCCCGTGGAAGGTTTGCGAGAACGTGGAAGAAGTGGGTGAAAGTATGGAGAGAGAGAGACGAGGAGATGAGAGACGAGTGATGAGAACGAGAGAGAGATGAGAGTAGAGAGAGAAAGAGAGAGAGAGAGAGAGAGAGAGCTAAATTATGAGTATATTTGCGTCTGTGATCGACCTGACGTAATAAGGGATTAAAATGATGAAAGGTAAAGAAATGTCATCATTAACTTCATAGTTGTAGTTAATAGTTTGTTTTACTCTTTCTACATTTTTAACCGATAAAATTAAGTTCTTTATGCATTACTCTTTATTGCAAACCTTACGTTTTCTCAGAGAGTATAAGATGAAGCAAACGGGTGAAGAAATCATAAACAACTTTCTCAAGTTTGATCTATTAGCTTATGTGTAGCCAATTTTGAAGTGTGACACGAGTATTTGAATTAGCCTGAATTAGCCAGGAAGATAAACGGGATGAAATGAATTAATGAGAAGAGGATCCTTTGAGTGTGAACGTCCATGAAAGTCCATCAATTAGAATTAAACTTGGGTGATTAAAACTTCTTATCTTAGTGACCAGAAAAGGCTTTCATGACTTAGAAAGATGTAGAGAAATGAAGGGCTATTAAGCCATTAGATGATTGAATGGTTGTAAAGGAAAGCAAAATATATGGGGACGCCAATCCTCTTTCTTTGACTAATTTCCAACAAGTTTATGTCATTATCTAATTAGGTTCTAAGTTAGATCTTAATTCTAAAGAAAATGGTTCCTGGGAATTACTTGATCATATAGAGTTCATTAGGAACGGATGTAGGCATTCCTACACGGCTTTATAAATTGTATAGTTCAAAATATAAATATCTGATTAGTTACAACTTTATATTCAAATTGTCTTCTAATATGCAAATGAAAATTCCGTTTACTATATTTTACTAATAAAAAATTGAGCATGTAAGTAACATGTCTCAAAACTATTTTATGAAGTTAGATATTGCTTTTCATAAGTGATTGTTAACATATTACGCGGAATAAGG
Source organism: Macrobrachium nipponense (assembly GCF_015104395.2). Lineage (NCBI taxonomy): Eukaryota > Metazoa > Arthropoda > Malacostraca > Decapoda > Palaemonidae > Macrobrachium > Macrobrachium nipponense. Next base: position 33,184,057 of record NC_061090.1, on the reverse strand, counting down.
AAAACAACTTTATTCTAATAAGAAGCAAAAAAAAAAAAATCCGAATTGAATGTTTCATATGGTATACCAGAATCTGGTGATAAAATTACTAATATCTGCGTAAGCTTGAAATGTGTCTTCTTTTTAATAATTAACAGTTATAATAAGATTTTGATTATTAATATCCCGATCGTTTTCATAGATTCATTACTAAACGAATTGTTCTTGCTGTTGTCGAAGCAACTGCAACTCAGATTTCACCAATAATTATGAACAATGAAGATTTAGTGCATCTCTCTCTCTCTCTCTCTCTCTCTCTCTCTCTCTCTCTCATGCACACACACACGCACACTCACACACATACTGTTACACCCTTTCACACTCACACTCAATCACACATACATATAAAAACCATTACTCACCAAGCAAGAATGTAAGTGGAAAATAGTGTAATAATGACCATGAGAAGGTGATAAATCATATATAAATACCATGTTAGAGAAAAATATGACTTTATCTCAACAGTTGAAGCTCAAAAACTTGCAGCATATCATTGGAACTTGTTGTGACGTTATAGCAAGTGAGTGAAAAGAATTTGAAAAATAAACGCCTGCCTGGAATCCAGTCACGTCATAAATTAGAATGACCTAAGAGTAGCTGAAGTGGGGTAACTTGAAATTCCCTGGGCCAAGATAGAAGGGAGCCCCATAGCCTCGAAATAAAAAAACAGTTGCCCATACCTGTCAGGTATCGGAAGAGGTCGTATCCTTTTTAGGGTCTGAAAGAGACGAGAACTGGAAGGCAGTGGTCAGCGGAAATCTCTTTGTACTCCTTTGACTCCGTTTTAAATTCCGAAAAGAACTCCAGAAGTCTCTCATTTAGCGCCGTCAAAGGGTGAAACGTGCATCGTGAACCTAAATAGCGAGTGGCTGAAACGCTCGAATAGGAGAAAATAACTTTGATATAAAGAAGGCTCTGAATAAAAAAGAAATTAGCAGTACATATTAAAATAATTTTTGTAAATTGCAGTGCTTTTAATTCTAGTATCCGTTTTTATTTAAAAATAAAAAAAATGAATAAAACATATTTAATTCTTAAATAGCGAGTGGCTGAAACGCTCGAATGGGAGAAAATAACTGATATAAATAAGGCTCTGAATAAAAAAAATCAACCGTACATTGAAATAATTTGCATAAATTACAGCATTTTTAATTTTGGTATCTGTGTTTTAGTTAAAACTAAGAAAAAGGAATAAAAGAATGTTAAAAAATGGGAGAAAGTAATTTTGACATAAAGAAAGCTCGAAAAAATTGGACCGTACATTGAAATAATGTGTAAATTGCAGTGTTTTTAATTCTGGTATCTGCTTTTAGTTAAAATTAAATAAGAAATTATTAAAAAAAATATATCTAATAAACTTGAAGCTACATATAAATCAAAGATCAGACATATTCATAACTAGTCCCTGAGATGAAATTATGATTTTATGACTAAACCAGGACATTCATTAATGACAGAATGCTAAATCAGCAGCTCCAATTGGCCAGAATTTCCCTAATTGCCCCTAATCATTAATAGCAAATGACCATTAATGTGCCAATTCCAGTCAGCGAACATTAATCTCTTCCACAAAAGGAGGTTGTGGAAAAATTTTAATAAATGAAAGAGAAAGTGAAATGAAAAGGGAGTTTAATTCAGTTTTCACTTAAAATAAATCTTCAAAAATCTATTATGATGGGGAACAATGGCATCATTGTCATTTTACTTTCTAGGATATGGGCTCATTAGTGATGTATCCTGATTTATTATTATTATTATTATTATTATTATTATTATTATTATTATTATTATTATTATTATTATTATTATTATTATTCAGAAGATGAAACCTACTCATATGGAACAAGCCCACCACAGAAGCCATTGCCTTGAAATTCAAGCTTCCAAAGAATATTAAGTTGTTCATTAGGAAGAAGTAAGACGAGGTAAATGAAAATACAGAAAGAAGAGACCCCAGATCATATGAACAAACTCTTGCTTACTTTCGGAAGAATATGTTTTCATAAAACCTAGTGTGAAAGAGCAAGCTTACCCTCTTAATGTGCGAGACCTTACTGACAAGTAAATTGTTTTCCATATTACGGACAATGCTTAGAGAGAATTTTTATTCGAACGAAAAAGAAATATGACAACGTATTCACAGTATATATTTCAACTATTGCAGATAAGAGGATTTTCATAGCTTTGCGTTTTCAGAGATTGTACTTCTTTTATTCCAATTACGAGATCCGATATTTGAATAGCAGTAAAGCACCACAAATATTCAAAGCTACATCTCTCTCTCTCTCTCTCTCTCTCTCTCTCTCTCTCTCTCTCTCTCTCTCAGGTATCATTTACAATAACTATCAACGCTGTCTTTTCCAAATATTCAATACAAAGCAAAAGAACTTTCCTTACATTTTACTCTCTCTCTCTCTCTCTCTCTCTCTCTCTCTCTCTCTCTCTCTCTCTCTCTCTCTCTTCCATATCTTTAATGCCAAGCAAAATCCTTCTAGTTTTACCATCCACCTGTTTTTCATTACAAATTCAGACGAAGACTGATGATCTGGAAAGAATAATTCTTCACTATGGTTTGCCTCGTTAGCTAAAAATTATGGTGCGGCCGGGATCACGTTGCTTCATGAGATATATATATTATATATATATATATATATATATATATATAGATATATAGATATATATATATATATATATATATATATATATATATTCTCTTACATAAAGAACGGGCAACAGCAGTAGACTTATAGTATAAACTTTCCTTAACAGTTTAAACTGTTCCTACAGCTACCACGTATTCAAAATTACAGAATGAAGCACAGTGTCCGAGCTGATGGTTAGGAACTTGCTAGAGAATTATCCTATACAAAATCTGCTTACAGCTTACTACTTCTAAATGTAATCTCATATGTTTATTACGTCGAAGTCCTATAGTAGATTCACATCACCCGTCCATCTGATGTCTAGACCCGTCCCTTACGACGATCCTGATTGGCTGTTGATAAGCCAATCACAGGGCTGGAAACTCTCATTATCTCTCGAGGAAAAGTTAAGTATATCTTACTTTTACCAGACCACTGAGCTGTTAATCAGCTCCTAGGGCTGGCCCGAAGAATTAGATATTTTTATGTGGCTAGGAACCAATTGGTCACCTAGAAACGGGACCTACAGCTTATTGTGGGATCCGAACCACATTATATCGAGAAATGAATTTCTATCACCAGAAATAAATTCCTCTGATTCTGCTTTGGCCGAGCCGAGAATCGAACTTCTGCCCACCGGACACTCTCGAGGAAACTCTCAGTCTCTCTCCTGGGGGATACATTTGAAAGACATATCCCTCAGGACAGGCGGAACATACATCCTCCCTATATGAATTCTCGATAGAGACTGCGAGTCTCCAGCCCTGCCTTTGGCTCATCAACAGCCAATCAGGAGGGTCGTTGATGTGAGTCTGCTATAGTAACATAATTCATTCACTCAGATTACCAAGAACCTTTGCTTCCGCAAAATTCTCTCTCGTTCCGTGATATTACAGAATGATGCCCGGCATAATTAGAGCAACATTCTCGATTACTGGACACTTAGCACTCCAAATGGCTTAGGTTGGAGGACGTAGTCAAAAGAGCAATTAAAGCTCCCGCTCACGTCTCCAGCCTTTGCTTGAGTCAGAAAGTTGAAGCAGGTATTAGAATTAGAGCGAGGAGGCTCTCTACTCGGAGTTAAAATCGAAAGCATACTAAGTGCCCAGGTGGGAAAGGGAATGAATTTTAGAAATGTCTTCAAATATTCAAATATAACCGACGGCCCTATAAGAGGTCTAGTTGAAATACGGACGAATTAATTCAATGGCCGACCATCAAAATTTATTTGAACAACGTTATAAAATTCATTCAATATTCACATTGCTGAAAACAAGTGTAAACGCCTTTTTGTAATTTCGTACGGATAAGGCCAATGTCATAGTTGCAAAGGCTTAGATGTTGCATACTGGAAAAAAATATTCCTCTAGGAACAGTGGAAGTTACTGCCTCTGCTTATTTTAGGTAAAAGTATTTAATATCAATGCAATAAAAGATGAACCGTTAAAATTTTAATATTTCACTTCTTTACAATGGAACCCCAAGACCCAGAGACCCCATAGGGGGTTAGTGCCGTCAGTGCACCTCATTCGGTGCAATGTAGGCATTACTTAAGGTTCTTTGCAGCGTCCCTTCGGCCCCTAGCTACAACTACTTTCATTCCTTTTACTGTACCTCCGTTCACAATCTCTTTCTTCCATCTTACTGTCCACCCTCTCCTAACAATAGTCTTATAGTGCAACTGTTTTGAGGTTTTCCTCCTGTAACACCTTTCAAACCTTTTACTGTCAATTTCCGTTTCAGCGCTGAATGGCCTTAGCTGCCCCAGTGCTTGGCATAATCCCAAAAATCTATTGAAATCAAATAAAAAAAACAGATAACACAACTTCTAACCCTTAATAGGTGATTTTCAGTTCATTTACTATCAGTCGTTTATGTCATTCACTTATCGCGTTCTCTATAAATACAATTATCTATAGATACTATTATCTGTTTGAGTGTCTGTCTCTCTCCATCTTACGTAAAGAGGCAGCTCCCTGGAGTTATATATACATACCATCAACCTGAGGCTGCATATATAATGCAGCTTGCATAATCCGATGTTTTTCTGGATAAATTAATCCATTTCTCACTTGAATTTTCTTAGTCAACTTTACGTTTACGTTCGCCTTCTCCTGAGTTATGGAATCATTTTGAAAAGCAGGAGTTTTCCTCCTGCCGACTTTTCAAGGCGAGAAAGCTCTCTCTCTCTCTCTCTCTCTCTCTCTCTCTCTCTCTCTCTCTCTCTCCTGTAAAGTGATTTGCATTATCTGCTCGCCTTCATCGCAGAGCTGCCTGATGAATGCATTCGTTTGTTCTTAATGCAGCTCGTCATGAATAAAACAAGTCGATTCGTTTCTCCCGCGCGTTGCTTTTGTTTTAATTTTGCCCAGAGTCTTATGATTCGTCTGTCCGTCTGATATATTCCCAAGTACCTCAGGATTTTGCAGGTCGGTGGTTTCCAACCACCTTTTTTTTTTTTTTTTTTTTTTTTTTTTGTCATGCCCCACCTAATCGCTTTTAAAATCCTGATGCCTCCTGTGGTGATATATAATTCTTAAATATAAATATATATATATATATATATTACTAATAATATATATATATATATATATAATATATATAATATATATATATATATTCACGAGGTGGAAGCCTAAAAATGTCAGTGACTTGGTTTAACATTGAATTGAAGTATTCCAGGAATTTTGCAGGTTCGTGGTTTTCCAACCTTTTTTTTTTTTTTTTTTTTTTTTTTTTTTTTGAGGGGGGGGTGTGTGCATGCCCCACCTGATCACCTTTAAAATCCCACCGGTACCTCCCGTGGTGATATCTAATTCTTAAAATATCATTATACATACGTGGAGGAAGCCATTGAATTGCCCCAACTTAAAATTAATGAAATAAATGAAACTGAAAATCTTGAAATGATGTTATAGTAGAAAACAAATGTCTCAAGTAATTCAAAAGGTTTTGAACTTTAACTGGGTCTAACCAACAAAACTCCAAACTCACCGGAAAAAAAAAATAATTCTCAAAAATTTAGCCAAAATCGAGCAATTCACTCGGGGTTTTGAATGCAAAAAAAAAGATTTTCCCATAAAATATTGAAATTAGTTGTTATTTTTTTCCTCGCTAACGTACCAGCAATGAATTTCGTCAAAATATGTAAATAGAAATATTAATATGAAAGTATGAATATGGAATATAACATTCAAATGAATTAGACACAACTGATAGAAAAAAAAAAAAAAAAAAAAAAAAAAAAAAAAAAGGGCTAGTATACATTTAATAACGTAAACCAAATCAATTCGCCAAACCGCTTTTTTTTTTTACGTTCATGCTCAATATTCAACGATAAATTCTTAAAAAAAATTTTAATATATTTGATGGAAAAATATTCATTAGATTTTTATAAAGCCACCAATTATGTGCCTTTTATCTCTCTCCCTCTGGGCGGTTAATCTGAAAGGTTTTTTATAACGCCATATTGTCGTAATTACTTTGTCGAGTATTTTAGAGTGGGTGAGCCACGTAAGGAAGCGTCAGTTCCCCCTTCATTAGGGAATTAATTTTGCTCTCTCTCTCTCTCTCTCTCTCTCTCTCTCTCTCATGCCCATAGAGTTAAAATCAAAAAAACTCGTAAATCCCAAATCTGTCAATGACCATTACGACAACTGACTCTCTCTC
>NC_061090.1:33165207-33172707 GCF_015104395.2 Macrobrachium nipponense | reverse complement strand
ACTAACTGAACGTTTCCCAATTAACTCCATTTATATGACCACTAAACTAATTTCTAACTTCAACTCGTGAAGGAACTCTAAGGATCGCTAAATCATCAGCCATTATCACAACCTCCGCAAAGACAAAAAAAAATATTAAGTTTTCTAACTTAATTCTCCAAACTCATACACCAACACACACAATCCAAAACTCACAGTGACTCCATGGACTTCTGTCATCACATTTCAAACTCGCAAATTTTCGCAAGTAAAAAGAAAAAAAAAGTAATGAGCCCAAGAAAAAAAATCATGTAACAAGCCCAGACCCAAAAATCCAAAATGTTCTCTCAAGCTCTGATATTTCAACAACCCACAAAATCATTAAAAACTCTCCAATGTCTGACAGCAGAAACTCTTCACTGCTCGCATAATTAATTACAACAAGCCCTTTTATGTAATTCACAAACCCGATAAATTACATCTCCCGTCCAGAAAGAAATGCTATTCAAAGCTCAATCCCCAATTACGTCTCTCATAGGAAAAGGAAAAAAAAAGAAAAATAAAAAAAAAGATAATGACAAGTAAACTTCCCCATCGCAAAACACATAATATATGCATGATATACATAAACCTGCATTTTTCCCAACAAATGCAATTTGCATAGTTATGGAATTTTCCCATTGCAACTCTCCAAGCTATTGGACACAGCCAGAAAGCAACCTCTTACACGAGCACTTTCTTGAAATGCTATGGTCAACATTTCCATATATTGCAAAACTCTGAGCAATCACCACTAGAGGAAAAGAGTCATCACACCGGACTCATCACAGTACTGTCAGCAAAAAATCCACCTGCGGACACATCAGGTGCTCGAACTGCAGCATAAAAATGTCTAGTCAGACTCACAACTTCAGAAACCCATGATTCTCAAAAAAAGTTTCTATACTGACATGATATCGGCACATTTCACAAAATTATCTCCAGGATATGACTAAGGTGTTCAAAATAACTCTCGCATGATACTGCCCCATTATATAAAAAAAATTACTACCTATCCGGGAAAAAAAAACTACGGTACACTCACAAGTCAGCAATTATATGCCTCCAAAAATAACATCTCCATAGGACCATAATGCAGTAATGCCACTCGCTTCCAATTAGTCACAAAACCAAAAAGGACCACAGAACTCTTCTCTTGGCTCAAAAAAACTCCAGGAACTCAACTAAAAAAAAATCATAACCACAATAAAAAGTCACCCCCCAAAGATTAATGCCATCCACAAATATACATATATCACCATATTAATAATAAAACCACTCCTGTGATAAAAATATTTCCTCTATTTAATTAATAACCACACCACCATATTCCCTCTTATTTCACCAATAACCACATGTTAATAAAACCACCACTCCAGTAATAAAAAATATTTACCTGTTTCAGCAAATAAAAAATACTTACCTCTATTTCACCAATAACTCCATGTGGAATAAAACAAGTCTCCAAAAAAAATTAATTCTCCAAGTGGGTGCTCTATCTCCGAGCAAAACATGTAATTCAAGTACAGTTTTGCATGTATGAAAATCATTCATACACACCTATGTATTAAACAAAGACGAATGCGTCTCTTCTAAACATGCGCCAATAAAGAAACACATCACTTTCTACTCCTATGGGAAAAAAATGTGGTATCCTAAACCAATCCCACAATTCACAAAATGATAAAAAAAATAAAAACAGGACTCAAAAGAAGCATATTGTAACACTCACCCATTCCCAATGAACGAAAACCTGGAATCTGCGCAATTATAAACATGTGAATCTCGTCAGCACAACGCAAACGCACTTGGCGAGAAGGCACTCGATGATTTCACAGACACAAGCCAGACTGAGTCCAGCTCTCTCGAGGCATCTCGCCCTGGGCAAAATGCTGAGTCCAGTTCAATTGCCCCGTATCATTACCACAGTCAACCGACGGATATTTCTCATTCCCTCTCACCTAGTAACTGAAATCTAACAATTTTCCACAATCTCACAAAAGGCTTTATCGTTCGACCACCACTTGCCACCACTATTATCAACGGGAGCGCCGCCCCCACTATTTTCATATTTGGTATACGTTTAGCCAGAGCGTAAGGCGAACTGGTAACACTTTGTCCCTTCTCTCTCTCTCTCACTCTCTCTCTCTCTCTCTCTCACATCTAAGGTCACCAAATCAGAGTTGGAACTACAAAAATAGACATTTATTCAAAGTAAAGTATTAATTGGATAACTCAGGTTCTTACAGGTTAATTAATGGAATGGTTACTCACAGATCAATTAACACAGATAACCCCCAGTATTTATATAGTCTTAATCAGTAATGGTCAAACACCAATTATCTCCTCTCCAAAATACAGTCCCCTCACTAGGACACTTAGTCTCCTCCACTAGGACACTCAGTCCCCTCACAAGGACACTTGGTCCCCTCCATTAGATCAAATGAAATAGAACATCTTTACAAAATATCAAAGTAAGAGACAAGCCATAACTTTGGCTAAAGCATATTGACTTACCCATTACAGCCTGGAATTTCACTCATTCTCAAAAGGAAACTTTTTGGCACGCTATCGTGACTCTGCCTTTCTCGCACAGACCTCTCCGTAATTCTTCCCATAGTTTTGGCTAAAGATGCCATTATGAACGGAAGAGGCGCACACGTACACATGAATTCACAATCTTCAGTAACTGGTTGCAGCCAGTTTTCAAAGGCGCCTTGAACAAGCCCTTGCGGCACTGATATGCTTAGGTAAGGAACTTTAACATCATACCACCCAAAAAAGAGTTATCAGCTTTCTTAGCTTGTCACCCAGACTCTGTCTCCATGGAAAGTTAAATATGATGAATCTGTAAATTCCTCCTTTTTACATACATTATATATATATATATATCTATATATATATATATATATATATATATATATATATTATATGATATATATATATATAATATATATATATATAATATATAGTTATAATTTCTTATATATTGATTTCACTATTACAGCAACCACATATAATAATGGGAACCAGCTGGGAAGAAGAAGAAGAAGACTTCTCGATGGCCGAATTGTCAGAGAGAAGATTAACACAAGAATACAGTACAGTTAGATATTTCTGATAGCTCTCCTATGCAGAACACGTATGTTGACGTAATGATTCTTCGAAAAGCTGGTCGAACCTGTCTGCCAGGCGCTTTCTTCATTGTCATTTACTCCGAAGGTTAGACAATTTCGTGTTGCGACATCTGGGTTGCCTCCTCGTGGCTAAAGTAGTAGTAGTTGAATCGTGTTCTTACACTAGTCAGACATTGCTGTTAGTGGTAATTAAAATTATGATATGTCTTTTTGGATCAGAGATATGAAACTATTTGTATATATATATATATATATGTATGTGTGTGTGTGTGTGTGTGTGTGTGTGTGTGTGTAGGCCTTGGCTTTCCTGTTGCTGCTCCGCGGCTGACCTGATTTCTCAGCTCGCATTCTGATCGTGCGTTGTTTGTTTGTTGAATGATTCGTTTCCCGTTGCTTGGCCCATGAAGATCCAATGCTGCAGACACGTCCGGTTTGTTTCTTGAAGATATGTAATGTTGAAGACGCTCAATAAATGATGATACAACCTCTTGAATGATTCTTAATGAAAGACATCTCTTACGCTGCCATAAGAGACACTAAGTTGCTTGAAGATTCTCTTGCCTTCGTTGACTTCCGATATGTTACATTTTATAAGATTTGTTAGTCTTCGGATGATGTTGAACCGTCAGAGCTGCCACCAATGTAGGGGCTGGGCCTATGTCTTAATAAGACATATATTAAGACCTGCAATGTTGTACGCAAGTATCGTGTTGTATACTTCCCATCCTCGTTGGAGTATCATCGATTGCGATGAGAGTTTCTAAGTTTTGCCAGTATCTTCTTTGGGTATAAAGGTGAAGACATTCAAACTCATGTTGATAAACTTAACCATGTATTTGCGAAACTACATCTCTTGAGTAGAGGCAAGAAGTGGTTCAGAGAATTTGATACTAGGAGAGGAAGTAGAGTTCTGAGTTACAATGCATTTACAAAATCATAGGAGAGCAAAGCTTAGCTCAGCATACTAACATACAGACAGACGAGCATATGAGAGGAAGTCACGTAGTCGTCTCTGGGTTATAGGTCAACATGTTCTCAGGCGAAAGCACTGTGACCTGCTTTACACAATAATGGATTTGATTACCACAGGCAAATGCAAACCAGGATGCTTATACAACACACCAAGGCTTAGTTTGCATTCTTTTATCAGTCCCGATCACACTCCTTGCTATCTCGTCGGTGACCCCTTGTGTCATCGGCTTATTTATATATGGAATAACACACGTTCCATATATTTTAATATATAACACTTACATTATTGCTTGGTCAGCTACAAAGCCAACACTGAACATTACTCAAGACATAAAGTTTGACTTGCATTTGACCCATAGGAGTGTGATACAGACATTAATGTGAATATATAGTTAAGCCATAGTTACCAGCAAGTGGTTAAGGAATGATATTCAACTGATTATATGTAAAAAAAATCAGATATATAGAAAATACTCATAAGTTAAAAAGAATAATACATGGAAGATACAGATACAGATCCACAAACAACATAAATGCATTTGATATCATACTAATATTAAAGATAACATATTCAACAGAAAGTACTACCGTACATCTGATGATTGCATGACACAAGAATTACATGCTAAAAATCATATATTGATAAGAAATAAATGGTTCCAAAAATGTGATAAGATAAAAGGTAACTGATTAAGTATAGTTGCTACCTGATTATATATATATATATAGATATATATATATAGATATATAGAGATATATATATACATATATATATATATATATATATATAGATATATATATTATATAGATTATATATATATATATATATATATATATATATATATATATATCTATATATACATATATATATATATATATATATATATATATATATATATATATATATATATATATATATATATATATATATATATATATATATATATATATATATATATATATATATATATATATATATAATGTAATATAATGATTCAAATAAATTCAGAAAAGTGTGCACATCATATAGATTCCTATTGCATACACACACAGACATATTGATTCATTGTAGAACTTCAATTGATTATATTAGGTGCACTACCAGATATATTGAATGATAAATGATAATTAAGCTTCTCATACTTTACATATGGAATGCAATGTCACGGAGATTCCTGTTATTCAAGAGGCTCTAAAGTCAAATGCCTTAAGGGCTACTGGGAAATTGTCTGGGTGGGGTACGACGTTCTGTTGATGATCCATTCGTGTTCACCTCAACCTACGCCAAGCAAATACATTAGCGGTGACCAGAACCACCACCAACATGCATGTCACAGCCAGCAGTGTGTAGAACTGTAGATCCTCGTTGACATGGTAAGCCCTTGAAGTGCGGTCCATACTAGTCCACTTTCACGTTGTATGGAAGGGGTAAAGCTGGGATGATGGTACTCGACCAGGAAAAATTCGCGAAGTAAGTTCTTTCCCTTATGATGGTGTTCACTCCACGGACCGTGTAGTTGGGTGTTACTCCACTGCAGCCGTCCACAGCGACAAACATCCATGAAGAGGCCGTTGATCCATCCGGGCATGCGACGTGAAACCCTTTTATGTCGTATCATATCCATGATCCGTTATTCAGCCTGTAAGCCAACTTGTACTCGTCAAAAGGGTAAAGTTGTTTCAGACATCTTTCACGTGTATGAGAGAGAGAGCCGTTTAGCACTAGACCTAACTCACATGATATATTGTGGATTTCAAAAGAGTCAGCATGGCATCGGAACAGTGAGTGAACCTATCCAGGTCTCTGATAACCGTAAATGTTTCCTTATTAGGGGAAATCAATACGTTTCCCGTCAGATTTAGATATTACTGGTAATGAGCTATTCGTCATGAAAGTAGGAAATGGTGCAATTTTGTAAGATTGCCAGGCATCAGAAGAATTAAAAGGAATGTTAATCATGATCCTGTAATTCTCAACACTTACTGATATTAAGCTATAATAAAATTCTATCTTATGTGCATCTAACAAAGGAATATACCCAAGTTTCTCTCGTCCGTTCTCTGAATAATAAGATGTACTTAGCTTGGTATTTAAGAGGAAGATCTTGGTGTTTTGGTGACGTCAAGGCCTTGGTTTTCCCGTCGCTGCTCCGCAGGTGACCCGATATCTCAGCTCGCATTCTGATCGTGCATTGTTTGTTTGTTGAATGATTCATTTCCCGTTGCTTGGTCCATGAAGATCCGATGCTGCAGACACATCCGGTTTGTTTCTTGAAGATATGTAATGCTGAAGACGCTCAATAAATGATGATACAACCTCTTGAATGATTCTTAATGAAAGACATCTCTTACATTGCCATAAGAGACACTAAGTTGCTTGAAGATTCTCTTGCCTTCGTTGACTTCTGATATGTTACATTTTATAAGATTCGTTAATCTTCAAATGACGTTGAACCGTTAGAGCTGCCACCAATGTAGAGGCTGGGCCTATGTCTTATTAAGACCTGCGATGTTGTACGCTAGTATCATGTTGTATACTTCCCATCCTCTTCGGAGTATTATCGATTGCGATGAGAGTTTCTAAGTTTCGTCAGTATTTTCTTTGGGTGTAAAGGTGCGTTTAGATTGGAGATTAAACTCTCCCGAGAGACGGCTACTCTTGCGCAACTTTCTCTACAGCGCGTTTACACTACCAGCAAGTTTTTCTCTCCGAGAGCTGTGAGGGAGTGTCGCGAGAGAAAGTGTCCGAGAGTCGGGTAAGATTTCTCGCGCATCTATTTACACTGGAGCCAGTGCCAGTCGACAACTAGCGAGGGTTGAGAGAACATGTCTCAAAAGTGCCGTGTTGCTGCTGCATTAATAATTATGAACGAAGTGAAAAAGAAAAGGAAAAGAAGTATGTGGGTCCGAAAATGGAAAAGCAGAAGGGGAGATGTTGGAGCACATCCAAAATTATTCAGAGAATTGTTTGAGGAAGATACATCGAGCTATAAGAACTTCGTATGTATGAGCCCTGAAGTCATCAAGTTTTTTTTTTTTTTTTTTTTTTTTTTACGGAAAAGTCAGCTTCAAGGCTGCACTTGATGAAATGAGCTTTCTAGGGCTTTTTGAAGCGTCCGCATTCATCTCATTATCTCCTGTTGCACCGAAATGCATCGTGTTCTTACCTGAATATTACATAATATATGTAGTACTGAAGGTTACATGTCATTAAGTATATACTTATACAGAAAGTAAAGTTTTTTTTTTTTTGCTTACATTTGAAGGACAAAGTGCAAAAATTTCTGTTTTTACCAAAAGTAGCAAAAACAACTGACTGGAAGTGCTTGAGACTAAAATGTCCGGTATAAGCAAGAAAATTTCAGCCCAAGGA
>NC_061090.1:33159720-33164707 GCF_015104395.2 Macrobrachium nipponense | reverse complement strand
AATGATAAAAGTAAGTCTAAAAATACATACACGGGGTGACCACGGCACGAAATGGACACATACCCAATACTTACTTTCAACATTGAAGAAGAAAAGTCTTGAGAAGATAATAAGGGAGAAAAAAAAAGGAATTTGGGAAGAACAATATACAGATGAGGAAACTCAGGCTTTGCTTTCGGGAGATTGCTCGAACTGGGTAAAAAGCAATTGCAAAGGATTTCTGGTTCTTCTTTGTTTCTGCACTTACGGGATGAAGTTAGGATGGCAGCTGATCTTATTGTCTCCTCGGTAGTGTTTTCGGTTTTTGGGGAGGAATTCATCTGGCTCTCTTTCTTTCTCTCTCTCTCTTACACACACACACACACACACACAAGCAACACACATAATTATATATTATATATATATATATTATATATATATATATATATATATATATATATATATATATATATATATATATATATATATATATATATATATATATATATATATATATATATATATATATATAAATATATATACATATATATATATCATTCAAGCTACAAATGTCCTTTAATATCTAAATTCACTCTACCTCCCAAATGATATATTTTCATATATGTACCGAAGGGGAATTTTTTAGTTGATAATAATTTCGTCCCCCCATGGGATCGAACCACCGTCCAAGTGGACGGGACGAAATCAGGACAGTCACTGACGCTATCCAACCAGCCAACAGAGACGCTATAAGTTCATATCGATTCTGACCTTACAAATCACCCTCGAACTCGGTGCTTTCGTAATTAGAATCGATATGAAACCCCGTCTACCATGTTAGCCAATTCGAGCGTTTGACAGCACGTAGCCTTTTGTTCTAAATGATTATCACATCGAACCGTGATTCATTTTATATATCCCATGGGGGGGACGAAATTATTATCAACTAAAAATTCCCCTTCAGTACATATATGAAATATATCTTTTGGAGGTAGAGTGAATTTAGATATTAAAGGACATTTGTAGCTTGAATGATATATAAATGAATCACGGTTCGATGTGATAATTATTCATATATTATATATATATATATATATATATATATATATATATATATATATATATATATATATATATAATATATATATTTATATTATATGTGTGTTGCTTGTGTGTGTGTGTGTGTGTGTGTAAGAGAGAGAGAGAAAGAGAGAGAGCCAGATGAACCTCCTCCCCAAAAACCGAAAACGCTACAGAGGAGACAATAAGTTCAGCTGCCATCCTACCTTCATCCCGTAAGTGCAGCAAGAAAAACCAGAAATCCTTTGCAATTGCTTCTTACCCAGTTTGCGCAATCTCACGAAAACCTGAGTTTCCTCATCTGTATATTGTTCTTCAAAAATTCCTTTTCCCCTTTATTATCTTCCGAAGACTTTTCTTCTTCAATGTTGAAATGAAAGAAATTATTGGGTCGGTGTCCATTTCGTGCTGTGGTCACCCCGTGTATGTATTTTAGACTTACTTTTATCATTATGAAAGAAATTAACAGTAACTG
Organism: Macrobrachium nipponense; assembly: GCF_015104395.2. NCBI lineage: Eukaryota > Metazoa > Arthropoda > Malacostraca > Decapoda > Palaemonidae > Macrobrachium > Macrobrachium nipponense. Next base: position 33,163,173 of record NC_061090.1, on the reverse strand, counting down.
GATCTCTGGTTTACTTTTGACTCTAATATTCAAGAGCACGTGCAATATACTAGATTCGTTTATCCTTAGTATTTGAGGCTCCCTTGTCCTGTATTTTCATCACTCAAAATTTATTAATTTTAGTTTTTGTAATTTAAGCTCCATATTATTATTATGAATACATATGAAATATATATATAGGTAATATATTTTACACGTATGTACATATATATATACACGTGAACAGGCATAAATATTTCCATTACTAATTGTGATTCCCAACTGAAATGAAATTATAGATATAAAAATGCTATTTAATTTAAAAGCAATTCTTAAAATGATGCATAGTGATGTATTGATGTTCAACAAAAGTAAGGGCTAATAATTCACGGGCCTTCCAACCTTGCTTCCTTTCACCCTATATATATATATATATATATATATATATATATATATATATATATATATATATATATATATATATATATATATATATATATATATATATATATATATATATATATATATATATATATATATATATATATATATATATATATATATATATATATATATATATATATATATATATATATATATATATATATATATATTTACGTATATATATCTATATATTTTATGTATTTATATATTTATATATATATATATTATATATATATATATATATATATATATATATATATATATATATATATATATATATATATATATATATATATATATATATATATCCTACTTCATACCCTTCCCCATTAGAGGGAGTGATCACACCAATTGGACAAGACCCGCTACCTGTGCCTATTCTCCTATCACCTAATTACAACAGACTTAACTCACAGCTTGAGTCAGCGGGTTCCAAATGTGTTTCTATTTTGGGAAGTGGTCCTAACACACTTTATCTCCGTACCCGGGACGATTTCGGGTCGCTAGTGAGGCTACGCTGTTAACCACTGGACCAGCATATACGGATGATGTATGTATGTATGTATGCGTATATGTATGTACGCTTGCATCAATCATTAATTTCCAATTTCAATGCATACGCAATATTGTTTTTTTTCATTGTAGTTATTGGGGTTTAATATTCACAACAAAAGCTGTAATATATTTTTTCAGAATGTAATGACTGAATGTTATTAAAGATTTGGGTCGCACTAGGGACAAACATTACGCTGTTCGGAATTTCAAATAGATTTCATTCAAGTTTTTTTCCATTGTCCTAATTATCAGTATCAGCAAAATGCAATGAGTAGATTACCTCATCTATACCTGTTTCGAACTATTTCGTTTTAGGAAAATATTGTTGATTGAAAAATAAGGAACTTTTAAGAATGAGATACTAATATATTCGCAGGGTAATTTATTTATGTTTAATTTTTTTTGGTATCATTATTAACTGTAACTAATAATTTTTATTGCTGCTTTATATTTACTCAGTGTTATAATTATCTTTATCATCACTAATTCTTAACAATATGTTTATCTATTGCTAATTATCCATTGCTTTCATAGGAAAAACTCTCTCTCTCTCTCTCTCTCTCTCTCTCTCTCTCTCTCTCTCTCTCTCTCTCTCTCTCTCGTGTTTGCAGTAAAATTCCCATTACCTTATGCACTTGATAATACGAAGCACACACACAAATTCACAAGGATTTAAGAACGAGACGTATTAGGGAAATGTCAGTCAAAGTGACAGAACGGCCAAAGGGCATGATTGCCTAGTGGGTATGTACATTTGTTTTGTCAGAAGGCAAATTAGTGACCAGCGTATTGGTCGTGATAAGGAACCGGAAGTGGAGGCCATAAATGAGGATTGTGACTAGAGCAGTGGAACTAATCACATACTGTAGCTTAAACAATTTCGTTTTCTATAGGAATAATGTTTTGATAATTCACATTTTCTATGCAGTGAATCTTTTGTCGTTCCATGTCGATCTAATGTGCAAGTGATATCTTTGCTGTTAACCCCTGATGCAGTGCGTCAGTGTAAGTACGTTTTATGCTCTCTCTCTCTCTCTCTCTAATCTCTCTCTCTCTCTTTCTTTCTCACCAAATGTATCCCGATACCAAGAATACTTAAAGGTTCATTATCCACCCTCACACAGCTCATACATACCTACCGGGAAACGCCAGATCACGCTATTGATCACTCATAACAATAGCCGTCGAGAAGTACCATTCCAATTGGGAGCACAAACAAAGAGACGAGTCTCCCAAAAGGGGATTTTATTTGAACTCAGACAAAAAAGGAAACGGGGAGAATGGAACCTGGAGTCAAAGGACTGGCTGGTGTACAAGGAGGCATTAAGCATAGTGAAGGACATCCTTCAACTAGGAATCATTAACAGAACTTGGCGAAGGCATCTCATGCTGCTCAGTTCAATGGCTTCGTCCTCTGCGAGCGAATGAGGCTCTACAGATACTTAGTAATGATTAGGGAGTTGTTGTATAGATCCTTCTCGATGTTAATAGGCGCGTTGTTTAGATTCTATACGACGTTAATAGAAGCATTGCGTAGGAACTTAACGATGGCATTGGGCGAATTGTATGGATCATTCGTAATAGGAATGTGCATGTAGATTCCAGTATTATTGGTAACTGTGCTTAGTAGAGATCCCTTAATTGTGACAGAGGAGCTGGACAGACTTCTATTACTGGTGTAGGTGATGGTAAATTCTTAATGGACTTATCATTACTCCAGTAAATTTCATTTCAGTTTAAAGACCTAATCGTCACAGGGACACACTTTTTTTTTATTTATTTATGTATTTATTTATTTTTTATTTATTTTTGCAATCGACCGGAGTTTCAGTTCTGGTAATAGACTGTCTGAGTTTAACGTCTTGTAGGGAAGAGAGAGACACAGACAGACGACAAAAGACAGACGGACAGACAGACAGACAGTGATGTCAATGAGACATCTGAGTTTAACGTCAGGTAGAGAGAGAGAGAGAGAGAGAAAGAGAGAGAATGAGAGAGAGAGAGAGAATTAGAGAGAGGGGGGGAGAGGGAGAGAGGTCAATGTGATATCTGAGTTGAATGAGAGAGAGAGAGAGAGAGAGAGAGAGATTCCAATGCGATATCTGAATTTAACGTCCGGGAGAGAGAGAAAGAGAGAGAGAGAGAGATGTCAATGCAATATCTAAGTTTAACGTCGGGTAGAGAGAGAGAGAGAGAGAGAGAGAGAGAGAGAGATGCCAATACAATGTCTAAGTTTAACGTCAAGGATAAAGAGAGAGAGAGAGAGAGAGAGAGAGAGAGAGAGATAGGGGCTAATAAGAAATCTTTCACGGTTTTAATAATAGTATTCATTAGACATTAAATCATTCATAGTCGTAACTCATTCATATCCGAATTTGCATCCCGGAAGAATAATGACAGGTGACCTAAGCGTTCAGATCTCTTAGAGGAGACTTAATCCCCCTTTCGAAAAGACTTAGATTTTCTTCCTGTTTC
>NC_061090.1:33142220-33154720 GCF_015104395.2 Macrobrachium nipponense | reverse complement strand
CTTAGATGTTGAAAAATGACCCTGACTGTTTTGGCTTGAAATATTGCACATAAATTAAATTTCATTTTTCCTTGTTATTTTTCTTGTGATATCCTCAGCCAACAAAGTCTGCGGGACGTAATTTGTGGCTGTTTTTATGTTTGCCTGTTTTTTTACCAGCCTTCCTTATGGCTCTGAATGTTCAAAAATCGTGATATATTCTGATAATATTATTAAAATTATTAACAATTCAGTCTCGTTTACCTTACGGAAAAGTTGCCTTTGAGTTATTTAAAATTTTCGAAAGGATTATTTAAACTATTATAACAAGTATCTTTATATTAGGGAACAGACTTCATGATAAGTTTTCGATCAGCGAATACGGTTCATTGATCCTTCAAAAAACATTGCCCGTAAAATAAAATTCAAAACAAGTCAGAAAGTTATATTTATGTTTATATTAGTGAACAGACGCTGTGACGTGTTTTCGATCAGTGCACACTGTTCATGGATCCTTTAGAAAAATAAAATTGTCCTAAAAATAAAATTCAGATTTTTCCTAGATAGTGACCGCCAAGGGTTTAAATCCGATATGTAGCCACCTTTATGGGGGATAACAGTAAAAAAAATAAAAGACTGTAAATATCATGGTGATAATGACCCCTAAGGAATATTAGTCATAGATAATGACTCCCTCAATATTTAGAAAGATCCCAAAATTCAAAAGTCAGTAAGTTATTTGCCTTTGGAAACCTCAATGGATTTCTCCGACCTACAGATATCAAGGCCCAAAAACCCTGAATAGCAAATAAAACGAAACCAGTTTCCCTATGAAATTCCTGAGACCCTGCACACGTACCCAGTATAATCAAATTGTAAATAAACTCTTAAAACAATATTCGGGTCATATAGAACCATGAAACGCGAAAGGACGAGAAACGAATAGAAGGGAAGAGGCCATTTTTCCACAGTTGCCTTTAACATCTGCTGTTTATAATAATCCTTGACACAGCAGATGCAGCGGAAGAGAGTACGTTCTCTTGCATTCTGCCCTCCGGATATTCTGGGTGATATTAAAGGCCGCTGTTCCTTTCTCATTCTTAAATTTTCTGTTTTAATGTTTACCGAGGACGGGAATATCTTAGAGGGGCGTTTTTATTAAAAGTGATACGAATAGTTCAAGCCCCGATATTCTTTTTATTATTTTTTTTTTTGTTACGTGGAAGTACTTGGTAATTGAAAAACACATTGACGTGACAAATGAGAATAATACTTATGTAGAATATTGGGAATACGCCTTAACTCATGATATGTTCATAATCATTCCGCCTTGATAAATAACTAAAAACTTATTTATAGAAAAAAGTAATGGAGTGTTCTTAATTATTAGTTGTACTTTAAAGGTTACATAGCTTTAGAAAGTCGACGGTAGTACGATATTTGAAGGATTTTAAGAATCCTAAATGTTAGAAGGAGTTAGAGGGAGTTACAAGGATTAGCATGTCTCCAAGACTTGTTAGTCTATCCGAGGAGACAGGACTTTGCACGAAAACAGACAAGATGCGCTCCGTAGGATGTGTGCATATATTTACGTTAAAGAAGAGAGAGAGAGAGAGAGAGAGAGAGAGAGAGAGAGAGAGAGAGAGAGAGAGAGGTTACAAGCGGTATTTCCGAGTCTCACTAAGCATAAACAACAATGTAAGTTTGATTAGGCTTCACGGAAAGCTAATATCTAATGTGGAAAACACAAACAAGCCCTTTTATTTTGAAAGTAAACGTCTGTTGGAAAGGAATTAGGGCTGGTAATAACTTTCGTATATTCCGAATGGGGACTGAATTTCTTTTCCATGAAATTAGAGAGAGCAATTAAAGGTGTCCACAGCCAATTAACATCGTCAGGTGTCAGGTTTGGGATGAATGGGCCTGATAATGTGAACAGGTTGGTGGATATGAAACGAGGTCATATACAAACAGGAATAGCGAGATTTATCTAGCTGCCTGCTTAATTAAATGCCCATACGCATGTCAGTGGTATGTCCATTTATTGAGGCTTTGGTAATTAACTCTGAAAAGATATGAGTAAATATGGAATATTGTGGAAGACAAAAACAAATTAAAGCTGACAGTCATTCCTCTACGTAAGCCATCCATTACTTGGACCAAAGCAATAAAAAATAATCAAATAGCTACACTAGCATAAAAAGATGCAAGGATGGTGGGAATAACTGAGATTTAAATACATTTTGTCCACGATTCATTTTCCTTGTCTCCTTTCTCCAGCCTTGTGACGATTAACTTCAACTGTCAAACTGCTCTTGAAACTGATCTACTCTCGCTTATATTGTCAAGACGAAGAAGCCGAGTATTTCCTCCGCTGAACTGTACGAAGAACTGAATCTGAGGGGTCCTTGGTTTTGGAATATATTTCATAGCTTTCTTTGTGCTCTGCCACAGCAAGTGCTTTTATATCTTGAACCATTGTTTCGTGTTCTATAGAAAGGGCTTCCAAAGAAGTGTATATATTGTTAAACGTTTTATATTGTAGTGTATAGAAGGCTTCCAAAGAAGTGTATATATTGTTAAACGTTTTATATTGTAGTGTATAGAAGGTCTCTTTAAGTGCTAGCCAGAGTCTGTACCTTTCCTCCTAGTTTTTTTTTCAAAAAAAAAATCTTTTTTAAAAACTCACTTAAATAAGCTACATTTCTATTCCTAGTCATAGATATTTCGTCTTGCAAATGTAAGAAAAATATATTTTTATTCAGTTTCTATTTACAATCGGATTTGAAATCGGAATTTGACTACTTAATTCCTTCCCTCCTTTTTTTTTTGTTCCAATTTTCATTTCTGGTCACATCATTGAATGCCCATATGCCATAGGGAAAATGAAACGAGATATAATGAAGAAGAAGAAGAAGAAGAAGAAGAAGAAGAAGAAGAAGAAGAAGACAGATAGAAATTGATCACACCTTTTAATTGTCAGCAGATAAAAACGAATCTGGGGAATATTTCTGTTTATTGGGTAACTCCTCTCTTTGATTGCCTGTAGTGCAAGTTCTGTTTTGTCTTTTTTTCTAGATGCCATGGTTTCTTTTCATTAAAAATCTCTAGTATACCTTTGTGTTTTATGTTTGCTTTCTTGACGCATACGTTTTCTTTGCAATCTCTCTCTCTCTCTCTCTCTCTCTCTCTCTCTCTCTCTCTCTCATTGTTTATTGGAGGTCTGCCGTTGACCGAGTCCCATTCCCTTTTTGTCTCTGAAGGTTCACTCTCCTAACAAACCTTCAAGTGTTCCCGACGTGAATTGTCTGTGGGCGCCTCGTTCCTCCCTCCACCACCGAGAGGAGTTGCGAAATTGTTATTGAAAGAAATGAAAAAGGGGAGAGAGGAGATGAAATACAAACGCAAAAAGATCTGGGAGTTCATGGGAGAATTCTTCCTCAATTTGCAGCAGCAAGTTAGAAGTGGTTACATAGCTTATTACTATATTAACTTGACTGTAATTTTGATGTTCGTCACTAACAAAATCTTACCTCTTTCGTGTCATGAAGATTTGAATTTATCATAATATTTTACATTTAGACGAAACATTACTTCTTTTTGTTTTGTTTGAAATTTAGGCTTATCAGTAATATCTATAACGGGATACAGGATACAGAATCCATCTCCATAAAGATAGCCTTAGATATATATATATAAAATAAAATTAGGGCTCCTTGACAGTCTTAGTAAAGACGAAAAAAGCGCTTGGATTTCTGACTATCATTTTCCTGTGGTATTCGATTGTATATATATATATATATATATATATATATATATATATATATATATATATATATATATATATATATATATATATATATATATATATATATATATATATATATATTAAGTCATAATCACATTACCGTGATTCATATACATATATCGAGCTACAATGTCCTTTAATATGTATAATGAAATCACGGTAAAGTGATATGACTTATGTAAATGCTACGTGTTGTCAAAAGCGCTACTTACACTACCGAATCGAGGCAGGTTGATGTTGTCTCCAAACCAACGAATACTTCAGCGCGAGAAAGTATTTGAGGTGAGAGACAGCATAAACCTTTTAGCCTCTCGCGGTGGTGGAGTGGTATAGCTTCCCTGACGTGCCTGGATTTTAATGTACCTGCGTTCGCGCCAAGTACAGGTAAATCTATTATCGAGAAAAATTCCCCTTCGGTTAAGCATATATGAAAATATATTAATTCCGAGGTAGAGCGAATTAGATATTAAAGGACATTGTAGCTCGATATATATATATATATATATATATATATATATATATTATATATATATATATATATATATAAATGTATATATATACATAACTGCAATGTTGAATTTCAGTGAAGAAAAAAACTATTTTATTTAAAGGGAATCGTTTAGTAATAGAATTTAATCCCAGAAATATTCCGTAAAAATTCAACCTCAGTGACCGCTACCCTTATCTATATTTCCAATTCCCACTTATTGCAGCTCAAAATTACTGACCTCTTCCAGTATCAGTTTTTGGGTGACAAAAAAAAAAAAAAAAAAAACACGCATCGCTTCTTATGCAAATGCTCGGCAGTAAACGGTCTTTCCATTACTGAACGAAACCTTGCGCCCAGGCAGAGAGCCATTACCTGAGAAAAAGAAAGAAGGGCTTTGGAGCCTTCTCCCCACAAAAGAAGCCTTTAGAAGTGAGACGTTAAAGAGAAATATGGCCCCGGTGGAATATGACTCATTTTATGGCAGCCGCTTCGGGTGTCAATAGCTATAAGCTAACAAGTGATGTATGGGCTATTCATGACTTTATCCCAGTTCTAAAACGCGTAGGTTTGGTTTTATAAACTTAACTATTAAAATATTAATAAAAGTAGTAGTTTTTCTAGTATGACTGAAGGTGGGGAGGAATGGTTTTATGAATTCAAATATTAAAATATTCACAAAAATAGTTATTCTTCTAGGATGAGTGAAGGTGGGTGGGAATGGATGTTTTAATGATTTTGATTATTATAATATTAACAAAAATTGTTGTTTTTCTAGGTTGATTGGAGGTGGGTGGGAATGTTTTTATGAATTTAAATATTAAAATATTAAAATAATAGTTCTTGTAGGATAAGTAAAGGTGGGTGGGAATGGTTTTATGAATTTTAATATTATAATATTAACAAAAATTTTTGTTTGTCTAGGATAAGTGGAGGTGGGTGGGAATGTTTTTTATGAATTTAGATATTATACAAGTATTAAGAAAAATAGTTGTTTCTCTAGGAAAAGTTGTGACTTATTTGAAGTCGCCTGATAACAGGTACAGAAACTTATCATTATTTTTCTTGCTTGCTTTTTATTTATTAATATATATATATATATATATATATATATATATATATATATATATATATATATATATATATATATATATATATTAGATTCTTCATCATATCTTATACCATACTTACGTAACCATAGTCTGGATGATGAATTGAAACTAAGTTGACAATAAACTTCTACGTGTAACGCGAATTTCTTAAAATTTTGGCAAAATGTAATACAATCTACTAGTCATATTTATCAGATATATGTAATATACTGAAATATATTGGTCAGTTACGTCGACCTCTTCATATATTTATATGCGTTTTTCCATTTAAAATCCTTAATCCCATTTTAAAATGAAACTGCTTCCTTTCCTCTCTCCCTCTCTCTCTCTCTCTCTCTCTCTCTCCGTCTCTCTCTCTCTCTCTCTCTCTATATATATATATATATATATATATATATATATATATATATATATATATATATATATATATATATATATCGCTATTTCTAGTTACTATCAGTCCATTCCCGTTTATAAAATCAAGTAAAACTGTCTCTCTCTCTCTCTCTCTCTCTCTCTCTCTCTCTATCTCTCTCTCTCTCTCTCTCTCTCTGTAGTTGAAGACTAGTTCCATCACCCGATGCCGTCTTGCAATATCTTCCATCATCAATTAGGTGAAGAGGTAACAAAATTTCAGCGTCACAGTATTGCCAAACGATCGTAGCATTGCTGGAGAGCTGCAGTGTTGCCAGAGGAAGAGTTTATGATGGGAGGGATATGCATTATGCTGTGTCCTGCATCTAATGGATGAATCTTTGGACACAATTAATTATTCTGAATTGGATCTTGCAAGCATTACGGTCTAGCAATAACTTACATGCGTTAAGTTCTCACGAAGACGAATATGAACATGTCCGAGAATGATAAATCTTTTTGAGTTTTCTTTAAAAGACAATCATTGTGATGGCTTTGTCTGTCCGTCCGCACTTTTTCTGTCCGCCCTAAGATCTTAAAACCTACTGAGGCTAGAGGGTTGCAAATTGGGATGTTGATCATCGCCCTCCAACATAAACATACCAAATTGCAGCCCTCTAGGCCTTAAGCAGTTTTATTTCATTTAAGGTTAAGTTGGCCATGATCGTGTGTCTGGCAACCGACAGGCCGCCACACTTAGTTCCTAACGTGGCTTTATTTAACTTACATCACCAATATGGTCAGAAATCTGCCCTTTCCCCTAAGAAAGAGTTTGGTTCTTTGAGCAATTGCTGGAAATAGTTGAAACGATCAATAATTTCTTATTGCTTTCCATCCGTTATGGTCGCTAAAATAGTAACCAGATCTGTATATATTTCCAATGAGCTTCACTGAGATCATTGAGAGTTTGATTTCATTAACATATCACATTAATAATGTCAAATTATAAACCAATTGTAAAATCCGCAGCAATGTAAATAAATATTTATAAAAATATCAAATTATAAGCTTCCATAATCGCTTTGAAATACAAAGCTTGTTTTGTTTTATTTTGCAAGTCCCAGAAATGTACAAAATAGCTACATATACCTAAGATAATTTCGTGAACGTACTTATTTATCAGATTATTAACTCGCATGATGGCTTAGAAAAAAAAATCTTGCCTCCGCTGAGCTTAGAAGTCACTGAAATTTTTACAAAACAGCCAGATATGTCTATGGTAATTTCATTGACTCCCTAAGATGAAATGGCATTTTCAATGACACATCACATTAAAGATGTCAAATTATAAACAAAGCTTAAAAGTCGCACCAATTAAGGGAAATATTTATAAAGATATCAAATCATAAATTGGCATAATTGCTTCGAAATACAAAACTTGCGTTTTCTAAGTCTTACGCGCCACAGAAACGTTAAGTAAATATTCTAAAACAGACTTCATTTTACTTGACGGTTTCAAGGGTACCTCTCTACTCAATTTTATATGCCGACTGTCACGCCATTTGCATATGTACTGGACGAGTGGCACCCCAAACTCCCTGTCCAGCCTTCCAACACAAAAAATAAGGTGAATAAAAAAGAACTGATGGCTTTGTCGTAGTTACGATTCCACACATGTTTTCTGTTGAAGTACGACCTTGCCAGGTGTGGGGAGGAATGTTTCATACACTTTTTCTCCCTCCAATTTCTGTTTTTATCTTTCATTCCAAGTAATTCACAGAAGTCATCGTTTTACATAAAAAATTTACTTTCCGTGTATTGATTGCTACATTGCAAAACATTACAGGTTGAGGAATTTATGCTCGCATCCTATTTACCTTTTGCAAAAGTTTCCAAAATCCCTTAAAAATTTCTTCTCTCTCTCTCTCTCTCTCTCTCTCTCTCTCTCTCTCTCTCTCTCTCTCTCTCTCTCTCGGCAATAGCGAGTTACTTGGTTGCATTGATCGTGTGTATTTTTGCAACACGGTTCCTACATTTCATTCTTTTCTGATTTATTCCAGTTCTCTATTTTCATTTTCTTTGATGGTACAAGAAATGAGATATTCTAGCGAAGCAAATAAAATTTCTTTTTATTTATTATTTACTCTTCTTCTTTTGCTCAAATCATATTTCTATATTTTTCTTTTTGCCGTTGTGAAAAAAACATATTAAAAATCACAAAGAATAATATATTCTGAGTCATTGATATCTTTCCCCATAGCCATGATATATTTTCCTTATACATGTTTCCTCTCTGACAGAAGAGGCATTATAGTTTCAGGTGAGGTCATTCTATGGAACTTTCAAAACATTCAGATAGCGTGTATATTCATTAAAATACATCATTTATATATATATATATATATATATATATATATATATATATATATATATATATAGTATATAGGATATATATGATATATAGACACGGATATGTATGTATAGTTAGATGCACTGAAATTCATGAAGAAACTGTAGTTTATAGATGAGTATATTGTGAATACCAGAGAGAGAGAGAGAGAGAGAGAGAGAGAGAGAGAGAGAGAGAGAGAGGTGAGCAAAAGTAGAAGTAAGTGTCTCTTCACATATCAACTTAAGTTATATGAAAACAAGAATTATTTTCTGTGTGTAAGAGAACATATGGAAGACTTTGATGCATACCCCATTCACTTATTAGATTATCATAGTTCAACTGCTAAAAAAACGGTGCTTTTAAGCAACTCTGACGTTTATGTAGCCAACCTAAGGAAAACAATGAAATACAAAGGTGACCCCGGACTGGAAGAATGGTATGAGAAACGAAAGGAGAGTAACTCCAAATCTTGGCAGTAAGAAAAAGTCAACGATTCAAAGAAAGATGTTAAATTCAAGAAAAATATCCCATTGTACAAACGGCATTATCAGACTAATTAACCTCTGCTCTTCCTCAGCAAGTGTGTGTTTTTCATGCAAGCGGATAACAGGCCAATTATGTTGAGAGACGTTTTCTTAGAATGGAAGACTGGAAGAGCTCTTTTCTTAAAGTTGTTCACTGGAATTTAAAATTCGTTTGCTATTCTACTTTGGTCCTTTTTGCCGAAGGATTCTGAACTGGGTTATATTGACAGTGGGTCAACAATTGCATGAAAACAAGTTGCGTCAAATCTTTTGCTGGGGTCAGAGGCTCAAGCAAATGGACTGGGAATGAGTCTTCCTGTCTGTTGCCTAAGGGAGGGATGGAGGTAAGTGGGGGGGGGGTGGGGGGGGGGGGGCGAGAGTTAGTGGGATTGTAATGGAGACAAGAGGTTATTAGTGGATTAATGGTCTTTAGATAAATCTTTATTTCCCAAGGGGAAGGGTGGGGAGACTTGGGGATTTTATTAAGCCACACGTGGGAGATGGAGACAGAGGTAATTAGTGGATTGGTGGTCTTAAAATAAGTCTTTATTTCCCCAGTGCAGGTGGGGGACTTAGGGATTTTATTAAGCCACGCGTGGTAAATATGCTTCACGTGGCATAAGTTACTTACACGCCACTTCTAAAACAATATATTTCGTTATCCTGGATTGGATTATTTCCGGATTAGATAAGTGATATTAATAGAGATGCTTTTCTTACTTTCAATTACCCATTGTTTATTGGTCTACTTATTTATTTTTATATACTCTGTATTTTTTTATTTTCTTAGATCAGCTGGTAACTTATTCTGTTCTGTGGAATTCTCATTAAAGTTAAATTTGTTCCGCTTGGAATGTTTTGTTCCTTTTTGGTAATGATAGATTTTTACCATCTGAGAGAAAAGAACCTGGTTATAGCAATTTTATAATTAATATATATATATATATATATAATATATATATATATATATATATATATATATATATATATATATATATTGTATATTTTTATCAAAATTTCAAAGCTGTCTAAAGGGCCCCGATTTTTATTTATGTAAAGTTGTTTTGAGTTCATAAGTATTTTATTAGTCACCAATCTAAAATAAATTTCAACACTAAAATAATATTTTTTAAAAAAACAGCAGATGAATTAAGTAGCAATTGCACTCTCCTTTCACAGACTTTAATTTGCCTTACTTACAGTAGTTTACTTCGAAATGATAATCCATCGAAACCATTCGTAAATAATTGTTTCTTTCTCCGAGGGCAGAGAAATCTCGTACCCTTAAATAACAGTTCGTATCTGTTTATTTTGTGTAACTTTTCTTTCTTCCTCTATTTTGAAAGCGAAGATTTGAGCTGATATTACCAGTTGAAAGCAAATTATATTTACTGACAGCATTCCCGTTCCTAGTCCTTGGAAATAAACGTTGTCATTCCAAAGCAAATGGAAATCAGTTGCTATCAGATTACTCATCAATGAAATTGGTCTTTTTGACAAAAATGTCGAGCAACTTTCACTAGTAAGTTCGCGTTTCGAGATTAAATGTATTACAAAGGAATAGTGAATGGACTCGATATGAAAGAATCGCTTTTATCTTTTAGATTTTTTAGATGTTTTCCGCTGGAATATGTACCTCTCTCTCTCTCTCTCTCTCTCTCCTCTCTCTCTCTCTCTCTCTCTCTCTCTCTCTCTCTCTCTCTCTCTCTCTCTCTCTCTCTGTGAAAACGATGGTCGTGATAAATTTGAAATTTTATTAGGCTGAACTGGAATCCCTGCGAACTATAAGGTCCCTATTACTTTGGAAGAAAAGAAAAATGAATAGCAGCGAGTTCTACAGAGTCTTGGTATGTTAGCACTCAACAAAGGATGTTGATAGACTCTACGGGATTGTAACACCATTTCTACATTTACCGAGACCTTTATGAATCGTACGAGCAACAACAATTCATTATTACGCCCCAATGATCCTACAGACTGTATTAGGGGGGATCGATGAGGAAAAGAAAAAGATTTTTGTTTAGAAAAAAATAGAATGCCAGGTACGAAAATTAATTCAGATGGCAAACAAGCGAGTGAGAAACAAATGACTCACGGTTGCCGCCCCTGGCTCTAGGAAAAGGAAAAGAGAGAGAAGAGAGGAGAGAGAAGAGAGAGCAGAGAGAGAGAGAGAGAGAGAGAGAAGGGAAATGCACAGCTCTTTCATATAAAGAATGTTGTTGATTCCAAGAAGCAGACGCTTCCTTCTCATGTCAAAGCAAAGAACCACTTTGCGCCGTAAACTGTCAGACCGAAGGTTTCTAGCGCCTTGGAAATGTCATCGAAATAGATATTGCATTGGAAGAAACGGCCAATACACGTCTCAGGTTATGCGAAAGATTCTACACAACAGATCTAGCGTGTTAAAGTTGGACTCTTCACCATGGCCTTCTTTACCAGGCTGCCTTTGAAGAGGAAAGATACATGAAGTGTGGTTTTGATGTCCATGTGTAAACGGATTAATAAATGGAGCCGAATGAAAAGGAAAAATGCCCGTGAGGTTATCAGTTCATTCCTTTTCTCTTAATTAATGTTTCGAGTGCAGGTTTTCATAAATTCTTGACCGTAAAGTTTACTTTACTTGAAATCTATGAAAGAGCAGATAAGAAACTCTAAAATTAAGAGAAATAAGCCATATTTCGAATAAAAAGGGATAATTCCCGCGAGGTTATCAGTTCATTCGGTTCTTTTCTTAATTAATGCTTCGAACGAACGTTTTCATAAATTCTTGGCCGTAAAGCTTACTTTACTTGAATTCTATGAAAGAGCAGATAAGAAACTCTAAAGTTAAGATAAATAACCCATAAAAAAGAAATTTCCGTGAATGAAACGATTCTACTAACATCGAAGCATTCCTGGGAAAAAATAATTCCTGGTAAAATGGTAAACATATTTTTCCAGTTGTTCATCAAGCTTGCTTTGGGGATTTTTTTTTAAAGTCTGTAATGGCAAAGTGTAACAGGTGTATTATTTGGCCAAGTAGACAGATGTAGTTTGCCAGGGACTATTATACATATAGCCAATATTAACTGCACATCAGAGATGTATTCCTGGTCAGGTTCTAACTTAACCCATGAAACATTTCAAACTCTCCTGACACCTAAATAGCGAAGTACATTTAGTATAAAAAGCTCCAAAATTACAAAATTGCAATGTAATTGCAATTTTGGTGTTATATTATGAGGCAAAAATTATTTTTTAGGAAGCAGTTAACTGCAAGATAAGTCATGATTGTTAATTGTGTCTATTAAAACTGGCGTCACAGCATATAGGTTATTGATACCGAAATAAATTTAGAAAAGTCCCATTCATGATGATATGAGGTCAGAGAGAGAGAGAGAGGAGAGAGAGAGAGAGAGAGAGAGGAGAGAGTTTAAATTTGTAACAACACAGGAGATGAAGAATTTTATTGCAACCTAAGCGTCAGGTTACATTTATTTTCTGAATAAGAGATATGGGCTCCTAGAAAGTACAGTACAGTGTTCTTCGAAGATATTACAGGCATATCACTGCTGAGACGATACTCCAGAAGAAGTCCTTGTTTTGATAAGCTCTTTGAAAATCTTTCATATCATTTAAGTAAATATCCAGTCACTCTCTTTCCTAACTGAATGTGATGTTTAGGAACAAATCTAGATAACTGTGAAATACCTTCCCCACTTTTCGGTTTATTTTAATGAAATTAATTCGTAGAATCACTTCATCCGTGACGATAAGTCTTATTATATTACATTCAGTCGGCATTGAATTAGAAATGTTAGAAGGATTTATGTTTATGAAGAGACTGGATCCCATTTTGTGATTT
>NC_061090.1:33122453-33134220 GCF_015104395.2 Macrobrachium nipponense | reverse complement strand
CGCCATGGCCAATGATTACGAGCCAGGAGTCGAAAAACATTTTCATTACGTAAGCAAGGTAAACAGACACCTCTTGACTAAATGTTGCCCCGCCCATCCACCAGACGAAATTCCATCGGCTCTGAAACCAAAGACTTTATGAATGGCGGAACGATACATAGATGTGGGTCGGGTATCAGTGCTAGCGTAGTAATACTACTGTAGCAGTTAGTGCCGCAACAGTATAGCAGTAATATACATGAATTAAACGTTTAGGCCAACTGCTGGGATCCTTGAGGATCATTTAGCACTTCTTACCAATTACTCGAGAAATTAGTTTTTATAGCCAGAAGTTAAATTTCTAATCCAACAATGCCCATGGTAGCCTTCAGTGTTATCCTGAATTATAACGAGGCGAAAGTGGGTGGAGCCTCATGAAGTCACCATTCTGACGATAATTATTGGTGAAGGTTTAAAGCCAATATACGGCACCGGCTATTTTTTTTCAGTAAATAGGTAGATAGCCAATAAATAAAAATTGCTTGACATTAGATATAGCAGTTATAAAATCAAGCTTGTCTACTATGTTTTTGATAATTACCAACTATTCCCTACATCTTGTCAATCTGATTGTGACCTATAAAGTAGACTGTAATTTCTTTGGAAACTTATTTGGGAGTTAGACTAATAATCGAAGTGTTTTGTATTTATTAACATATTTTGTTGGTTTGTTCATTATGACAATTATCATGGAGAGGATTCAGAGTTCTTAAGGTGTACTGCTTTGCGTGTATTTAAATTTGTATGTCATTGTTGCCAGAGGTTTAGCCTTCGTTACGTTATAGCCAATCATCCATCGAGAAAGAGGGAAGAAATGATGTCATAAGTTACGTAACGAGTGCGTTCGAAACCTTTTCTCTGAGTAAGTTGGGCCCCGTCTTCAAAAAAGGTCACTTTTACATTATAAGTACCAAATTTATTCAAACCTACGTAGTGCAGAATACACAAAACTTTATGTGTTGATATAATATGTATTCTGATAAACGTTATATTTATGAAATGCATAGATAAAAAGTTATTGCGAAAAAACCGTGTTACAGAGGCCCTGAATCTCATAGTAGGCACTTAGCGCTCAAAATGGTCCCGAGTTTCGAGTCTTCGCGAAGGTTCCGGGGAAGTAGTTAAAAGAGCAATTGAAATTTCTGTTCACTTCGTGTTTTCCTTCTGCAGGAAGTTGGAGCAGACATTAGATGCGCTGCAAGCAATATTGCTTGCGAGGGCTCGCCACTAAAAGCGAAAGAACTTGGAGGAGAGCAAGAACTTGAATCATATTCGGATTTTCAAACTGTGGTGTTAAGGGGTATTTCATCAATGTTTTGCTCTCAACTGCGTTCGATGTTGGCAGAAGCGATTAAAACACGCACCAATTATTTTACTGAGTACGGCCCTCTTTGTTGCTGATATTCCCACGCGTCACTTTTGAATTTCAGTATGCCTTCGTGCATTTTTCAATTTCAAAGTTAATTTTTATCATTTATAAGGCTCTATTTCTGTAAATAATCTAGCCATGAGTTTCAGCCACTAGATTATTTATATCACATAAAAACAAAACAAGATATAAAAACAAAACTGTGAATTTCCTATCATTGACCCAATTCAGATTCGGAGCGGAAGAAAAATATTATAAGCGTTTTCATCTAAACCAAACATGAAAATATTATATGATGCAAAAATTGCTCTCTTGACAAGATAAGAGATACGATATTCCAATTGAATATATGTATATAATTTCCGTCTGAACTTTAGAAGGATTTTAAACAAAAATGTCCAGACACGAGTTTGAGTTTTCCAGCGATAAACAAATGAAAACTATTTAAAATTCTGCAATGAAAGAAAATTTGAATTCAGTATCATGTCTCTCTCCTCTCTCTCTATCTCATACCCCCTACCAATTAGAGAAGCAATCTGGGAAGGCCCTGGAGTATGCATAGTACCATCAACTGGAGGAGGGCCCTAGAGTAAGCATAACGACAACCTAAAGGAGTGCCCTGGAGTATGCATACCATCAATCTGGGGGAGGGCCCTAGAGTAACCATAACAACCAAAAGGATGGCCCAGGAGTAAGCATACCATCAATCTGGGGGAGGGCCCTCGAGTAAGCACAACTACCTAAAGGAGGGCCCCGGAGTAAGCATACCAACTAATCTGTGGGAGGACCCTGGAGTAATTACCTTCCGTAACTACAGGGATCATTATCAATAAGAATTTATTCTAGTCATCTCAGCTGGTAAGGTTTTTTAGGAATTGACTGCTGAGAACGATCGGAGGTCAAATAGGAAATTAAAGGTAAAGACAAAGAGAGAGAGAGAGAGAGAGAGAGAGAGAGAGAGAGAGAGAGAGAGAGAGAACTTTTACACCCTTTCGCGTAGACAAAAATGGAATTACATTGAAAACACAAATTTTAGTAATCTACTCCAATAGAAAGAAAATATCCTATAAATAAAAACCAGCTTTATTATATCATTCTGTTGGTACTAATATGAGTAAATAAAAGAGCAAAATAAATTAAGATATTAATAATAACGAATATATTTTTCAGGAAAAAAATCACAAGTCTTTTCTTAGCAGGATACGTACTTAGCCCAGAAAGAATTATGAAAATGCTAGGCACTCAAAATGAAAGGGGAATCATAACAACAGTTAGAATTTATAGCATAAGCGGTTCTAGGGATCTCTTGACGCAAAAAAAAGAAAGAAAAAAAGTTTTATTTTTTCTTCTCTTCGAATAAGGAGACGTATTATGGACCTTTTTTGTGGTTACTCTATGCTTTAAAATGGCTTGTTCCTTCGTCTGATTTTGACCTAACACATCCCTTCTCTCTCTGTCTCTGTCTCTGTCTCTCTCTCTCTCTCTCTCTCTCTGCCATAAAAGCCGTAAAAAATCGACTTTGTTATGTTTTTCATTGCACCATGGAAAGAAAATTGTACATTGGGAACTAAAACATTATATATATATATATATATATATATATATATAATATATATATATACATATAATATATATATATATATATACATATATATACATACATATACATATATATATATATATATATATATATATATATATATATATGTATATATATATCTATATATATATATATATATATATATATATATATATATATATTATATATATATATATATACTATATATATATATATATATATAATATATACTATCTATATATATATATATATATATATATATCATATATATATCATATATATATATATATATATATATATATACTATATATATATATATCATGGCTATATATATATATATATATATATATACTATACTATAGTATATATATATATATATATATATATATCTATATGATATATATATATATATATATATACTATATATATATATATATATCTATATGATATATATATATGTAAGTGTTTACATAATAAAAATATGGAATGTAGTCCATATATATAAAAAGTCTAAAACTAAAGAGGTCAACCAGATTGCTTGCAGGAATGTGATCAGACTAGAGACGCTAAAGATGAACGTATACAATAAAAGTAGGCTAAGATAACATGCCGTCACTGTAGTCATTCATTGTTTATAAACATTAGTCCAAGCTCCCTGCTTGAGACAACTACCGACCTATTATTCAAACGGCCTACGTGATCTGTAGGCGTGTCTCATTTGATTGTGTGTTCGTATGAAACTATGTCATTTGTAAGTAATGTTCATATGTTCGAACTACTGTCTGTTCCTTCATAACTTGTAACAGAGATGGTAGACAAGCAGAAACAGAGTTAGCTATCGTCATTAGAAGACCTGTACCTCTTTACCTAAGCTTTATCATGTAGAGGATAGGATTAGCCATCATCATTGGCAGAAGCGATCAAGCTATCGTTATTAGAAGACTGTACAATCATACCTGATCTTCACCATGTAAAACTTCAGAAGAATATATAATTTTTTATACTTAGTGTTTTCTACAAGAACCTCACCGAACATGAGTTTAACACATCGTCGTAAAGATAATACCGACTTCGTAAGTGATCTACAAAACCCCAGACACTCCATTGAAGATGGAAGTGCAATACCAACCGACTTAGCGTATAGATTATCGCAAGTCTAACATTACCTCATAGGGCGCCTTATCATACAAGGCACAAGCCCTAATATTGGTGGCCAGCGTACCAGAAGAACTCTACAAACTGCCTACGAAGAAAAACCAGAATAATAAAATCAGTATCATAAGAAGTCAACGACGACGGAAGCAGCAGATTCTTCAAGCAACATAGTATCATCGTTAGTGAGCGACTTCAGAAAACAACAAGAACTCTTTAACGACGACGAAAGCAAGAGATCCTTCAAGCAACTTAGTATCATCTTAGTGAATAACTTCAAGAAACAAAACCGACGTGTCCTTTTTCCTACGACAACGGAAACTTCGTCTCTCATTAGAATCATTCAAGAAAACAACGTTAGTGAGCGTTTCCGGCACTGCAAGAAGAAACAAACCGAACGCGTCTGCAGCATCGGATCTTTCAAGGGCTCGAATCATCGAAACAACGCGCACGGGGGAAACTGAAGCCAAACCAGGTATCCGCTAAATAGAGAAGGAGGACAAGGCCGTGTGTCGTTATCGGAACACCGTGACTTCCACAAAAGCAAGCTAAGTACAATTTTTTATTCATTTGGAGTAACTTTGAGTGTTTCCTTTGCAGGTCGAATTTCGTTATTCCTGTGGCTGAAGTTACGAGACATTCTTAATCATACTTTTTTACAGAAATTATCAACATTATTGAGATTTCGCTACTGCGAGTTTTTATCTTTGAGTGTCTGTTTCCAGAAGTTCTACTGAAATATCATAATCATATACTATGTTAATTTTATCATTTTGGGTGATTATTAATCCCTTACGTAACAAATCATATTAAACAGTGAATATGCGTTTACGCAGTGGACGTCTGTATTTATACAGATGCATGGATAGGGTCCGTTAAGCACCGTAGTGATTAGAAAACACACAAAAAAACAAGTGGAACACCCGTACAAATCTATATAAATTAGAGGTAACACTATTTCGGGTCATGACAATAAATGCTCCTTTGCAAGTCCCGATCGCAGTTTTAGCCTTGAGTTTTTTGAGTTATATAAAATATCGAACCTCAATGACTCAACTTAACTTTAAAAATATGGCTGGATTGCAAGGAATAACATGTCTGTAAAAAACTTCCATCAGGCTAAATGCGCTGACCAGGATCCCTCACTATTTCAAATTTTAGCAAGAATGAAGTACAAACAGTTTAATATGGAATGCAGTAGTGATAACTTGTCTTATTAGTAATCGCTCAGTTCCTAATAGTTCGTCATTCATTGCTTTATACGTAACCAGCAACATAATGCTAAAAACACACAATATGTTGCCGATGGTAATAAAGAGAAGGATCCTAATTATTACAAAAAGAAATAGAAACAGTAGCCCGTTCAGAATCAAACAAGCAAACTCGGTGACTGTGTCACCTGTCAAGCGGTCAAGGTCAGTCAAAACTGCCGACGTTTTCAAAGCAAAGCAAATTCCACACAATAAGCGACTCTAGCAGAGTGGGGGGGGAAAAGCGATGTTGGATCATACATCCCAAAATACCTTTTTAAAATTAAAAAGGAATTTCCCTATGCATCACACGACCGTATAAAGTAATAATCAAAGAGCAGGTTTTCGTTTTTTTTTAATACATAAGTTATTATGAGTAGTGGTGGATGGATTAAGCCCGACTGTACGCGCCGTAAAAATTAGATATCTTATTTATTCCTTTAGTACAATTATTAATTACCAGTATTTACGGACTCACCGTCTGTTGTTCGAACTTCCCTAATGAGAAGTCCGGATAAGCGAGCGCTTACAGATACCTCTATAGTTATAAAAACATTGATCTGTATCTAGTGTAATTGTAAGATTCATCTAGGGGTTATACAAAATATTATCTTACATCCTGCAAAATAAGGCGTGTTTATCAAAGGAAAATCCTATAAACCTTCAAACATATTAAAATCCGTTTGAACCAAAATGAGACAGTTAATCAAATAATAACTTATATAAAGGAACTATACATTTGTCTCATAAATCGTAACATTGTTCAAATGACCCAACAGAATTCTCCCACAACCGCAGTCGCACTTTGCACGCAAAATCTCGAGAAGCATGCACCCTCGAATGTCTTAGTGCGTGTAAAAAGACTTTGCTGGGAAATGAAATTTTAATCCTTCCCGACACTGAAATATAACGATTTCCGCGAACAAAGCCCTAAAAGATAACCATATCGTGGATACGGCAAGTTATAAATATCGCATTTTTTATTGTTGCTAACTTTTAATGCGCCCAACAGTCGTGGATGAATCTCTCTGATAAATCTAGTCTAAAGTAATATCCGTTAAAGTCATCCAAGCAGAGGTGATTCAGCAGAAATTTTTTTATCTTTTACCTGAATACCAGGAAGTTTCTCCACTAGCGAGTGATCTCTGGGAAAAAACGGATATAATTTAACACAAAAACACGGTCTAAGGACAAACATAAAGCTATTTGGTACGTACCTTCGTATAGACTCTCACTGAAATTTCAAAATAGAGATAAATTACGAAGTTGAAAAATGTTAGTAATAGGAGCCATTAGGAAATCAAATAAGCCCATATAATTTTTTCCCTCAAACGTCATGCCATAAAAGATCGGACTTGGCGTATCTGCGCAGATTACTGTCGCTTAAACAAGGAAACGACTCCCGATAATTTCCAGTGCCGATGTACCGACGACATCTTATCTCTGTTGGTTAGAATAAAATTTTTTTCACCAACTTGGACTTACTTAAAGGCTTTTACCTGATACCATTACCTAAGTGATTGTACCTCATACACCGTTTTTTCAGCACACACAGGGGACATTATCAATTTTTACGTATGCCTGCCGGCTTACGTTGCACCCCAATTACAATATAGTGTTTGGAGACTTTTTAGGGGATAACCTACATGCATATATGGATGATCTTGTAATCTTTTCTAATACCTTAGAAGTACATTCACATAAACTAGAGCTAGTGCTACAGAGACAAAGACAAATAATCTCAGAGTAAAAATATCTAAATGTGAGTTTTTAAAACCGAACATGTTTATCTAGGTTTTATGTGTCTTGTCAAGGTCTTAAAGGTAAGGTGTCGGCTATTCATAACTTTCCGGTACTTATTAACGTAAAAGGGGGGGGGGATACAGCACTTTGGCGCTGTAGTGGGTATTACAATCGTATGTAAATATGTAACTCTTCAAATCATGACAGCTCCTTTAAACAGATCTTACGAAGAAGAGCGTAGATTTATTATGGTCTAAAAAGCATCAACAGGCGTTCGATATCTTAAAAGCGGAATAATGCAGCTCACTTAACTTAAAAATCCCTGATTTAAATAAGGAATTTTTTTTTATTGCAACAGACGCCTCAGACCAAGGGGTAAGAGGGATACTGCTTCAGTAATATGATAACAGTTCTTCCCTATAGCTTTTTTATTCACGTAAACTAAAGCCCTCTGAAAGTAAATATGCAGTAATAGGCAAGGAAGGGCTAGGTATCTTTAACTCACTAGTACATCTTAAGTTCATAATCTATGGCTATCCTGATAAAGTCCTACTGAACATGAGTCCTTTACCGAGTTTTTCAAAGGCTTTTAATCACAGTCCAAAAGGAACTCGGTGACAAATGATCATTCAGGTTATTGGAGCCAAGATAAGATATCTACCTGGGAAAGCAAATATCATAGCTGATGCATTATCCCGCAATCCCGCACCATACAGCAAAGAACCATTAATTGGACTAAAAGATATAGAAACATCCGTGCCTATTGTTAAAACCGTATCTAAACAAGAAAATTCCTTAACCCAAGAGATCGCGAGCATTGAATATCTAGGTCGGAGCGCAGAACTGTTACAACTGAACAAAGCAAGTGTCAACAGCGATAAGCAAACAATAACAACCAAACAATAAACACTTCGAAAACGGAAACAGGGTCAGTAGCTAGGCAAAAAACAATAAACACTTCGAGCAGAAACCCTAAAGCAAAAGTACATTTAAAGTATGTGTATCAAAATAATGTAATCAAATGTAATATTATATGTAGGTCTGTGACGAGGAAAACCGAAGAACACAGCAGATGACTAACGACCAGGTAGTAGTAATAATCTTTCTCATACCAATCGTCATAAACTGGTTGCATTCCGTCATCCAGGGTTCCCACCTCCTTTTTCACAGAAAGCCAAATCACTGTTTTCTGGCCTACAATGCTTACAGATATAAAAAGCACATAACTGATTGTAACACGTGTCATGAAAACAAGGGACACACTAAGACACCTGTCAGTTTAAGGGCCTATCCTGTGCCAAATCAATCCTTGAAAGAATATACTTAGAATTATTAACAGAATTACGAGTCTGACAGAGGGAATAAACACTTCTTAGTGTTAATAGTTCCTTGACACGTTATATAGTAATTAATAGCACTAAAAACCACACTGCAATTGAGTGCGTTAGGAATATTTATGAGTGCTGAATCAGTAAAACATGGAATTCAACACATGATAATCTGACTCGGGTGGTGTAAATCAATAATAATCTCCTTAAACTCGTGTGTGAATTCCTTTCCATTAAGAAAACCAATAATATATTTTATCACCAGAGTCAATCGGTTTTGGTAGAATAACGGATAATTAAATAGGAAGTGTCAATGTCTTACGAGTTACAACTCGTGATGTTGGATCCGAACTGGATTATAGCGGTTCTCGCGGTTTTTAAATACGTTTTTATCATCATTTATATCTTGTATCTATAGAATTGATGCCGCAAGTAGCCTTATACGGTACGGCCGCTAGAACACTTTTCCACATATTCAAGCAACCATTAATTTATCAATATATATAAAAAAAAATAAAAAAAAAATATAAATAAATAAATATAAAAAAATAAAATAAATATGGATACAAGTGGAAGTCAATATAATACACTCCGTAAGAAGTCGGAAGGGTTACAAATTATAATAAAAAAGGAATCACGATAATATCAATAAGCAAAAACGTAACCATTAAATATCCAAATATATGCGTAAAGATTTGAACTCTAACTTAACGCTTTAGTAATGACAAATAAGCTAAAAGTTCAAACACATATCAAAACCTACTGACATATTGTCTGTCCCGGTAATTTGTATTCGTAGTCAATGAAAAAAAATTAAATAAATAAATAAATAAATAAAATAATAATAAATCAAAAAAATAAAATAAATAAAATAAAAGAGATTTTAAAGTCAGGAAGTCTAGAAGTGAAAATGTTATCTATGAAATAATCCTATATGAATCTTATACAGGGCTAATAATATATATAGAATTTGTATGGAAACCTTTTTCATTAGTTTCAATAAGGAATATTTAATTTAACATAATCATGCAGTTTTCCAACATGAAACTAATATATTGTTCAATTTTGGTACTGTTTTTTTTTTTTTCAGACATTCTTCTCATGTGGGTCGAGTATTAAAAAAAAAACAGAAAAATTATCCTCAAGTCGTATTTGTTACAGCAAGTAACGTAACTCTTAGCTGGCTGAGAGCAATCTCCTGCCAAGTGACGACGTCCATCATTGCCGTATCAGCATTTCATTCCTTTTAACCTCAATAATCTGCTTACACAGGCTTCATCTCGCGATTGCAAAGCAGATTGACTGGAGAAAGGAATGCTTAGCCCGAACTTCTCATGGGCAAGGCAGACGTTAGGTACAGGTGTCTATCGGTGTGCGCAATGCAACTTGCAATCATTTTAAAATTAATGAGCAAAATAAGCAAATAGAATTTCTATAACAACAAAATGAATTAATTTTTTTTTTTCTGAACCTCATAGACATTTAGAAGTATCAAGATATGTATATATGAAATATTTACTTGCAACATTAGCCTATTACAATTCAAGTAAAACATTCATGGGAAAATGTCACATTTTCTTGGAAAACCCAAAGTTTATTTAGAAATTAGTTACATAGTGGGTTTTTTTTCGTTGCATCTCCTACCTATTAATAAAGTTTTTAAAAAAATTAACCTCAGAGGATGCGCACGAGAAAATTGAATATGAAACTTTTGTTAGGGCACATAGAATCATGATTAATATTCTCTTGACTCTTATGCTGCCTGGCATCTTACAAATAGCTCCATTTTCCACTTCTTTGTCTAGTAAAACTTACTACCAGTAATATCGAATTTTCTTTGAGATTCGTATTGATATCTATTTATTTTTTATAATTATGGATATTTTTACGAGTCATCATAGACCTGGATAGGTTCACTCATTGTTAATGCCATGGATAAAAAGTTTGTACAGCGGACTCTTCTGAATTCCAAAATATCAGCGAATTCATGTGGGTTAAGTCTGGTCTAAATGGCTCTCTCCCCTCCCGTATTTGGATGTTGTCTGAATTTACTTTGCCCTTGTGACAAGTATAATTTCACTTGCAGGCTGATTAATGGAACCTGGTTACAGTATCCTG
Organism: Macrobrachium nipponense; assembly: GCF_015104395.2. Lineage (NCBI taxonomy): Eukaryota > Metazoa > Arthropoda > Malacostraca > Decapoda > Palaemonidae > Macrobrachium > Macrobrachium nipponense. The sequence continues at coordinate 33,123,642 of NC_061090.1, read as the reverse complement.
CAGTACGAGAGTTTCACATCGCAACTTCAAAAAATCGTTCGTCGCAGCGGACGACTACAGTCAAGTAACAACCGCCTACAATGTGAAAGGAATTTCATGGACTTCTTCGACCGACACCGTATCTCGTCGTTAATCTCGACCGACACCGTATCTCGTCGTTAATCTCGTTTTCATGCGGAACGCTCCGGCGGCTGTCGGGATCGACTACAAAAAGGGACATACTTCCGAAAATTACGACCCGAAGGATATTCAACTCTACTTTGCTGGCGAAGGACTCGTGCTGGGATGATCTATTCATCGCGAACGTAATCGAGTAGCTTAGGATGCAGAGAATAAGTATGAGCGCAAAATGGAACGTTGGACCCGCCCAGGCAGGCAAATTTTCCCCTTGTTTTTAACCATTGAAAAAGGCCGTTTCATTGGCTATAGGTGGTTGTCTGGAACTGTGTAATGGACGAAAAGTTGTTCGAAAGCTAGTTAAAAGTGAAGTAGTATAACCTCGGTCATGTATCCTATATATATAAAGTATCATGTATCCTATATATAAATGATCATAAATAACAGAATCGAAATATATTTTTTTGCGTGTACGCACTAGGAATCTATATATAAATGATCATAAATAACAGAATCGAAATATATCTTTGCGTGTACGCAATAGGAATCTATTTAAAGTGCACATATATTAATCATAATTTTATGAATCCATATACATATGTATAAACAAATCAGGTAGCCTATAATCAATCTGTTACCTTTTATCTTACCAATAATCTGCAGTTATATATGAGTTAGTATATTGATTAATGAATCAGATATATAACATTTAGCATAAAAATCAACGAATCAATCAGCATAAACATTAATAATTTTATTAATTCATATATGAAATTTTTTCAGTTAAAATATGATTTTTATCATGTTAATCTTCATTCTATGCAATTGTCAGAGTACATTAGGATTTTCTGTAGCATATGTATCTTAATGAAATGAAGTGAAAAAACTGTATCATTATATAGCACGTGATCACTATTATTTACCAATATCATTGGTTTATATTTTATTACTTGAATCAATTTATGTACACCATGAATTTTTATTTACTTATATATATATATATTCACATAGTGTCTGTATCACACTCCTATAAGTCAAATGCAAGTCAAGTTTGAGTGATATTCAGTAGTTG
>NC_061090.1:33107453-33119953 GCF_015104395.2 Macrobrachium nipponense | reverse complement strand
ATGGACATTATGGGGGAAATGTCAGTCTTGTACATATGGAAAAATTGATTAGCTGCTTCCAGTTTGTCAAATGATTCTAACTCAAGTTTGGACAATTTGAAATCCTTGACATTATCAAAATGATTGATATGTCTAGATAAATTTAAGGTGTAAGAAGCAAAAATGGTAGGCTTGTAGTACAAATAATTCAAAATAACTACTTCACAAGATGTCCCAAAGGATTTGATGTTATTAAACATTATCTGCGATTGATTATTCCTACAAGTGACCTTAGCTGTTACTTGATGTTGTGAAAATACTACCATTTCATCATACAAAATTTGAGCTTTGAAATCAGGACTGTAAGGGATATACTCACAGTTATTCTCACCATTTCTGTCATTAATCAAATAATCTACGCAATACAATTTGTTAAGTGGTTCATAAAAATTGTTTATGTTACAAACAAACTCATTGGCTTCAAGTCACTTAGTTTCACTAACAGAAGTGAATTTTGTTGCAGTGCAAAATGTACTATGCCTTGGTTCAAAACAATTGACTTGTTGTTTACTAGCATTGGAAAAGGGTAAATGGATATCAGGTTATTAACTTCATTATTGTTGAATGGTATCACCAACACAATCTAATCAGAAACTCTTTTTACACTTATGAGACTATAGAACATCTCGCACAAGCGGTTTGAAGTGATGATTTAACATACATTTTTCAATTACAAGCTGTAACTCACTAGGACTGATGAGGTATGGTGATAAAATGTTTTTAGCGGCTATCATTACTGCATTCAAAAGTTCCTTATGATTCAACAAAAAGGTTTCTGTTTCAAATAACAACTGAGCCACAAATTGTGACCTGTTTAAGTCATTTATCTCTGTTGTAATGTTCTGAGCGATACTGTTAACAAAGTCCTTTAGTTTAATAATCAAATCTTGGTTCTTGTTAGTTGCATCAATGACTTTAGTCATGATTGTACCTCGTTCTGCGGCCCACATTTCTAATTTTTCTATTCTAGCCCTATCTTTATCTACATCACAATCAGTAGCTACACCAAACAAAGTGTTTAAGGCTGTGCCGATAAATGGCAACAGTGAACGCTTCTTAATGCTCTTGGGTAACACCTGACTGATATCCTCCCTAAGCTTTAACAAAACAGAATTGTTCTGGTTAGTAGACATGACACTTTCAATTTTACTCATTAATTCAGTAAGTTCTTGTTGTTGTTGGTCGATTGTTGTGATATTGATAGTTACAATCGCTATGTCGTGTATCATCTTCAGTTGACCATGATCCTTGATTTGCAAGAGGGAGATGCAGATATCGCTCACCATGAGCTATAGTGAAATCCATTTCCTGCAAAATATATTCTAAGCAGTAAACCTTATACAACAATGTTATTGACCTGTTGCACTTGGTCCTATCTTTTCCTTAAATTGTATCTCGGAGTCACTAATGCTGATGAAGTATGGGAATCATTTACGTTACTGTTTTCCTTACTACTTGACTCCTTTAAATCTTTAAAATTCTTTAAATGTTCTTCTGACCAAATATCAGAATGTACTATTTTAATATGGTTCCAATGTGCAACAGTTTCATTTAAAGTTGATTCATGCATTAGCTTAAATTTATTTAACTTTAATCTTTCTATTACTCTATATGGACCTTGGAATTTAGGACTTACTTTAACATTAGGTCCTTCAACTTTGTGATTGAGCACATATACTTGTTGCCCTATTTTTAAATCTGGGACTGTTGATTTCTGGTTGTAATACTTACTAGACTTTTTATGTAACTCCTTCAATCAAGCCCTTGTACCTTTTACAGTCTCGAAAGTCCGCCTTATTTTCCATGCAACGTAGTCTTCGTAATTATAAGTATGTCTGAGTGGAGTTCCTGCGTCTAATAAGGTATTTGGCATTCTTTTCTGATAGCCATATAACAGAAAGTGTGGGGTTTCCCCAATAGATTCATTTACAGTGTTATTAATAGTGAACTGTACGTCTTCAAGCATTAAGTCCCAATCTTCAGTCTGTGGAGTGACTAAAGTTTTCAGTACATCCTTTGGTACATCCTTGGTTTATGAGCTGTAACCTGACACTTGCTAATTTCATAAAATTCACACAATTTCTTTAAAATGTCACTAGTAAATTCTCCTGCATTATCAGATAATAATGTTTGAGGGCATGAATGTCTAGTAATTATTCTAGATTTCAGAGCTTCTGCTACAGTAGTTGCTTCTCTGTTTCTGACTGGAATGATCTCAACATAACTAGTCAAGTAATCTATGAAAACTAATATCTGACGATTACCTCTAGTTGTGTTTGGAAATGGACAAAAAAATCCATTGAAATTACTTGAAACGGAGTTAATTCTGATGAATATTTCTCAAGAGGGGCTTTAACATTTACGTCACCCTTGTGTACGTTGCAGATATGACAATTTTCAACAAATCTTTTAGCATCTTCATTGCAATTAGGCCAAAAATAGTTTCTAGTGACTGTTCTACATGTTTTCTTTATTCCAGGATGTCCTGACAACTTGTAAGAGTGTGTTAGTTCTAATACTTCTTTGGTTAGTGTGTTAGGTACATACAAACGTGAACAAGCATTCGGTTCATCTGATGCTTTATATAGAATTCCATTGATTAACTGAAATTCAGACTGATCATCCTCATTTTGCATTAATTTACCCACTATTTTTCTAATGTTAGCATATTTTTGCTGTTTGATCTGAACTCTTTCTAAATCTAGATCTATGATCTGATAACTAAAGCAGAAGGTATTAGTTGTGATTTGTTTCTCGTTTTCTTCTTGCGATCTCGACAAGGTATCTGCTATAGTGTTATATCTTCCTGGGATATATCTAAATTCTGGGGCAAATTCTAATACACTTATGAACCATCTGTTAAACTTCATATTATTTGTGAAAGCTCATTTCTTGAACAGGTCACAAATGGGTTTGTGATCTGTAAGCACATTGACTTAATGTCATAGCCATATATGCCTAAACTTACGTAATCCCCAATATAGAGCTAAGCACTCTCGTTCGGTAGTGCTATAATTTCTTTCTGCAGCGTTCAAAACTCTACTTGCATAATATACTGCTCTCATTCTGGGTTTTCCTTGTTGCATTAAAACTGTACCTACACCTGTACTAGAAGCATCACAGGCTAAGTAAACTTCTTTTGAGAAATCTGGATACTCTAAAATTGGATTTCATGTCATTATTTCCTTGAGTGTTTGGAAAGCTCTTTCATGTTCTGGCTTCCATTCATAAACTACATCCTTCTTAGTTAAATCTGTTAATGGTTTGGCTATAGTGGCAAATCCCTTAATAAAAGGGCGGTAATAGCCAACCATCCCCAAGAATCTTCTTAAGGCTTTCAAGTTACTTGAGGCTGGATATGCTACAATTGCCTTTATTTTACCTTCCTGCATACGCAGTCCATTTTCACTGATGACATGTCCTAAATATTCTAATGATTTCATCTTGAATTGACATTTCTTAATCTTTATCTTTAATCCTGCACTCTCCGTGCTTTCTAACACTGTTTCTAATGTCTAAAGTGACTATCCAAGTCCTTGCTAGAAATGACTACATCATCTAGATATACTGAAACATCCTCTATATCTCCTAAGATTTGGAGCATTAACCGAGTAAAGGTTAGTGGGGCTGATGTAAGACCAAAGGGCATGACTTCAAACTGTATATATATATAAATACATATAAATATAAGTATATATATATATACATAAATATAAGTATATATATATATATATATATATATATATATAGATATATAAATACATATCAAATATAATAAGTATATATATATATATACTTTTATATTTATATGTATTTATGGTGTAATATATATATATATAATATATATATATATATATATATATATATAATATATATATATATATATAATATATAGGATATGCAGGAACTTCCATATACATTCATAACTTCAGGAAAGCCGAAGACACATGACGAGTTAAAAGGGTTTATTCGTAAAGAAACGTTTCGCACAAGGAACTTTGTGCATCATCAGTCTGTTAAAAATAAAAGTACATTTTAATTAATAAAGCAAAATACACAAATAAAAAAAATTACGATCTAAAATTTTAAATTTTAAAAAAAATTATAATTGTTTATTATACATAATTCAGTTAAAAGTGAAATAAGAAACATTAAAACACGACTACTAAACACCAACCATTCGCTAAGAAAGGAGGAGAGAGAATGACTAGAAATGAGATTGAGGTCAGAAAGAAGACTATGCCAGGTATAGCGGAGACGATGAACTACCGCTATTCAATGAGGGAACAAGTCTTTTGATAAATAATGACTCGAGTGTTGTTAAATACTCAGAGTCCTTATTGTAACCTAAAATGGAGAAGTGCTGTTTCTTGACTTCGACCTTACATTTGATGGCATGATTTTTGATATTTGAATGCTCTGGTCTACTTAATCTCTGGCCAGTTCTAAAACTATACCCCATGTGGCTGCAATAATATCGCATTTGTTTGCAAACAGCCTCTTGGTAGATCCAACGTAAAATACCAGGACATCCTGGGCACGTAAATTTATACACAACATTAGACCTCATAAAAGGCTGCAGACGATCTTTAAAGCAGAACAGGGAGCCAATTTTACTCGGGTTATTCGATATTAATTTTAATTTTAAGCATGGAATTCCACCTTCAATGATTTGAGTAAGTTTTTTTGACAGTTTCAGGTTGGAAATATAAGGAATCGAGGCATACATGAGTTTCTTTGGAACGTCAACAATCGGTGGTACTGGTTTCAGATATTTAGTTAAAATTTTGTTCATTATTTTCTGAACTAAGTCTTTGGGATATGAATTTTTTTGGAAAAAAGATAGTAAAAATTCTATTTCCCTATGAAAAATGTCCCAACTCGAAGAGTACTTCAGGGCTCTATGAACTAAAGTGGAGATAGTGTTAAGTTTAAAACTTCTTTGGCAGGAGCTGTAAAAATTATTGGCTAGACCAGTATACGTTTTTTTCCTTTGGGCCCCTTTGGGCCCCATATTTGCTAACTTTTTTATGTCTCATCTGGAACAGAAATTCTTAGAATCTTGTTCTTCAGCTTTTAAACCTATGTTTTATAGAAGGTACGTTGACGATACCTTCGCCCTTTTTAAACATCAATGGCAGGCAGCAGAATTCCTACAGTATATTAATTTACAACACACTAATATCAAGTTTACTATAGAAGAGGAAAAGGAAAATTGTCTACCATTCTTAGACATTTGCGTTAACAGAATTGACCATCAATTTAATACAGCTGTCTATAGGAAATAAACGTATACTGGTCTAGCCAATAATTTTTACAGCTCCTGCCAAAGAAGTTTTAAACTTAACACTATCTCCACTTTAGTTCATAGAGCCCTGAAGTACTCTTCGAGTTGGGACATTTTTCATAGGGAAATAGAATTTTTACTATCTTTTTTCCAAAAAAAATTCATATCCCAAAGACTTAGTTCAGAAAATAATTAACAAAATTTTAACTAAATATCTGAAACCAGTACCACCGATTGTTGACGTTCCAAAGAAACTCATGTATGCCTCGATTCCTTATATTTCCAACCTGAAACTGTCAAAGAAACTTACTCAAATCATTGAAGGTGAAATTCCATGCTTAAAATTAAAATTAATATCGAATAACCCGAGTAAAATTGGCTCCCTGTTCTGCTTTAAAGATCGTCTGCAGCCTTTTATGAGGTCTAATGTTGTGTATAAATTTACGTGCCCAGGATGTCCTGGTATTTACGTTGGACCCTTTCTTATCCTACCAAGAGGCTGTTGCAAATGCGATATGCAGCCACATGGGGTATAGTTTTAGAACTGGCCAGAGATTAAGTAGACCGAGAGCAATTCAAATATCAAAAATCATGCCATTCCAAATGTAAGATCGAAGTCAAGAAACAGCACTTCTCCATTTTAGGTTACAATAAGGACTCTGAGTATTTAACAACACTCGAGTCATTATTTATCAAAAGACTTGTTCCCTCATTGAATAGCGGTAGTTCATCGTCTCCGCTATACCTGGCATAGTCTTCTTTCTGACCTCAATCTCATTTCTAGTCATTCTCTCTCCTCCTTTCTTAGCGAATGGTTGGTGTTTTAGTAGTCGTGTTTTAATGTTCTTATTTCACTTTTAACTTTGAATTATGCTAATTTTTAAATTATAATTTTTAAATTTAAAATTTTAGATTGTAATTTTTATTGTATTTTTGCTTTTATTAATTTAAAATGTACTTTTATTTTTAACAGACTGATGATGCACAAAGTTCCTTGTGCGAAACGTTTCTTTACGAATAAACCCTTTTAACTTGTCATGTGTCTTCGGCTTTCCTGAAGTTATGTATATATGATATATACTATATATAATATATATATATATATATTATATATATATATATATATATATAATATATATATATATATATATTAATTTTAAAGTTTATTACTTGTGGCTACTTAATGACTTATTATTTATGCCAAACTTTTCTGACTCTCCGATTGGTGAAGATGACTTTGTTTCTTTATTATGCCTTATTATGCAAATTATGCTACACGTTGCTACACTTTACTAGTTTAAATGCGAATTACTTTTTATAAATAAAAGCACTAAGGTTATTTTCATGTTTTGTTGAACCATTTTCCCGTTTTTTGCTCCTGCCGATCTTTAAAAGGCCACATCTCTATTTTTATTAACTACTGGCTTGATTAAGTCGTGGTCCATAAATATATATGCAGAAGTTTCAGTTTTCATGTCACAAATTTAAAGCTGTACAGAGTAATTAAATCATACCACGACTTATGTGCAATCGGTATGGTATGTTAAAATGATATGTGCCTGTAACTGATACGGTATGGGCAAAGCCGGAGTGGCTGTAGTTAACAATGTAGCGTAACAAAATGGCATGGCGGCAGTTAACAATGTAGCGTGGTATTGCTGCAGTTAATGTAGCGTAACAAAATTATATGGCTGCAGTTAACAATGTAGCATAACAAAATGGTATGGCTGCAGTTAACAATGTAGCGTAACAAAATGGTATGGCTACAGTTAACAATGTAGCGTAACAGAAATTGCATGGGCTAAACCAGAGTGGATAAAGTAAGACTGTATTTGAATCCTAGTAAAAACTAATACTAGAACAAATACTAAATCTACTAACTATATAAGGATTAATTCTTTCGGTCCGGTTATATTTCGGTCTGGTTCACGCCAGATAAACCAAGGGTCATGGATGTTATGTTCTAAATATACATTACATTTTGATGTGAAAATATATGATTTTTGATTAACTTAAGTTACTTGATTATTATACTTTACTATACTTAAAATTAGATGGTAGATGACAAGATATAGGAAACAGTCTTGTCAATTGGTAGTAGAGAAAGGAAGTAGGAAGCTTTGTTAATTGGTAGTATATACCAAAGTATGTAGATAAACAAACAGAAAAGAGAGAGGCTGAAAAGTAGGTCATCGAACGTCATGGCTGAACTCTTTTAATGCTAATTAAGAATTATTTTGATGATAAAGGTCAATCAGAAAACGGGAACAGGAAACGTAACAATGGTTAAAAACTACGTATTCCATCGAATGTCATGTCTCTAAGCTTAACAATACCTAGGAATTACTTTTAGATAGCAAATATCTAAGGGTATAAGGGTTAATAAAACGTGACAGGTACCAGGAATGAGACACTGCAAACCATGTATTTAATTTAAAGTTTTAAGATATATTCAGGATTAATATTAATAACCATGGATTACATTTGTATAGCAGATAGCAGTGGGTACAGAAATAGATAAGTCATTCTATAGTATTCTCCCAGCAAAATGGGCAAAACTTCACACGGATGCATCTTGTGAAGGAGAATTGTTACCGAGCTAAAGACAACAATTCGTTACAGCTGAGACAAGACACGTGTTTATACGAAAATAAAATTAACAAACGGAAAAAGAAAATGAGCGAGAATAATTGACATATTTCTTCGCGTCTTAATTGCCTCCTCTTTTGTGTTCTCGTCCAGCTCAGATCAAAGGTATTTCGACAGAGTTCTATCCACAAATTCGTCTTCCATTTGTTTATATTCCAGAGGAAAAGTTCTCCCTAAGAGCGTCTCTCTGTCTTTCAGGTTTATGAAGATTGAGCCTTTTTTTTCTTTTCTTTATCTCACAAACGGAACGCAATTTTCCTTTTATAGTTTTATGAACGTTTGTTCTGGAGGCCCTGTGCGACGCTAGATGCCAGTCTTCTCTTATTGAAATGTATATAGTAAAAATTCTATAGAAATGAGAGACGTAAGATATTATATCATAGAAATTATTGATTCATTTTTCATGATTTAATCATTTTATAAAAATGACATGAACTACAACGCTTGTTTTTTGGGTAGAGGGTAGATTCGCAATTAAGTTTTAATTAAGCTATTTTCATTAGTGTCTTTGAGATTTGTGTAATAACCACCAAAATTATTTAATTCATTTATGACAGTAACAATGGCATATCTGTATGTGTGTTTGTTTATGGAAATCATAAGAGATGCCATGAAGATATGCAAGATTAAATGACAGGAGAATAATACTAATAACTAATTTGTATTAATTATATTAGCAGAGAGGGTTATCCAAAAGAGAAGAATGATGGCATTTAAAAAAACACGACGAGATGTAATATACAGCTAAAGCATAATATCTACAAATTAAACAAAATTTATTTTGTACAAAAAGTGTGGAATGTTTCCAACGTTGTGTTGCAACGTCATACAATAAGTACTTCACCCACTTTAACTGAAAAACAATGCTACACACACCAATGGATGAAACATATAACGAATACACTTTAAAAAATCAAGAATGTTAAAAAATAGATTTCATATAAAAGAAATTTCAAGGTCATTTTAACATTTATTTTATTCGCCTGACATTCAGCAGCTGTTCACGCATTGTCATGCTGCATCATCGTATGATAATCAAGCTTTAGTGTCGGACGAGTTGTATATTCATGAACAGAATATATCCATAATAGTTCAACTTTTAATTGCTTTTCGTTTCGTCAAATTGCATGCTTTCTGGCGTCACTTTTATATGAGTGCTCTCTCTCTCTCTCTCTCTCTCTCTCTCTCTCTCTCTCTCTGACGAAGTCGCGGAAGAAATCCTCTTACGGGAACGAAAGAGATGTGAAATTGCTTTCCCTCATGGCCCAATTTCCAAAGTAATCATGTTAAAGCACAAAATGGGATCCAGTCTCTTCATACACATATATCCTTCTAACATTTCTAAATTCAATGCCGACTGAATGTAATATAATAAGACTTATCGTCACGGATGAAGTGATTCTACGAATTAATTTCATTAAAATAAACCGAAAAGTGCGGAAGGTATTTCACAGTTATCTAGATTTGTTCCTAAACATCACATTCAGTTAGGAAAGAGAGTGACTGGATATTTACTTAAATGATATGAAAGATTTTCAAAGAGCTTATCAAAACAAGGACGTCTTCTGGAGTATCGTCTCAGCAGTGATATGCCTGTAATATCTTCGAAGAACACTGTACTGTACTTTCTAGGAGCCCATATCTCGTATTCAGAAAATAAATGTAACCTGATGCTTAGGTTGCAATAAATTCTTCATCTCCTGTGTTGTTACAAATTTGAATTCTCTCTCTCTCTCTCTCTCTCTCTCTCTCTCTCTCTGACCTCATATCATCATGAATGACTTTTCTAAATTTATTTCGGTATCAGTAACCTAGATGCTGTGACGCCAGTTTTAATAGACACAATTAATCAATCAATGACTTATCTTGCAGTTAACTGCTTCCCAAAAAAATAATTTTTGCCTCATTAATATCACCAAAATTGCAATTACATTGCAATTTTGTACTTTTGGAGTTTTTATACTAAATGTACTTCGCTATTTAGGTCAGGAGAGTTTGAAATGTTTCATGGGATTAGTGACCAGAAATATATCTCTGATGTGCAGTTAATATTGGCTATATGTATAATAGTCCCTGGTAAACTACATCTGTCTACTTGGCCAAATAATACACCTGTTACACTTTGCCATTACAGACTTACAAAAAAATCCCCAAAACAAGCTTGATGAACAACTGGAAAAATATGTTTACCATTTTACCAGGAATTATTTTTTCCCAAGAATGCTTCGATGTTAGTAGAATCGTTTCATTCGCGGAAATTTATTTTTTATGGGTTATTTATCTTAACTTTAGAGTTTCTTATCTGCTCTTTCATAGAATTCAAGTAAAGTAAGCTTTACGGCCAAGAATTTATGAAAACGTTCGTTCGAAGTCTTAATTAAGAAAAGAACCGAATGAACTGATAACCTCGCGGGAATTATCCCTTTTTATTCGAAATATGGCTTATTTCTCTTAATTTTAGAGTTTCTTATCTGCTCTTTCATAAAACGTAAGTAAAGTAAACTTTACGGTCAAGAATTTATGAAAACCTGCACTCGAAACATTAATTAAGAGAAAACGGAATGAACTGATAACCTCACGGGCATTTTTCCTTTTTATTCGAAATCCTTATTATCCTGTACACATGACATCAAACACACTTCATGTATCTTTCCTCTTCAAAGGCAGCCTGGTAAAGAAGGCCGCGATGAAGAATCCAACTTTAACACGCTAGATCTGTTGTGTAGAATCTCTCGCATGACCTGAGACGTGTATTGGCCGTTTCCTCCAATGCAATATCTATTTCGATGACATTTCCAAGGCGCTGGAAACCTTCGGTCTGACAGTTTTCGGCGCAAAGTGGTTCTTTGCAGTGACATGAGAAGGAAGCGTCTGCTTCTTGGAATCAACAACATTCTTTATATGATAGAGCAGTGCATTTCCCTTACCTCTCTCTCTCTCTCTCTCTCTCTCTCTCTCTTCCTAGAGCAGGGGCAACCGTAGTCATTGTTCTACTCGTTGTTTGCCATCTGAATTAATTTTCGTACCTGGCACCTGGCATTCTATTTCTAAACAAAAATCTTTTCTTTTCCTCCATCGATCCCCCCCTAATACAGTCTGTAGGATCATTGGCGTAATAATGAATTGTTGTTGCTCGTACGATTCATAAAGGTCTCGGGTAAATGAGAATTGGTGTTACAATCCCGTAGAGTCTATCAACATCCTGTGTTGAGTGCTAACATACCAAGACTCTGTAGAACTCGCTGCTATTCATTTTTCTTTTCTTCCAAAGTAATAGGGACCTTATAGTTCGCAGGGATTCCAGTCCAGCCTAATAAAATTTCAAATTTATCACGACCATCGCTTTCACAGAGAGAGAGAGAGAGAGAGAGAGGAGAGAGAGAGAGAGAGAGAGAGAGAGAGAGAGAGAGGTACATATTCCAGCGGAAAACATCTTAAAAATCTAAAAGATAAAAGCGATTCTTTCATATCGAGTCCATTCACTATTCCTTTGTAATACATTGAATCTCGAAACGCGAACTTACTAATGAAAGCTGCTCGACATTTTTGTCAAAAAGACCAATTTCATTGATGTGTGAGCTGAAGTCGACTGCGGCATTTTTAATCTGATAGCAACTGATTTCCATTTGCTTTGGAATGACAACGTTTATTCCAAGGACTAGGAATGGGAATGCTGTCAGTAAATATATTTCGCTTTCAACTGGTAATATCAGCTCAAATCCTCGCTTTCAAATAGAGGAGAAATTGCACAAAATAAACAGAGAACGAACTGTTATTTAAGGGTACGAGATTTCTCTGCCTCGGAGAAACAATTGCGAATGATTTCGATGGATTATCATTTCGAAGTGAACTACTGTAACTAAGTCAAATTAAAGTCTGTTGAAAGGAGAGGTGCAGTTGCTACTTAATATATCTGCTTTTTTTTTTAAGATATTATTTTAGTGTTGAAATTTATTTTAGATTGGTGACTAATAAAATCCTTATGAGCTCAAAACAACTTTACATAAATAAAAATCGGGGGCCCTTTAGACAGCTTTGAAATTTTGATAAAAAACAAGATTCTGTTGGTATACAATATATATATTATATATCTATATATATATGATATATATATATATATGTATATATATATATATATATATATATATATATATATATATATATATATATATATATAATTATAAAATTGCTATAACCAGGTTCTTTTCACTCAGGTGGTAAAAATCTTATCTTACCAAAAAGGAACAAACATTCAAGCGGAGCAAATTTAAATTTAATGAGAATTCCACAGAACAGAATAAGTTACCAGCTGATCTAAGAAAAAAAAATACAAAGTATATAATATTAAATAAGTAGACAAATAAACAATGGGCAATTGAAAGTAAGAAAAACATCTCTTATAATATCACTTATCTAATCCGGAAATAATCCAATCCAGGATAACGAAATATATTGGTTTAGAAGTGGCGTGTAAGTAACTTGTGCCACGTGAAGCATATTTACCACGTGTGGCTTAATAAAAACC
>NC_061090.1:33092453-33102453 GCF_015104395.2 Macrobrachium nipponense | reverse complement strand
TTTCGTTCAATAATGGAAAGACCGTTTATTGCCAAGCATTTGCATAAGAAGCGATGCGTGTTTTTTATTTGTCACCCAAAAACTGATACTGGAAGAGGTCAGTAATTTTGAGCTGCAATAAGTGGGAATTGGAAATATAGATAAGGGTAGCGGTCACTGAGGTTGAATTTTTACGGGAGTATTTCTGTGATTAAATTCTATTACTAAACGATTCCGTTAAATAAAATAGTTTTATTTTTACTGAAATTCAACATTGCAGTTATGTATATATGTATATTTTAGGGCTGTTGCCTTGTATAATAAGGCGCCCTATGAGGTAATGTTAGACTTGCGATAATCTTACGCTAAGTCGGTTGGTATTGCACTTCCATATTCATGGTAGTGTCTTGGGGGTTGTAGATCACTTACGAAGTCGGTATTATCTTCTTTGGTTATGACGACGATGTGTTAAACTCATGATGATTCGGTGATGAGGTGAGGTTCTTGTAGAAAACACGAATTATAAAAATATATATATTCTTCTGAGTTTACATGGTTAAGATCAGGTATGATTGTACAAGTCTTCTAATGACGATAGCTTGATCACTTCTGCCAATGATGATGGCTAATTCTATTCTCTCTACATGATAAAGCTTAGGTAAAGAGATACAGGTCTTCTAATGACGATAGCTAACTCTATTCTGTCTACCATCTCGGTTACAAGTCATAAAGGAGCAGACAGTAGCTCGAACATACGAACATACACTCAGATGACATAGTTACTAATCACGTAGGCCGCTTGAGCTATAGGTCACGGTTTTTGTCTCAAGCAGGAAGCTTGGACTAAAGTTTATAAACAATTGAATGACTACAGGTGACGGCATGTTATCTTAGCCTACTTTTATTGTATACGTCATCTTTACCGTCTCTGGTCTGATCACATTCCTGCAAGCGATCTGGTTGACCTCTTTAGTTTTTAGTCTTTTATATATAGGGAGTAACATTCCATATTTCTATTATGTAAACACTTACATATATATATATATATATATATATATATATATATATATATATATATATATATATATATTCATTTATCAGTCAAGGCAGGAAAAATAAAGAGGGAGTACCGAGCGCTTTCGTGTTATTTCAACACATTTTCGAGGTACAATGCTAAAAATACAGAGAACATCTAGCAAAGTAAACATAAAAACTGAAAAAATTGAAAAGCAAGTATTCAAAGTCCGGTTAAAACCAGTACAGCAGGTACAGAACAGTTCAACAGGTAATTGAAAAGAAACAACCCTACAAATCTCGTTAACAACAAAGGGGTCCAGTTTGTACATACCCTGGCTTACATTCATTAAGTCACTGTGATATTTGATAAAAGCAGATTCAATAATATTCCTAAGAGTTATATTATTACAATATAAAACAACTTTTGCCCCCTCCCAATGAATCATGTGATTAAAATTATTGATTTGTAAAAACAAAGCATTCGACATTTGTCCTGTTCTCACACTATATCTGTGTTGTTTAATTCTGGTGTCCAGTCCCTTCCCAGATTGTCCGAGATAAAAACACTTGCAGTTCATGCAAGGAACCCCGTAAATGCAGCCCTGAGAAACTTTGGGAGAATTCCTTATTAGTATGTTTGTTACGAACCCCCTTTTTTTTTGGGTCCTGGTGCAGTTCTTTTATTGCACTATTTATATTCTCAGTGATGTTCAAAAATACTCAGCGTAAAATGGTCAGTGGAGACGAAAACAAAAGGGAAAACTCAACAATATTTATTCACAACAAAAATAACATTAAGTCAACCTTTGTGACTGAGAAAGGCGTACACTAGTCCTCAAATAATCCCGTAGGATCCCTAATCGCCAAGAAAACTAAGCCCTAGATAGAAACATGAGAGAGAACAAACGCAAGTATACATCTAAAAAGGAATATATTCATACCATGGCTGGCCAGGCCAAAATCCAAATATACCTATAGCTATAAGCGAAAGAAAGAATGTGAAGGTAAAAGTGAGGAAAACACTTAAATTCCTACCTATAAATTACAATCTAAACACCCTATTATAACAAACATCAAGGCCGATAGGCCATAAGGACCATCACAGTCTATAAATATAGCATTAATAGATATACATATATATGTATAGAAAAATAGATATATAAAAAAAAATCAACAAACTCCTCACACAAAACAGTGGAAACTTCAATCCAAAATAAATTCAAATCGCCTTTAAGGAGGCCGCCGTTGATCCAATACATCTCAGCTCTGGCAGACGAGGGAGGACATGAATACTCAGGGTAACCACAGATACATGTGAGTCGGAGGAGGTCCTGCCCGACAACACAAAGACAAACTCCTACCTGGTATCTGTCTCCCTACTTGACACCTCACGAGCCAGATTGCTCCCTCAGCAGCAGCTTAAGGTGTCCTTGGAGATAGACTGATGACTGCCAAAGCTCCTCTAGTGCCAGCCAGAACACGATGGCACTCAATACCCTAGGGAAATATATATATATATCCACTAAGGTGGCAGTACGACGAAGTCGCAGGTGACAAAGTCAACTGCGTCGAATACAGGTCACACGACGTCGCAGGTGACAGAGGTGTACCTGCGAAGGGCAGCTCCAAAAACAAGATTCAAGGTTTTCCAATAATCGCCAGCTGCAGAGGTATCAGGAAGCAAAGGAAGGCCCGAACTAACTTTAGGCCGGGCACCGTCTTTCCAAAAGTCACCTCACAGGAGTCCTGCCGCACTCGAAAAATAAACAAACCACAATCGTTAACACGATAGTTCAAGCAATTAAGTGAGCGGGGAGGAGGCGAGAAACTATAGCGTAAACAAAACACTAAACACTTAACATTAACTGCCTTAAGAAATAATGTACTTAAATCTAGAACAAGGTTGACTTAAATAAATCGGAAAATTACGTTACTCTAATAATGTTTTTCAGTGTATTTGAAAATTAAAAAAAAACATTAATATTAAAATTCTTGCAAAAACTTGGAACCTTCCGTAAGAGGTCATTATATGGTAAAACAAGCACAGTATCGTTATTAAAAGCCATTCTCGGAATTATAGAATAAAAACTTTTTTGTGCTTTTTGTAAAGTACATTCACTAAAATATTTAGGGTATTTAAATTTTTCCGATATGTTGAAAATATTTTCAAACTCTTCCTGAAGAAATTCCGGGCTGGAGATACGTAAGGCTCTTAAAAACATGGAAGAAAAAGTAGCCTTCTTAACTTGATTGCTATGGTTAGAATAATAGTGAATGTATGAATTTACGTTTGTAGGTTTTCTATACACTGAGTATTTGAAGCTATTTAGAGTACGGTGAACATTTACATCCAAAAATGAAAGACAACCATCACGTTCTTCTTCACAAGTAAAATTAATGGAAGGTACCAAATTGTTCAGTTTAAAGAGAAATGCATTTACATTTTCGGTTAGAGGCCATATGCAAAAAATATCATCAACATATCTAAACCACAGAACACCATAAGGCAAAATATTAGGTAAAAATCTTATGGTGTTCTGTGGTTTAGATATGTTGATGATATTTTTTGCAAATGGCCTCTAACCGAAAATGTAAATGCATTTCTCTTTAAACTGAACAATTTGGTACCTTCCATTAATTTTACTTGTGAAGAAGAACGTGATGGTTGTCTTTCATTTTTGGATGTAAATGTTCACCGTACTCTAAATGGCTTCAAATACTCAGTGTATAGAAAACCTACAAACGTAAATTCATACATTCACTATTATTCTAACCATAGCAATCAAGTTAAGAAGGCTACTTTTTCTTCCATGTTTTTAAGAGCCTTAAAAACATGGAGAGAGAGAGAGAGAGCGAGCACAGGAAAAGTATCACGCTCAAATCTTTATTTGCAAGTCATGTTTTCTAATTCGACTCCAGTCAGCTGATCTATTCCTAGCCTCTGTATTTTTTTTATTTCCAAAGACCCTTATATATTTGAAGCCCTAATTCTATTTTTATATATTATATATCTAAGGCTATTTTTATGGAGATGGATTCTGTATCCTGTATCCCTTTATAGATATTACCGATAGCCTAAATTTAAAAAAAAAAGTAATGTTTCGTCTAAATGTAAAATATTATGATAAATTCAAATCTTCATGACACGAAAGAGTTAATATAGTATTAAAGCTATGTAACCACTTCTAACTTGCTGCTGCAAATTGAGGAAGAATTCTCCCATGAACTCCCAGATCTTTTTGCGTTTGTATTTCATCTCCTCTCTCCCCTTTTTCCTTTATTTTCCCCTCTCTCCTTTCTTTCATCAACAATTTCGCAACTCCTCTCGGTGATGGAGGGAGGAACGAGGCGCCCACAGACATTTCACGTCGGGAACACTTGAATGTTTGTTAGGAGAATGAACCTTCAGAGACAAAAGGGAATGGGACTCGGTCAACGGCAGACCTCCAATAAACAATGAGAGAGAGAGAGAGAGAGAGAGAGAGAGAGAGAGAGAGAGAGAGAGATTGCAAAGGAAACGTATGCGTCAAGAGAGGAAACATAAAACACAAACGTATACTAGAGATTTTAATGAAAAGAAACCATGGCGTCTAGAAAAAAAGACAAAACAGAACTTGCACTACAGGCAATCAAAGAGAGGAGTTACCCAATAGATAGAAATATTCCCCAGATTCGTTTTTATCTGCTGACAATTAAAAGGTGTGATCAATTTCTATCTGTCTTCTTCTTCTTCTTCTTCTTCTTCTTCTTCTTCTTCTTCTTCATTATATCTCGTTTCATTTTCCCTATGGCATATGGGCATTCAATAATGTGATCAGAAATGAAAATTGGAACAAGAAAAAAAAGGAGTGAAGGAATTAAGTAGTAAAATTCCGATTCCAAATCCGATTGTAAATAGAAACTGAATAAAAATATATTTTTCTTACATTTGCAAGACGAAATATCTATGACTAGGAATAGAAATGTAGCTTATTTAAGTGAGTTTTTAAAATATATATATATTTTTTTAAACTAGGAGGAAAGGTACAGACTCGGGCTAGCACTTAAAGAGACCTTCTATACACTACAATATAAAACGTTTAACAATATATACACTTCTTTGGAAGCCCTTTCTATAGGACACGAAACAATGGTTCAAGATATAAAAGCACTTGCTGTGGCAGAGCACGAAGAAAGCTATGAAATATATTTCAAAACCAAGGACCCCACAGATTCTGTTCTTCGTACAGTTCAGCGGAGGATATACTCGGCTTCTTCGTCTTGACAATATAAGCGAGAGTAGATCAGTTTCAAGAGCAGTTTGACAGTTGAAGTTAATCGTCACAAGGCTTGAGAAAGGAGACCAGGAAAATGAATCGTGGACAAAATGTATTTAAATCTCAGTTATTCCCACCATCCTTGCCTCTTTTTATGCTAGCGTAGCTATTTGATTATTTTTATTGCTTTGGTCCAAGTAATGGATGGCTTACGTAGAGGAATGACTGTCAGCTTTAATTTGTTTTTGTCTTCCACAATATTCCATATTTACTCATATCTTTTCACAGCTAATTACCAAAGCCTCAATAAATGGACATACCACTGACATGCGTATGGGCAATTGATTAAGCAGGCAAAGCAAGATAAAATTAGCAACAATTATTTAAATTCTTTATCTATATATATTTTCTCGCTATTCCTGTTTGTATATGACCTCGTTTCATATCCACCCACCTGTTCACATTATCAGGCCCATTCATCCCAAACCTGACACCTGACGATGTTAATTGGCTGTGGACACCTTTAATTGCTCTCTCTAATTTCATGGAAAAGAAATTCAGTCCCCATTCGGAATATACGAAAGTTATTACCAGCCCTAATTCCTTTCCAACAGACGTTTACTTTCAAAATAAAAGGGCTTGTTTGTGTTTTCCACATTAGATATTAGCGTTCCGTGAAGCCTAATCAAACTTACATTGTTGTTTATGCTTAGTGAGACTCGGAAATACCGCTTGTAACCTCTCTCTCTCTCTCTCTCTCTCTCTCTCTCTCTCTCTCTCTCTCTCTCTCTCTCTCTCTTCTTTAACGTAAATATATGCACACATCCTACGGAGCGCATCTTGTCTGTTTTCGTGCAAAGTCCTGTCTCCTCGGATAGACTAACAAGTCTTTGAGACATGCTAATCCTTGTAACTCCTTCTAACTCCTTCTAACATTTAGGATTCTTAAAATCCTTCAAATATCGTTCTACCGTCGACTTTCTAAAGCTATGTAACCTTTAAAGTACACCTAATAATTAACACTCCATTACTTTTTTCTATAAATAAGGTTTTACTTATTTATCAAGGCGGAATGATTATGAAAATATCATGAGTTAAGGCATATCCCCAATATTCTACATAAGTATTATTCTCATTTGTCACGTCAATGTGTTTTTCAGTTACCAAGTACTACCACGTAACAAAAAAAAAAAAAAAATAATAAAAAGAATATCGGAGCTTGAACTCTTCGTATCACTTTTAATAAAAACGCCCCTCTAAGATATTTCCGTCCTCGGCAAGCATTAAAACAGAAAATTCAAGAGTGAGAAAGGAACAGCGGCCTTTAATATCACCCAGAATATCCGGAGGGTAGGAGGCGAGAGAACGTACTCTCTTCCACTGCATCTGCTGTGTCAAGGATTATCATAAACAGCAGATGTTAAAGGCAGCTGTGGAAAAATGGCCTCTTCCCTTCTATTCGTTTCTCGTCCTTTCACGTTTCATGGTTATATAAGACCCGAATATTGTTTTAAGAGTTTATTTACAATTTGATTATACTGGGTACGTGTGCAGGGTCTCAGGAATTTCATAGGGAAACTGGTTTCGTTTTATTTGCTATTCAGGGTTTTTGGGCCTTGATATCTGTAGGTCGGAGAAATCCATTGAGGTTTCCAAAGGCAAATAACTTACTGACTTTTGAATTTTGGGATCTTTCCTAAATATTGAGGGGGTCGTTATCTATGACTAATATTCCTTAGGGGTCATTATCTCTATGATATTTACAGTCTTTTATTTTTTTTACTGTCATCCCCCATAAAGGTGGCTACATATCGGATTTAAACCCCTAGCGGTCACTATCTAGGAAAAATCTGAATTTTATTTTTAGGACAATTTTATTTTTCTAAAGGATCCATGAACAGTGTGCACTGATCGAAAACACGTCACAGCGTCTGTTCACTAATATAAACATACATATAACTTTCTGACTTGTTTTGAATTTTATTTTACGGGCAATTTTTTTTGAAGGATCAATGAACCGTATTCGCTGATCGAAAACTTATCATGAAGTCTGTTCCCTAATATAAAGATACTTGTTATAATAGTTTAAATAATCCATTCGAAAATTTTAAATAACTCAAAGGCAACTTTTCCGTAATGTAAACGAGACTGAATTGTTAATAATTTAAATAATATTATCAGAATATATAACGATCTTTGAAAATTCAGAGCCATAAGGAAGGCCGGTAAAAAAATATGCAAACATAAAAACAGCCACAAATTACGTCCCACAGACTTTGTTGGCTGAGGATATCACGAGAAAAATAACAAGGAAAAATGAAATTTAATTTATGTGCAATATTTGAAGCCAAAACAGTCAGGGTCATTTTTTAACATCCAAGAAAAAACAGCGAGGCTGCATAACGAGCTCTTTGTATTTTTGTTTATTTCAAAGACGTTTTTTGTTTGTTCAGTTTTTCCCTGGTCGTGGTATGTTTGGGGAGGGGGGGGGGGGGGGGGGGAGAGGTTGTGAGGGAGTGGATGGAGTAGGGGCAAGAACAGCTTACCAACATCAGGTCAGTCAATATTCGCGCACGAACGACCGAATGTCTGCGACTTATGCAAATTGATAAAGACGATTACAAATTGCCTGTGGTATTATTCCTCTATCACCTTTCTCCTTTCCTTGTTCGTCTATCTCCTTCCTTAATCTCTGTCTCGTTCAATTTTCCTTCCAACTAAATGAAGACGAAGCGAATGTATTCTTGACGTCAGACCTTAGTCGAAAATAACTTAACATGAGATTTCTTGATCACGCAAAATACATCCCAAAAAATAGAACGTAATTAAACATCAATTTAGGAAATTTACTTTACACAAATACCCAGGTTTTTCAGTTGCACTCCCTCGAACTCTAAGCTCTATATAATTGCTTAAAGCAATCAAGTGTTCGATGGACTATTAAGTTGCGCAAAGGCAAAAGTTCTCTCTCTCTCTCTCTCTCTCTCTCTCTCTCTCTCTCTCTCTCTCTCTCTCTCTCATAACTCATTTTCATCTAAAGTTATTAATTAAATCCATAATCAAATTACGTAATAAAAACGAACTGGATCATTTCAATGTAATAATCTCGCCACCGCTGAACCATTAACCAGGGATTTGATATTAATTTGTACATAATTGTCAATTTGCTGCACGTTTCGGCTGTGATATTTTCTAATAGTTGTAATTAAAGGTAGCTTCTATTATTCATATAGGGATGTACGTCTCTTAAGTTTATAAAGTGGAAAACTACTTCTAAAGAGAATTTTAAAGGTATTCCTAGATAGCTATTGTTTAAAATATGTAATACATTTTACCAAAATGAAAATTAGTCGTATTCCTGTAACATTTTTAAAGAGAATTCTGAAGGCAGCTTTAGATAAATGTAACGCATTTTGTCCAACTGAAATAAATCTGTATTCATGTTAATATAAATGTATCCTTGACAAAAAATTCGTAATCAAGAATAGACTCCACGCATAACTAGAACGGAATCTCAAGGAACAAAAATAAAATGTATATTGATATGAATCAACCCTTAGTAATTCAAAAGTGTTACGTAAGGCGTTGCATAGTGCTGTGTTATTATTATTATTATTATTATTATTATTATTATTATTATTGTAGTTGTTCTAAGGGATCCACGATAATAAAAATGTTAAAAGTTCATGTATCAATTATAAATACTTCATAAAAGCTTTCGAACCCTTCCCTGGGTTCATCTTCATTTGGACTGAAGATGAACTTAGGGAAGGGTTCGAAAGCTTTTATGGAGCGTTTATAAATTCTAGACGAACTTTTAACATTTCTGTCATTTTGGACTCCCCCTTAGAACATTGTATATACGCTCGTGATAGAGAGTTATTCCCAACCCATTATTATTATTATTATTATTATTATTATTATTATTATTATTATTATTATTATTATTCATGAAGTCTATTGACATGGAACAAGCCTACCAAAGGAGCCACTGACCTGCAAATTCAAGAATATGTTAGTTTCAACCTCCCACCGCCTAAAGAACCCCACGGACACTGCAGCAGTAACTGATCATGACACAGAGCCAGTGATTTTCCATCGTCCTGGGGGAGAGGACGCAAACCTGCAACATCCGATTGGCATGTCACAACACTAATCACCATACAGCGGACCAGCAAATATAGATATATATATATATATATATATATATATATATATATAGATATATATATATATATATATATATATATATATATATATGATATATATATATCTATCTATCATCTATCTATCTATCTATCTATCTATCTATCTATCTATCTATATATATATATATATATATATTATATATATATATATATATATATATATATATATATATATGTGTGTGTGTGTGTGTGTGTGTGTGTGTGTGTACATAAATACCCCATATTCCTTTTTATAATATACCTGAATCATGTTCGTGTTACTCATTTGGGAACCTGTCAATTACTCGCCTAAACTTTAGGGCCAATGAACCGCCACTTTCACAAATGGGAATTAACGAAAATCCTTTTTTCATAAACCTTTATAACCCTGAGAGCGATATTACACTTAGTCTATGAAGGTAATTACAAAATAGTGAAATTTGTTTGGTTATTAGACTTTTAGTTCATAGGAGAGAGAGAGAGAGAGAGAGAGAGAGAGAGAGAGAGAGAGAGAGAGAGAGTTGCAATTGTGTGGAAAAAATGTTTAAGCATCAAAATGAA
>NC_061090.1:33072453-33087453 GCF_015104395.2 Macrobrachium nipponense | reverse complement strand
ATATTAAACCCCAATAACTACAATGAAAAACAATATAGCGTATGCATTGAAATTGGAAATTAATATCAATGCAAGCGTACATACATATACGTATACATACATACATACATCCGTATATGGTTGTCCAGTGGTTAACAACGTACCCTCACTAGCGACCCGAAATCGTCCCGGGTACGGAGATAAAGTGTGTTAGGACCACTTCCCAAAATAGTAACTCAATTGGAACCCGCTGACTCAAGCTGTGAGTTAAGTCTGCTGTAATTAGGTGATAGGAGAATAGGCGCAGGTAGCTGGTCTTGTCCAACTGGTGTGATCACTCCCTCTGATAGGGAAGGGTACGAAGTAGGATATATATATATATATATATATATATTATATATATATATAATATATATATAGATAATACGTAAATATATATATATATATATATATATATATATATATATATATATATATATATATATATATATATATATAGTATATGGGTGAAAGGAAGCAAGGATGGAAGGCCCGTGAATTATTAGCCCTTACTTTTGCTGAAAATCAATACATCACTATGCATCATCTTAAGAATTGCTTTTAAATTAAATAGTATTTTTATATCTATAATTACATTTCAGTTGGGAATCACAATTAGTAATGGAATATTTATGCAGTTCACGTGTAATATATATATATATATATATATATATATATATATATATATATATATATATATACTAAATATATATATATATATATATATATATATATATATATATATATATTATATATATATATATATTTATATATATATATATATATTAATATATATATATATATATATTATATATATATATATACATATAAAGTACATACGTGTATATATATTACCTATATATATTTTTATTCATATGTATTCATAATAAAAATAATATGGAGCTTAAATTACAAAAACTAAAATGAATAAATTTTGAGTAGATTCAAATAGAGGACAAGGGAGCCTCAAATACTAAGGATAAACGAATCTAGTATATAGCAGTGGCTTGAATATAATATAGAGTAAAACGTAAACCAGAGATCCAGTTACTGTTAATTTCTTTCAATAATGATAAAAGTAAGTCTCAAATACATACACGGGGTGACCACGGCACGAAATGGACACCTACCCAATACTTACTTTCAACATTGAAGAAGAAAAGTCTTGAGAAGATAATAAAGGAAAAAGGAATTTGGGAAGAACAATATACAGATGAGGAAACTCAGGCTTTCGTGAGATTGCTCGAAGTGGGTAAGAAGCAATTGCAAACGATTTCTTATTCTTCTTGCTGCACTTACGGGATGAAGGTAGGATGGCAGCTGATCTTATTGTCTCCTCTGTAGTGTTTTCGGTTTTTGGGGAGGAATTCATCTGGCTCTCTCTCTTTCTTTCTCTCTCTTACACACACACGCACACACACAAGCAACACATATAATTATATATATATATATATATATATATATATATATATATATATATATATATATATATATATATATATATATATATATACACAACACATACATATGAATATATATATATATATATATATATATATATATATATATATATATATATATATATATATATATATATATAAGCGAATAACACGCGACAGATATTCCGCCTATTATTTTCCAGTGGTATTCGATTATATCATAGAGTCACGCTCATCTACTATGAATTTTTAAGCTTATGTATATATGTATACAAATGTACATATATACAAACATGCCTGTATACATATATACATACATACCTATGTTCGTATCTAATTTCTAATATATTTTTCTATGTTACTGTTAAGGTCCTTTTAGAAATCTACTCAGTGTGTGTTTGTGTGTGTGTGTATCTGTGTGCGTGTGTGCGTATACAACACTGCTTATTAACTATGTTTGCATTTGTGTATGCAAGAGTTAGTCTTTTGTTCGTTATTCCCAAAATATTTTTTGTCTAAACGTTGCAACATGGCTCTAAAACTGTTTGAAATCACTTACAGTAATTTCTCTGAAGAATTTCAATTAAAATTCAGAGAGTTTTTATCAAAGACGCCATTGCGTTTAGTATTATAGCTATTACTGAGTTCGTATGCAAATTGTTTACCCGCATGTTGATCCTATCTTTTATTGACAAAGAGATATGCTCGTATGATGTGTTCTTTCTCTTTAGTTTGTATTTTGATGACTATCCTTTGTTGTTTCAAAACACCGGTTATCATCGTTTCATTTGTCAAAAGGCTGCATTATTGCCATTTTATCAAGGTATATTTGAATTTTAGTTTTTCAAGCGAAGTAGTGTTTTTTATTAGAAAATGCTAATCTCGGCATTCTAATTATAGTTTGTTAACAATAAAAATACAGACGTAACTTCTGGTCGACAAAATTATTATTATTATTATATTTCAGAAGATGAAAACTGCGGATGTGGAACGATCCCACAAAAAGGGCCGTTGACTTGAAATTCAAGCTTCCAAAGAATATGATGGTGTTCATTAGGTAGAAGTAAGAGGAAGTAAAAGGGAAAACGGAAAGAAGAGATAGCACTTATTAAGAAAAAGAAACAAAAAATAAGAAGATGAATATTTAAAAATATATTGAAATGTAAGAAAAATAGTATTAGGGTAGTGATGCATTGCATCTTCGATTAAACATCTGAAATTCCAACTGCAAGATATCCTCTGGGAGGATGTTCCACAGTTTAGTAATGCTTACAGCACAACACGCGAGGTGAACTGACGACACTGCCTTTCTACGGTAATGCACTAGTGACTGTGAAAGGGATATGGAAGGGGATACTTAATGTAGGGCGGAACAGGAGGAAGATGAGGGGTGGAGGGGGGGGGGGGTTAATGGATGGAGTCGACTGACAATTTGCAGTCGTTCCGTCGTTTGTATGATTACTGACCTACTGCTGGAAAGCTATCACCTCTCTCTCTCTCTCTCTCTCTCTCTCTCTCTCTCTGCCCCATGGATCCACCCACCGATCAGAAACAAAAGGGAAAAGAAATAATAAAAAAAAAGCCTCGTTATGCATTGTCGCTATTTTTTCAAACACTCTTGAAAAATGAACTGCCCCTGTTATGGCTGTGGATGTTTCACACAAAAGATATATTTTTAGATAAGTGTTTTCCTTTCTTTATTTCTTGAATTTTTTTATGTATATCTTTGATTTTAATACCCACTTCCTATTAGCCCTACGCATGCAGAGATCGTAAAATTCCTATTATCTGTTTGTTTATTATGCTATGTTTGGTTTTAAATGTACCTGTATTGACATTAGTAAACTAAACTATTTAACAACAATATTCTAAGTGTGGTTTTTAGAATTCAAAGCCTTTAAAATATTGTTTTGTACGTTATGTTGCTTACTAAATATCTTTTTATACCATTTACTTGTTTTTTCTTTAACCCTCAAAAGAAATAGTTTTATTCCCATAAAGTACCCTCTTTCTATGAGGCATGAAGACAGCCTAATCAGGTCAGAGCGTAATTTTATTAGTTATTGAAATGACAGACAAGTAAACGTTCTATTCGACGTAGAGAGATAGGAAAGGTAGGCATTACTCTGGGAAGAAAGCGACTAGTAAAACTGTTAAACATATCTACCAACCTTATTTTTATATTTATTCTTTTGCAAAACATTTCCTAGTAAATACTGACAGAAAACTGTTCACTGTGTCTGGGGTCTGTCTCCTCTTCATTATTTCTTCATTATTCATTTTCCTACTTTTGCAGTGGCTCGAGACAGTGCGTTAATTAACTGACACTTTTTCTGTTGTTTCCTTCTGCTATTATTATTATTATTATTATTATTATTATTATTATTATTATTATTATTATTATTTTGCTCTATCACAGCCCTCCAATTCGACTGGGTGGTATTGTATAATGTGGGGTTCTTGGGATCGTACCTAGTGCTCCTATGATTATGGGTACAATTTCCACCGGCATATCCCATATCCTTCTTATTTCTATTTTCAGGTCTTGATACTTATCCATTTTTTCCCTCTCTTATTATTATTATTATTATTATTATTATTATTATTATTATTATTATTATTATTATTATTATTATTACTCAGAAGATGAAACATACTCATATGGAAGAAGCCCAAAGAATATGGTGTTCATTAGGAAGAAATAATAGTACGTACATAATATATATTTCCTTGACAGTTAAAACTATACCTAGTACCTAGGGGAGAGAGAGAGAGAGAGAGAGAGAGAGAGAGAGAGAGAGAGAGAGAGAGCTTTCGTCCGTTGTTTTGCTCTAATTTAATTATCTACGTCATTTGATCTCATGCCTGTCGCATCTGCATTTTTAGTGGTTGATTTTAATATGAACTCATAAGATTCTCGAGTGACAATGATATCCTTTACATCAACTCGCAAGATAAAAGAATCTCAATCCTGTTATTCCAACAGATTTGTTTTGTCGATTCTGCTTTGTTTCCGTTGGAGACGCGGAAGTCGCTCTCGGTGCGAAAGGCGACGTGAAAATAGAAAGCCAGTGAATCACTCCTTCATGAGACTCACTTTATCCAGGTCTTGGGAAGTGAGGACGAAATGGAAATCCATTCGGCCAAGGTGGCTGTCCATGCGGAAAGACTTTCTCTGAGAGAGAGAGAGAGAGAGAGAGAGAGAGAGAGAGAGAGAGAGAGAGAGAGAATGGGAGGGGTGTGTTTCGGAGTGGAAGGGGTTGGGTTGCCGGAAGTTTATATGCAAGTTAGATGACACGTTTGGCATTTAAGGTTTTCTACTTACTAGATCCCAAAGGGACTCATTTTCCTTTCTTCCTCTTTGTGCTTGCTCTAGGCAAAAGCATTTTTGCAAATCCGTGAAATACGATGACATGAAAGCTTTAAGGAAATACGCAACACAGAACTAACACAGCCCCAAAACTGTGAATATTAGTTGAATGTAATTATTTATATTAATTAAGATTAAGACCCAATTGGATGACAGAAGATACTTCCCAGAACTGTGAATATTAGGTAAATGCAGTTATTTATTTGAATTCAGGTACAAATTAATAACACATGAAATAATAATTGAAAAGGTAGTTATGACCTAGATATCAGACAAAACGGCAGACTATAAACAACGATAAGATGAAATGAGAACACAGAAAAGGCTCCCAAAACATAAAGAAAGAAGGTAGTTAAAATACTAATAAGAAGGAAACCAGCAGATTATCAATAATACGTTCCTTAGGTAAATGTTATGAATCTGTTTTCCGAAGATTTTCGTCTGTGCTCATCACCAACGCACGTCGTCTTTTGTGAAGCCTTCATGTCATCGTATTTCACGGATTTGCGAAAATGCTTTTGCCTAGAACAAGCACAAAGAGGAAGAAAGGAAAATGAGTCCCTTTTGGATCGAGTAAGCAGAAAACCTTAAATTGTGCTGCCCCGAGGGATTCAAATCATCTCCCTCTCGCGCTTAAAAGGGTTTGGATTTTTTTTTTTTTTTTTTTTTTTTTTACTTCGTCGGGATCTGAAGAAGAGGAGATGATTCAGTTTTCGTTTTGATCGAATTTTCCCTTATGAGAATAATTGAAATAATTCAATTTTTGTAAGTACGGTTTCTTGCCGAAAATTGTATTTATATAAGAGAAATTAAAACAATTTTATTTTTATGCACGGTTTCTTGACGAAAGCTGTACTTATATCAGAGAAATTAAAACAATTTTATTCTTGACGAAAATTTTACTTATGTCAGAGAAATTAAAACGATTTTATTACTATGTAAGGTTCCTCAATGATAATTATATTTTTTGATCAGAGTACATAAAGTAATGATATTATTTTTACGTGCGGTTTCTTGATGAAAACTATTTTGATCAGAGTAATTACGGTAATAATTTAATTCTTATGCATAGTTTCTTAATGAAAACGATATATATATATATATATATATATATATATATATAATATATATATATATATATATATATATATATATAAGATTAATTTAAAGTAATAATAACGTTCTAATGAAAGGTTTATTTGGCTTAATTGTCTGTGTAGGACCTGTGTCATTTATACATACATAATTCAAGAACCATCTTCAGCAAGGAACATTACGTATACTTAAGGTGCGTACCATTTCACATTAGAATAATCATTTCAAAAACCATCTTTAGGAAGATATGCTCGAGCATAAACAAAACATTTCTCGGGTCATATAACTATAGATTTCTTCATTTTAAATCGCTGGGAACAAAAACGGGATATTCAAAAGAAGGAAAACTGTAGGCAAGGAAAGAACCTGTACTCGGAATTCTCATTCCCACCGAAGGAAAGGAAGAAATATCGGAGCGAAGCGAGGTAAAGTATGAGAGACGAAAGAATTTCTCGGACAATGAATGCCTCAGTCAGTATCGAAAAATGAAAAAAAAAAAATAATAATAATAAGAAAAAGCACAGCTGAAGGAAGAAGCTTCCCAGGAAAGATGGGAAAAATATCAAATTCCATTACTGCTTCTAAGATATTACTGAAATTCAGGGATGAGCTTTGAAGGTTTCGAGAGATCGAAGGAATAGAAACGTCATGAAATGGAAATGATTCGTTTCGTAGCATTGTTATTATACGTTTGTTATTTTTCTGGTCAACAAAAAATTAATTGTTTGTTGGTGTTAATTCATAAAAAGTAAAATAATTTCTTAATTTAAATATGCATATCTTTCCTAACATACTTGTTCGCATAACAGTAACAACAACAACAACATTAATAATAATAATAATAATAATAATAATAATAATAATAATAATAATAATAATAATAATAATAATAATATCACGACAGACAGAGTCAGACACCAACCAAAGAAAATGCCAAACTGGAAAGCCCCAGTTCCCGATGAAGTCCATGGATACTGGCTCAAAAACCTCAAGGCCCTACACCCACGAATAGCAGAACAACTCCAGCATTGTATCTCAAATCACCATGCACCTAAATGGATGACCACAGGAAGAACATCCTTAGTACAAAAAGACAAGAGTAAGGGAAATATAGCCAGTAACTACAGGCCTATCACCTGCCAACCAATAATGTGGAAGTTACTAACAGGTATCATCAGTGAAAGGCTATGCAACTACCTAGAGGAGACAAACACCATCCCCCACCAACAGAAAGGCTGCAGAAGGAAGTGTAGGGGCACAAAAGACTAGCTCCTGATAGACAAAATGGCAATGAAGAACAGTAGGAGAAGGAGAACCAACCTAAGCATGGCATGGATAGACTATAAGAAAGCCTTCGACATGATACTACACACATGGCTAATAGAATGCCTGAAAATATATGGGGCAGAGGAAAACACCATCAGCTTCCTCAAAAATACAATGCGCAACTGGAATACAATACTTACAAGCTCTGAAATAAGATTAGCAGAGGTTAATATCAGGAGAGGGATCTTCCAGGGCGAATCACTGTCCCCACTACTCTTCGTAGTAGCCATGATTCCCATGACAAAAGTACTACAGAAGATGGATGCCGGGTACCAACTCAAGAAAAGAGGCAACAGAATCAACCATCTGATGTTCATATACGACATCAAGCTGTATGGTAAGAGCATCAAGGAAATAGATACCCTAATCCAGACTGTAAGAATTGTATCTGGGGACATCAGGATGGAGTTTGGAATAGAAAAATGTGCCTTAGTCAACATACAAAAGGCCAAAGTAACGAGAACTGAAGGAATAAAGCTACCAGATGGGAGCAACATCAGACACATAGATGAGACAGGATACAAATACCTAGGAATAATGGAAGGGGGGGATATAAAACACCAAGAGATGAAGGACACAATCAGGAAAGAATATATGCAGAGACTCAAGGCAATACTCAAGTCAAAACTCAACGCCGGAAATATGATAAAAGCCATAAACACATGGGCAGTGCCAGTAATCAGATACAGCACAGGAATAGTGGAATGGACGAAGGCAGAACTCCGCAGCATGGTTCAGAAAACCAGGAAACATATGACAATACACAAAGCACTACACCCAATAGCAAATACGGACAGAATATACATAACACGAAAGGAAGGAGGGAGAGGACTACTAAGTATAGAGGACTGCGTCAACATCGAGAACATAGCACTGGGCCAATATCTGAAAACCAGTGAAGACGAGTGGCTAAAGAGTGCATGGGAAGAAGGACTAATAAAAGTAGACGAAGACCCACAAATATACAGAGACAGGACCTTGATAAACAGAACAGAGGAGTGGCACAACAAACAATGCACGGACAATACATGAGATACATGAGACAGACTAAAGAACTAGCCAGCGATGACACATGACAATAGCTACAGAGGGGAGAGCTAAAGAAGGAAACGGAAGGAATGATGACAGCGGCACAAGATCAGGTCCTAAGAACCAGACATGTTCAAAGAATGATAGACGGGAATAACATCTCTCCCATATGTTGGAAGTGCAATACGAAAACTGAAACCATAAACCACATAGCAAGCGAATGCCCGGCACATGCACAGAACCAGTACAAAAAGAGGCATGATTCAGTAGCAAAAGCCCTCCACTGGAGCCTGTGCAAGAAACATCAGCTACCTTGCAGTAATAAGTGGTACGAGCACCAACCTGAGGGAGTGATAGAAAACGATCAAGCAAAGATCCTCTAGGACTACGGTATCAGAACAGATAGGGTGATACGTGCAAATAGACCAGACGTGACGTTGATTGACAAAGTCAAGAAGAAAGTATCACTCATTGATGTCGCAATACCATGGGACACCAGAGTTGAAGAGAAAGACAGGGTAAAAATGGACAAGTATCAAGATCTGAAAATAGAAATAAGAAGGATATGGGATATGCCAGTGGAAATTGTACCCATAATCATAGGAGCACTAGGCACGATCCCAAGATACCTGAAAAGGAACCTAGAAAAACTAGACGCTGAAGTAGCTCCAGGACTCATGCAGAATAGTGTGATCCTAGAAACGGCGCACATAGTAAGAAAAGTGATGGACTCCAAAGGAGTCAGGATGCAACCCGGAACCCCACACTATAAATACCACCCAGTCGAATTGGAGGACTGTTATTGAGCAAAAAAAAAAAAAAAAAAAAAAAAAAAAAAAAAAAAAAAAAAAAAAAAAAACAATAATAATAGGGAGGAAACCCTATCTTAAAAATGTTTTATTAATATTAATAAAAGTTATTATTCATAATAAATAAAACTCTCTAGGTAGCCACTGTAATAATAATAATAATAATAATAATAATAATAATAATAACAATAATAATAATAATAATAATAATAATAATAATAATAATAATAGAACAATGCGCCTTAGTCAACATACAAAAGGCCAAAGTAAAAAGAACTGAAGGGATAAAGCTACCAGATGGGAACAACATCAAACACATAGATGAGACTGGATACAAATACCTGGGAATAATGGAAGGAGGGGATATAAAACACCAAGAGATGAAGGACACAATCAGGAAAGAATATATGCAGAGACTCAAGGCAATACTCAAGTCAAAACTCAACGCCGGAAATATGATAAAAGCCATAAACACATGGGCAGTACCAGTAATCAGATACAGCGCAGGAATAGTGGAATGGACGAAGGCAGAACTCCGCAGCATAGATCAGAAAACAAGGAAACATATGACAATACACAAAGCACTACACCCAAGAGCAAATACGGACAGAATATACATAACACGAAAGGAAGGAGGGAGAGGACTACTAAGTATAGAGGACTGCGTCAACATCGAGAACAGAGCACTGGGGCAATATCTGAAAACCAGTGAAGACGAGTGGCTAAAGAGTGCATGGGAAGAAGGACTAATAAAAGTAGACGAAGACCCACAAATATACAGAGACAGGACAATGACAAACAACAGAAGACTGGCACAACAAACCAATGCACGGACAATACATGAGACAGACTAAAGAACTAGCCAGCGATGACACATGGCAATGGCTATAGAGGGGAGAGCTAAAGAATGAAACTGAAGGAATGATAACAGCGGCACAAGATCAGGCCCTAAGAACCAGATATGTTCAAGGAACGATAGACGGAAATAACATCTCTCCCATATGTTGGAAGTACAATACGAAAAATGAAACCATAAACCACATAGCAAGCGAATGTCCGGCACTTGCACAGAACCAGTACATAAAGAGGCATGATTCAGTGGCAAAAGCCCTCCACTGGAGCCTGTGCAAGAAACATCAGCTACTTTGCAGTAATAAGTGGTACGAGCACCAACCTGAGGGAGTGATAGAAAACGATCAAGCAAAGATCCTCTAGGACTACGGTATCAGAACAGATAGGGTGATACGTGCAAATAGACCAGACGTGACGTTGATTGACAAAGTCAAGAAGAAAGTATCACTCATTGATGTCGCAATACCATGGGACACCAGAGTTGAAGAGAAAGACAGGGTAAAAATGGACAAGTATCAAGATCTGAAAATAGAAATAAGAAGGATATGGGATATGCCAGTGGAAATTGTACCCATAATCATAGGAGCACTAGGCACGATCCCAAGATACCTGAAAAGGAACCTAGAAAAACTAGACGCTGAAGTAGCTCCAGGACTCATGCAGAATAGTGTGATCCTAGAAACGGCGCACATAGTAAGAAAAGTGATGGACTCCTAAGGAGGCAGGATGCAACCCGGAACCCACACTATAGATACCACCCAGTCGAATTGGAGGACTGTGATAGAGGGAAAAAAAATAAAAAAAAAAAAATAAAAATAATAATAATAATAATATTAATAATAATAATAATACTGTAAAGACGACTTCGATTAGGAAATCGTGGCAGAGTTCACTGAAGACTTTGTTCTTGCACTGTTGACCTTTATTCAATAGTATATGTTAAACTACTATAAATATCAATAATGCAAGAGAATACGGATCACGCATAACACATAACTAAAGCTTCCTTTGTAATACGAAAGAAAGAAATAGTATAAAGGAATTACGAAGGAGAAGAGGAAGAAGAAAGGAAGAGGGAGAGAATGATATTAAAGAAATACTTGCGTTAACCTTTGGAAACGTGTGAAGAGGTTCCTTTTCAAAGGAACGCCCGAAAACGAGACCCTCGGGTCTAATAAAAATAATGGAACCAAAGTCACAATGAGAGAGAGAGAGAGAGAGAGAGAGAGAGAGAGAGAGAAGAGAAATTCTCTCTCAAGAAGTCATACATGTTTTAATGAAATTGATTTTGGGCAAAAGATATTTTATTACGAAACATATCGCAGGTACTAAAGAGAGAGAGAGAGAGAGAGAGAGAGAGAGAGAGAGAGAGAGAGACTGACAAGGTCTTAGGTTTCTACTTTCAACTTTTCTATTTCATAATAATAAAAAAAAACATAAGTGTTTTCTATATCTTAAAGCCCATAAAACAACCAATATTCGTAATCGTGTTGTTAAAAATATTGATTTCATTTACGACACTACTACTCTTTTGCGAAGAGCATCTAAAAACTTTACTATTATAAAAGAACAATCACTCAATGATTTTATAATGACTAGTTACCTATAACTTGTACGTTTCACGTACCTAGAACTGAAAGTCTCCCCTAGCATTCTCGGCTGCGAGATTTTAATCTAAAGGAGAAGAAGAAAAAAAAACCGATAACGCATTCGTCTCTCCCTCGACAAATGAAGCGTCAGCTGTCAATAGAATAATACCCATTTCGACGCGAGGAGCTTCTAATGAGGATTAGGCTTCCCTCGAGGAAAGGTGCGAGGAGTCCTAATGAGCTCCTGCGAGCGTTCTAGGTTTATTGACCTAAAATGTATTCGAACATTTCGCTTTTCGTTCGTAGTATTCTTTCAGTATTACGATTTATTCTTTGAGTACGGCACTGAAAAAATATTAGTATTAGGTGATTATATACACTATTTAGGTTATAGATCAGCTATTACTGTTTTATCAATTATATTAATATCGTTTATAACGTGCGCTGAGAGAGAGAGAAGAGAGAGAGAGAGAGAGAGAGAGAGAGAGAGAGGCAATTTACGTTTAATTCTTGTAGTGGAGCCTTTGAGCCCATATTGATATAATATTAGCACTAGGTGATTATATATACTGTTTAGGTTATAGAGCAACTATTAATGCTTTATCAATTATATTAATACCGTCTATAATGTTCGCCAATGTTACGATTTATTCTTTGAGTACGACACTGATATTACATTAGCACTAGGTGATTATATGTACTATTTAGGGTATAGAGCAGCTATTACTGTTTTATAAATGATATTTATACCGTTAATAATGTGAGAGGAGAGAGAGAGAGAGAGAGAGAGAGAGAGAGAGAGAGAGAGGGTCAATTTACGTTTTATTCTTGTCTTTGAGTACGCCACTGATATAATATTAGCAGTAGGTGATTATATATCCTATCTAGGCTATATAGCAACTATTACTTATTACTCTTTTATCAATGATATTGTCACCGTTTATAATGTGGGCTGAGAGAGAGAGAGAGAGAGAGAGAGAGAGAGAGAGAGAGAGAGAGAGTTGAAGAAGGTCGGATGAGGGCACATTATCAAACGCAATTTGGAGCAGCTGTTATGGTACACAATTTCCTTATAGGCGAAAAGCTACAAGAAATTACAAAATTGAGTCCTAACTTGTGGACAAAAAGCAAAACGTATATGACAAAGTCTTTAACATCCCATCGTATGAAACGCAATATCCTTAATGTAGTGGTAATCATTAACAGACTACGTAAATAAAAAGGAAACCTTGCAATATCACTTCAGATTTCTTTAATGGTAGCCGAGTTAAAATTTTCTTAAAGAAAAAAAAATATTGTACACGAACTTTCAGTCGTTCTATGATTTTCAGTTTAATTTCCAATAATTTTATATCCAACTTACCTTCACATCTGGTCTTGGCGTAAGATAGACACAGATATCCAATGTAGGAATTGATGCTGTGTTGAACTCTGCAAATTAATGGAAAAAATAATAAATGTACAAAACGAAATAAAATAGATAGATTTAGATAAAAAAAATAAAAAAAAATAATAAATAAAGAAATATTGCTAAACAGCCAAGTGAAATAGCACTTCCGTTACAGTCAGTCTTATCAGCAAAACAGCACTGTGTGTGCTGTTATTATTCCAACGCTGAATGCTTTCCACGTAATCGTACAGGAATACATGGTATTCAGTAAGTCTAATTTATAAACCAACTTAGAGATATCATAAAAGTCCAGTACACGGATGAAAGACAGATGAGTTCTCGGTGGTGTTGGCTGCAACGTGTTACTTGTAATACAGCCTGTTACAAGGTCGCTTCGCTGTTATGAAAAAGGGGAAGGACAAGACCTACGTGGGACAAAAGTGCAGGGAAGAACAATGAGATTATAATATATATATACATACATACATACGTTATATACAGGGTGTCCATAAAGTCACAGTACCATTACAAGTATTTATTGCTCAGAATAAATACTGGACACTGTATATATATATATATATATATATATATATATATATATATATATAATATTATATATATATATATATATATATAAAGTATTCTGCTCATTAGCATATACCTTGCCTGTGACATAACCCTT
Source organism: Macrobrachium nipponense (assembly GCF_015104395.2). Classification (NCBI taxonomy): domain Eukaryota; kingdom Metazoa; phylum Arthropoda; class Malacostraca; order Decapoda; family Palaemonidae; genus Macrobrachium; species Macrobrachium nipponense. The sequence continues at coordinate 33,073,854 of NC_061090.1, read as the reverse complement.
ATTCGTATTGAATTAATTAGGGAAACAATTGTTACCCCTACTTTGTTCCAGTGTCTGGAAAGCAAAAAAGGGAGTGGAGATAAAGAAAAAAAAAAGAAGGGATTGGAGATGAAAAACAAAGAAAAGGGGGAGTGGAGAATAAACCACCCCCCCCCCCCCACCCCCCCCCCATCAAAAAAAAAAAAAGAATGGATTGGAGATAGAAAAAGAAGAAAGAAAAAAGGGAGTGTAGATAAAAAAAGAATAGATTGGAGATAAAAACAAAGAAAAAATGGGAGTGGAGGTAAAAATCAAAGAAAATAAGGGAGTGGAAATAAAAACCAAAAAGAAGAAGAAAAAAAAGCAGGGATTGTAGATAAAAAACAAAGAAAAAAAGGGAGTGGAGATAAAAGCCAAAAAAGAAAAAAAAGAAGGTACTGGAGATAAAAAAAAAAAAAAAAAAAAGGGAATGGAGATAAAAAAAAAAAAAAAAAAAAAAAAAGGGAGTAGAGATGAAGACCAAAAAAAGGGAATGGAGATAAAAAAAAATTAATTGAGATTAAAAAAAGAGAGAGTGGAGATAAAAAACTAGAAATAATGCATGCAATCCATCAGCATCAGTTTTTTCTTGTATCTGAGAATCAAAAGCAATGTTGAGACAATAAATTTTTTTTAATTACTAAAAAAATCAGATTTAAAATATTTGCTTGTAGACCGCACCTGATGAAGGATTATTCTCTCTCTCTCTCTCTCTCTCTCTCTCTCTCTCTCTCTCTCTCTCTCATATCAAAAGTTTAGAATCATTATCAACCTTTCACGCGCGTGATTACGAAAGTTTATACGTCATTAAACGCTGTCTGTATATGAATAGTTTAGAGATTCCCACGGAATGGGAATGATGTAGTGGAAGGTGAACGGGATGGAAATGGGTATGGGAATAATAAGGGCCACTGCAAATTGGGTGTGCTGGTTAATCCTCTGGGAGAGAGGGATTTACAGGGATTTCAGAGTGACTATGAAGAGCGTCTGTCCAATTCACCTCGTCTAACGCTGCGCGTCTGTTGAACTCCGTTTTTGGCGGATTCTTAGCAATTAGGATAAGAAACTGTTTTACTGTTTATAACTTGAGAAAACAGTCAGAATAAAGTCCCTATCTTTGAATTCTTATATTTTGTTTGTATAAATACTAAATACATGTGATTCCTTGCGCAAATTCCTGATCCAGTGAAAAAAATATCAGAGGTTAATCATTTACGCTTTGATATATATGGAAGATAATTGATGTCTGCAAGGAGCATTTTCCAATAAAATAAGCATTGTTGCTAATTTCCGTTAAACTTACAGCTAGTTGTTAACAGCTCTTCGTGGCCTTTTCAATGGTTTTATATCTCCATCTCCAGCTGGTTCGAGGTATTGTCAGTG
>NC_061090.1:33061104-33071953 GCF_015104395.2 Macrobrachium nipponense | reverse complement strand
GTGCTCGTTGGCTGGGAATACCATTTAAGGCAGCTGAGACAAAAGGCCTGTTTTGTTAGAGGCCGTAAAACAGGGTAGCTCAGGGCCTAGCTGAGGGTGAGCATTTAGTTGAGGAATTTGATAGCGTTGCTAGTAGTGATGAAGAGCAAGAAGGTAGTGTGAGTGTAAATCCTGGTTTTTCATATTTGAGGATCCCCCTAGGACTGGTACCCTTTTTGAAGGACACGCTAATTTTCCTTCAAAACCTGAAGTATCATTGAACCCATTTTGCCAGAGAATTCTGTCAATGTTGAGGTAGCTCCGGTACAGCCTGTAAAGTCCCAGGAGAACAGTGAATATGATGTTATTTGTAAAAGAATAGATTTGATGAAACTAGAGTTTGAGGAGAAAGAGAGGGCGAGGAAGCATGAGTTGGCTATGGCTAAAATCAACTTGGAAATGGCTAGGTTAAGAGGTTCCCCTAATCACTTTAGTACTCCCACTGGGTCCTCTCAGGATAAATTCAACATAGGGGCAGCGTTGAAATTGGTCCCAGTATTTGACGAGCGAAACGTCCCAGAATTTTTTAAGGCGTTGAGCGTGTGGCTACCCGGTTGTCTTGGCCCCCAGAGATGTGGACAGTCTTGATTCAATGCAGGCTGGTGGGCAAGGCAATTCGAGTATACAATGCTTTAGATGAAGGTGTAGCTAGGGACTATAATAAGGTTAAGGCAATAGTTCTTAAGGCTTACGACCTGGTTCCGGAGGCCTATCGCCTAAAGTTCCGTAATTTTACTAAACCTGTCTCTCTCATTTGTGGAATTTGCTCGTCTCAAGGAGGAGCAGTTTGACGACTGGCTTAAGAGTCCCCAAGTAGTCTCCTTCTCCTCCTTGAGAGAGCTTATGTTGCTAGAAGAGTTTAAAAAGGCTTGTAGCAAGGAATTAAGAATTTATCTTGAAGAGGTTAAAGCAGTCAGTTTGGGTAAGGCTGCCCAGGTAGCGGATGAATTTGTGTTGACTCATCGGGCCGGGTCAGGTAATCTCGGATCTGTAGTTAATTTTCAGCCTGATAAGTCAAATAATTATCAAAAGAAACCAGGTGGTGTGGGAGATAATCGTGTCCAGGGGAATGTGCACAAGAAAAAGACTGGAGATGCTCAGGGAGAGGGCTCAAGTGGATCTTACACTCGGGTCTTCTCCAAAAGTAATAGGTTAACTTCTGGTAACGGTAATAGAGTAAGACGGACCTGCTTCTGGTGCAATGAACCAGGACATTTTCAAGCACAGTGTAGCGCCAGAAGGAGGTACCTCCAAAGAAACAACAATAATCCGGTAGCTCTAATATCAAATAACCCTATGTCTAATAAGTCTCAGGTTGAGAATCCACCAGTGTTGATGGCTAATGATGGTTGTAGCAAGGGGAAAATGTTGGCTCTTTATCTAGTAGGGATTTATGACTTTATGATAAATATATTTGGCTTGGCAAATTGATTACCGAATCGAAAACCCTAAAGGTGAAGTTTTTGCGGGATACTGGGGCTGCTCGGTCTCTGGTATTGAAGGAATCTTTGAAGGGCCTAGTTAATAATTCAGGTGATTTTGTGGTTTTGGGAGGTTTCCCGAACACGATGGTATCGGCACCTTTGGTTGAGGTGGAATTGTCCTTCCCTGGTTATAATAGGAAGACAGAATTAGCTGTTGTAGAAAGCCTACCAATTCCAGGCATAGATGGTATACTGGGTAATGACATGTTGGATGACAAGGACGTGAATTGTTTCAAATTTTTTCTTTGAATGCTTGTCCAGTGGCTGTAACGACACGAGCTGCTGCAAAGGCAGCAGATTTGTTACATGATGATGATGATGATGATTTACATTTAAGTAGTTTAGCTGTAGAAGTAGAAAGGCCCAGGTCTGTAGTTAGTAGTAGTGATAAGCCTTTTGGTAAGTTATTAAAACCTGATTGGGATCGTTCAAAGTTTATTGAAGCTCAGAAGGAAGAGTTCAATTTTGAACTGGGTGATACGAGTGATTTGACTGACCACGATTTTGTGTTATAAAAAGGGGTGTTATATAGAGTTAGTCGCCCTTCCTCTCATGCCCTTGATATAACATCTCGAAACGAGCAGATAGTGGTCCCTACTCAGTTCAGAAATTCAGTTTTGAAATTGGCATATGAAGACTCTTTTTCTGGCCACTTTGGTGTGTGTAAAACTTTTAGTAGGTTAGCTAAATATTTTTGGTGGCCAGGCTTAAAGTCTTCAGTAAAATGGTTTGTGAATAGTTGTGAAGCATGTCAGGTGATGGGAAAACCCAATCAACCAATTCCAAAAAAAAGCCCCTTTAAATCCGATTCCAGCAATTGGAGAACCTTTTGTGGAGTTGGTGATTGATGTGGTTGGGCCTTTACCTAGAACTAAGTCGGGGTTTACCCATCTCCTGACAGTTATGGACAGAGCATCTAGGTTTCCTGATGCATTCCCTATGAGGAGGATTACTTCTCGTGCGGTGTTTGAGAAACTCATAGTTTTTCTCTAGATATGGTTTGCCTCGTACTATTCAGTCTGATTGTGGAACTAATTTCACAAGTAGGGTATTTCGGGGTAATGAATGGCCAGTTCAGCACATTACCAGCGTACCCTATCATCCAGAGAGTCAGGGTGTGGTGGAAAGATTTCACCAGACCCTTAAATGTGTATTAAAGAAATATTGTTACGAGCAAGGAGAGGATTGGGATAAAGGGCTTCCCTTTGCTCTCTTTGCCATACGGAATCACCCTAACTCATCCACCGGTGTCGCTCCCTTTGAGTTGGTATTTGGTCACAAGGTACGTGGTCCTCTTGAGATAGTCCATGAGGTGATTGAGTCTGGACAAAGAGGAGAGATGAATGTGGGTGAGTTTGTGGAAACCTTAAGGAGAAAGCTATCTATGGCTTGGAAGTTTGCACGAGAGAATTTGGCTTCTTCCCAAGCTGCCATGAAAATGAATTTTGACAAAAAGACAAAGGTACGTTCGTTTGTGCCCGGGGAATTGGTTTTGGTATTAAGTACAGACTCGGACAACTTTCTCGAGCCAAGGTATAAGGGACCTTGGAAGGTTTTGAGAAAGCTGTCTGAGGTAAACTATGAGGTTGAAGCCCCCGGGACCAAACGAAAGTGCCGGGTATTTCATATAAATAGATTGAAGTCTTATACTTCCTGTGGTAAGGACCCTTTGGCTATTGTTTATGAACCAGTATCTGTGGTAGTGGTAGAGCCTCCTACGGATAATTTTGTAAATTTGGTTGGTCAGGTGTCTTCTGATGCTCTATTTGACAATGTTCAGAACTTAGAAATTTTGAAGGAGGGATTAGAGCATCTGGAGACTAATCAGAGAAGTGATGTTATGGAATTAATCCTTTCCTTCCCAGAGTTATTTCAGAATGCGCCAGGACGAACGAGCTTGCTCCAGCATGATGTCGATGTGGGCAGTGCTTCCCCGGTAAAGCAGAGTCCTTATCGATTAAATCCAATGAAGAGGGACATTGTTGATAAGGAAATTAAGTATATGCTGGAGCACGACCTCATTCAACCTTCGGTGAGTCCATGGAGTTCTCCAATTGTCCTCGTAAAAAAACCTGACGGAAAGTTCCGAATGTGCGTCGACTATCGTAAGGTAAATACTCACACTAAAAATGACTCCTTCCCTTTACCTCGTATAGATGATTGTCTCGATCAGATAGGGTCCTCCAAGTTTATAACAAAGTTGGATTTGTTGAAAGGGTATTGGCAGGTTCCCATGTCTGATCGAGCCGTGAAATTTCTGCCTTTGTAACTCCCTTTGGGCTTTACGAGTGTAAAGTGATGCCCTTTGGGATGAAGAATGCAGCTTGCACCTTCCAGCGACTAATGAATAGGGTCATTTGTGGCTTGGAAGGGGTAGAAATATATATAGATGATTTGGTGGTTCACAGCAACGACTGGCGGACGCATATGGTAAGGTTAAAAAAGGTGTTTGAAGCCCTGAGAGCTGCCGGTCTTGTTGTGAACCTTGGTAAATGTGAGTTTGGTAAGGCCAGAGTATGCTATTTTGGCCATGAAGTGGGTTTGGGTTCAGTAGCCCCCAAACAAGCTAATATAGAGGCCATTGTAAATTAGAAGAGGCCGTGCAATGTCAGAGAGGTCCGGAGAGTCCTGGGCCATGTTGGCAGGGGTATTATCGTAGGTTTGTCCGGAACTTCTCAGACATTGCTCAGCCGCTTACTAAACTATTGGAAAAAGGTCGTAAATTTGAGTGGTCACCTCAGTGTGAAGAGTCTTTCATAAAGCTTAGGTTGATGTTGGTGTCCAATCCTATTCTAATGTCTCCTAATTTTCAGAAACCATTTATTATTGCTGTTGACGCTAGTGACATTGGAATTGGAGGAGTCCTCTTTCAGAGAGATGAGGCTGGAGAAGTTCGTCCCATATCTTATTTTAGTAAGAAACTTTTAGCGGCAGAGAGAAAATACTCTACTATTGAAAAGGAGGCCTTGGCCCTGGTTCGTACGTTACTCCACTTTAAGCCCTATGTAACAAATTTTTCTTATCCCATAGAGATTTGGACTGACCATAATCCCCTTGTCTTCATTGAACGGATGAAGGGTTCCAATCAGAGGATTTTGCGTTGGGCACTGCAGTTACAGGAGTTCACGCTGGTGATAAAACATATTAAAGGTTCTGATAACCGTATTCCTGATGCTCTCTCTCGGATGTAGTCGTGAGTTTTTCCTCTGCTCCCCTCGCCCTTCTCGTTTTTTTTTCCACGGGTTGTATAAAAAACTTATGGTAAGTGTGTGGTGCAAGAGGTTGTGTGTATGAGTATTCAGCCTTAGCTTAGTTTGTGTTAGACCTGAACTTCATTAGGACTTTAGTGGTTATTATTTCCTAGCCTTTGTAGACTCTCCCTCCCAGTTAGATGATAGGAGGGTTTTTCGCATTATGCTTAAGGAACTGTGGGGACAGTCTATTCTGAGGTTCCCGGTTGCCTATTTTGGTAAGTTTACTTTGTGACTATGGTTATTCTGTATATTATGTTATTATTTATCCGAGTATCTATTTCCAGAGATTTGGAATAGTTACTTTCTTTTTTTTTTACATGTGTATTGATAACTTTGAAATGTTTTAAGTTAATTCCTTTTCAGCATTTTTGCTTAGGTTTAAAAAAAATGTATTTTATGTGAATAATTTTTTTTGTTTTGGGGGAGGAAGGTATTAAATTAACGTAGTTTTTGTTTTTATTTATTAAGTTAAATCAGCCTTGTTTACTTTTAAGTTTCTTTTGCTTAAGCAGCCAAATGCTTGTTAGTTAATGTAAGAGTTTTTGTGTTATTGAGCGCCTCCTCCTCCCTTGTTTATTTCTGTGAACTATCGTTCTAACGATTGTTTTGTGATTTGTTTTTGAGCGGTTAACGGTGGATGGTTCGTAGCTGTACTGTGAACGTTGATGGTCTGCCCGCGGAAGTTCGGGCTTTTGGAACACACCTTATCAGACCATCCCCTTGAGCAGCTTTTGTGGATTATTGGAGGACGACCTTTTGGCAGTTTATTTTGGAAACTGCGCTGGTGGAATCTTTCCTCACGACCGTTCGTAGGTGCCTTAGTCACCTGCGACTCTGGTGCTGTAGATCACGGCTCTTCGTTCACTTGCGACCATAGTGTCCGCTTTACAGGGTTTCGCAGAAGCGTATGCTATTTGCGACTTCTCATATTACCCCTTATTCCCGTCGGAGGAGCCCACGGGATATTGGTACCGTCGCTGGATCCCGGTACTGATTACGGATTCACCTGCCACTTCTGCCTTCGTCCTTCTGCTTTTCTTCGTGGATGTGTGTGAGCGCTGGCTCGTAAGGAGATACGTAGGGAGGCAATCGCCAGGTAAGGCAGTATAGCTATTATTTCCTTCGAGGAGCCTTATACCCCTTTTGTCCTGGCGATCGTGTCCATCCCTTTAGTAGCAGTTTGGGTGCTTGCTATGGACTCCTAGTTCGACCCGTCTTCAGTTGTTCATCCCCGACGTAAGGATTAGAACTGTCAGTGTACGTGCAGTACATATATTATATATATACATATACGTTGTCATAGTTTTTTACTTGTTTATATTATAAGCTTATTGTTGCCATTATTGTTTACTGCTTATTGGTGGATAATATTTCCATATCTTTAGTTATATGGCTAGGTAGGTAAATTTAAGGTTTTCCTTGTTTTGATATCTTCCACTTCCTTCAGCCTTTTGTTATTTAGGATAGTTTTGGCCGGCTTATATTTGGATCCTCACTGATTTATGAAGTATTTGTTCTCCTCCTCTGAATTTCTGTTAGGGCTAGATGATTAGCTTTAGGATGCCTTGTGGCTCGTTGAGGACCTGGTATTTAGTCCTCTTGCTTTAAGCTGTATTGTTGTATGTATTTTACTTGAACCCGCAAGGCTGATTTAAATTATTTCTGTTTTGTAATAAATACTGTTAAGTTTTTCTGGAGTGTTTTTGTGCCTGCTTTCCTTGAACATGGGTTGCATATACTGTCTACGATCCTAGCAAAATAAAGTACTTAAGAACCTGTACTAGAACCCCAGAGGTTTGTAACAATATCAGTTCACTTTTTCCATCCCTCCTCCATAGCCACCCCCTCCTCTTCCCCTTTCCCTCACTCGTACTTTTTCACTTCTAAAAAAAATCTTCACGGGAATAATTAACACAAATTCTTGCAAAAATAAAAGGAGGCGATGCGAAATAAAACGGGAATATATATGTAAACATAAAATACCTCGACTCTGCAATCTGCTCAGCCTGCAGAGGGCAGTGAATCCCAGCCACTCGCATCCGGGACAAAATTGGGACAATGCCTGCGTCCCAGTGCTGAGGAAGAAGAGCTTCCTCATTGTTAGGCTTTCATTGCTCTGGGCGTCCGACAGAAGAGGTCAATCCAGGGAATTTCTCGACGACTGGAATGAAATTCGTTTCTGAGAGAGAGAGAGAGAGAGAGAGAGAGAGAGAGAGAGAGAGAGAGAGAGAGAGAGACGCTCGGCACTGGCTTTAGGAAAGCGTTTCCACCTATTTTGTTTTGCTTTCCATTTTCGTTATCTATTATTATCATCGACGTAGTGACTGGAAAATGACCTAGCATTAAGTGAACCTCAATGATTTGAGAATGTTTTAACCCTCTTACGGAATAATATTAATTAAATTTATACTCTCTCATGGTTACTAGAGGCTATTCATACATGTGGCTTATATTAATCTGAAATTTAATTGTACTGATTATAACTTTAACCTCATCATACTTTAAAGAACACTACCTAAATGTCTGCAAGATAAACGCCTCGAATACCATAAAATAATTTGACACAAAAGATTGCACTGGTCACGCCTCAGACTTGGCAATAAATCCCGTTTATTTAAAATCTAGTGAACGTTTCCTTAATCTTTCATAATCCGAGCCTTCCTGGCGATGAAAACGAAATACCGAGGGAATAAAGTAAAACGTAAATCATTTGTTAAACGACTTTACTAATAGACACTGAAGGTGTAAATAATATAGCACATTCCTTTTGCAACATACATGAACTTTTAATATATAGATAAATAGGGCAACTACACCTGGTTCTCATATCAGTTTTATGTCAAGTCATTCTCAAGTAAAATGTTTTGACGAACTAACGTAACGACCTTTGAAAGACGCACGAACCGTGCCCAAGGAAAAGACTAAATCTCTCATTCCCGGGGAACGAAAGCAGAGCTTTAAAGGATCTGAAGAAGAAGAGGAGGAATCGAACCATAACATTCCGCTGAGAGACGTGATGCCATTTCGGACATGACACAAGGATTGGGAGAATTGAGATGATGAAGCTGATGATGATGCCTGTGGATGGTTCGGGAGAACGTGGAGGAAGTGGGCGAAAAGTTGGGAAGGAGAGAGAGAGAGAGAGAGAGAGAGAGAGAGAGAGAGAGAGAGAGAGAGAGAGAGAGAGTAGTGTTTTGTTGTGAGGCTTGAATTTTAATTGTAAAAAATAATTTTTTATTTTATCTTAATAAAACACGTGATATTACCTATTTATGAATTGGCTATGAGAGAGAGAGAGAGAGAGAGAGAGAGAGAGAGAGAGAGAGAGAGAGAGTGTGTGTGTGTGTGTGTTTATACTGCCAATATCACGTAGTCTCGATAATTGTGAAAGGTGCACTATATAAAATGATTTTCTAATCCTTTATATTACTTAAAATAATATTCCTGCCATCACCTCCTTTCTATAAAGTACTAATTTAACCAGATGCCTTACATTTGGTAAACAATAACAAAATGCTACGTAGTACAATAACCTCGAAAAAGGTTAAAAGCTACTACTCCATTTCCTATGTCCCTTAGCAGGAGAATCTAACGTAGTTGATCCTCTGACAGAGAAAAGGAATCCGATTTGTCGTCCAAGGTTCAGGAAGCTTTTAGGATTTTTCGGAAACAGTCCAGCGGTGATTGGAAACGAGAGATGAAATACTTCTTAAAGAAAAGTCTCGTTGGGACGGCAAACGGCATTAAGACTTATTTACTGCTTTCATTTTGGCGGATTCCCAAAGACATTGCGGTGGTCATTTATGGGAGAAATTTAATCAGATTTTACTGTAAAGATAAGATAGACTCTCAGTTTTCTAGAGAACAATGTAACTTGTTTAATAAAAATAACTACGGGATCATCATTATTGTAAATGCTTTTTAGTCCCCACAGTAATACCTGGTATAAAATGGAGAGACTGCAAATAATACCTGGTTAAAGGTGATAGACAGCACAGTAATACCTGGATACAAGGGGCACCCACCACCGTAATACCTGGTTAAATGGGACAGACTGCACAGGAATACCTGGATAAAAGGGACAAAAAGCACAGTTATTTTCCCTTTTCAGATACTGAATTTAAAAGCACCTGATATAGCTGTTGATTATGTCAATACAAACAGATTTAAATTGCCAAGTTTGAAAAACTGCACCAAAGGAAACTTAAACATCGCTCGAAGTAACTGGCTAAATATTGCAACTTTAAGGTTCCCAAAAGACTGATTACTTCTAAGACTTCCAAAAAGACCTATTCTCCCCAAACCTTTAGTCTCTCTCCGATAAAGAAAAACTGATTATTTGTAAGACTTCCGAAAAGACTTATTTTCCCTAAAACACTTAGTCTCTCTCCAATAAAAAAGAAAAGACTTGCTAATTTTTAAGACTCCAGAAAAGACTTATTTCCCCTAAAACCACGAGTTTCTCCGTTTGAAAGAAAAAAAAATAAAAAAAAAAATCATCACAATAAGAACAACCACCTTCATTACTAGGTACTTAGCGCTCAAAATGGTCCCGAGTTTCGAGTCTTCGCGAAGGTTCCGGGGAAGTAGTTAAAAGAGCAATTAAAACTTCTGTTCACTTCGTGTTTTCCTCCTGCAAGAAGTTGGAGCAGACATTAGAGGCACTGCAAGCAATATTGCTTGCGAGGGTTCGCCGCTAAAAGCAAAAGAACTTGGAGGAGAGCAAGAACTTGAATCATATTCGGATTTCCAAGCTGTGGTGTTAAGGGGTATTTCATCCATGTTTTGCTTTCAACTGCGTTCGATGTTGGCAGAAGCGATTTGTTAAAACACGAACCAATTATTTTACTGAGTACGGCCCTCTTTGTTGCTAATATTCCCACTCGTCACTTTTGAATTTCAGTATGCCCTCGTACATTTTTCAATTTCAAAGTTAATTTTTATCATTTATATGGCTCTCTTTCCGTGAATAATCTGGCCATGAGTTTCAGTTACTAGATTATTTATATGAACTAAAAACAAAACTAGATATAAAAACAAAACTTTGAATTTCCTATCATTGACCCAATTCAGATTCGGAGCAGAGGAAAAATGTTGAAAGCGTTTTCATCTAAACCAAACATAAAAATATTATATGATGCAAAAATTGCTCTCTTGATAAGACAGATACGATATTTCAGTTGAATATGTGTATACCATTTACGTCTGAACTTTAGAGATAAAACAAAAATGTCTAGACACGAATTTGAGTTTTCCAAGGATAAACAAATGAAAACTGTTTGAAATTCTGTAATGAACGAAGATTTTAATTCGGAATCATATCTCTCTCTCTCTCTCTATCTCCTACCCCCTACCAATTAGAGAAGGAATCTGGTAAGGCTCTGGAGTATGCATACCATCAATCTGGAGGAGGGCCCTGGAGTAAGCATAACGACAACCTAAAGGATGACCCTGGAGTATGGATACCATTAATCTGGGGGAGGGCCCTAGAGTAAGCATAGCAACAACCTAAAGGAGTGCCCTGGAGTATGCACACCATCAATCTGGGGGAGGGCCCTAGAGTGAGCACAACCACCAAAAGGAGGGCCCCAGAGTAAGCATACCAATTAATCTGTGGGAGGACCCTCGAGTAATTACCTTCCATAACTACAGGGATATTATCAATAAGAATTTATTCTAGTCATCTCTGCTGGTAAGGGTATTTTAGGAATTGACTGCCGAGAACGATCGGAGGTCAAATAGGAGATTAAAGGGTAAAAACAAAGAGAGAGAGAGAGAGAGAGAGAGAGAGAGAGAGAGAGAGAGAGAGAGAGAGCGAGCTTTTACGATCTCTTCGCGTAGACAAAAATGGAATTACATTGATGACAGGAATTTTAGTACTTCTCCAATGGAAAGAAAATATCTTATAAATAGAAACTAGCTTTATTATAACATTCTGTTGGGACTAATATGAGTAAATAAAAGAGCAAACTAAATTAAGATAATAATGATAAGGAATATCTTTTTCAGGAAAAAAATCGCAAGTCTTATCTTAGCAGGATATGAACTTAGCTCAGAAAGAATTATGAAAAT
>NC_061090.1:33043604-33053604 GCF_015104395.2 Macrobrachium nipponense | reverse complement strand
ATCGTTAACTAAAGAGTAGGTATATGGCAGACGCGTTGCTGTGCGGACTCAAATTCAGTGCAAACCTTTTAAACAAAGGAAATTAGTTTATTTATTTTGTTTTTACCTTTGTGAGAACTCGTGTGTGTGTGATGTGTGTGTGTGTGTGTATGACCAAACCATTTCTGTAATAGCTTTGACTGATTTTTTTTTTTTAACCTACCTTATGGTCTAGTTCCTCCTTTGAGCCCAAAATTACCCAGTTTGAATTATCTCTCTCTCTCTCTCTCTCTCTCTCTCTCTCTCTCTCTCTCTCTCTCTCTCTCTCTCTCATATAATCCTTCTTATACAAGCATCCCAAGGAAATTAAAGTTTTCTAACTTATGGAGATATAAAAAACGTTAAACCATAGCACAATTCACTTTCTTAAACACAAAAGTAATATTACTGAGCGTTTGTAGGATTGCTGTGAAAAAATTATATATTTTACGCTTCTGGAATATGTTGACCACTGCTCTACCCTCTCTCTCTCTCTCTCTCTCTCTCTCTCTCTCTCTCTCTCTCTCTCTCCTATATGTTGACCACTGCTCTACCCTCTCTCTCTCTCAACATTATTTTTGGTGTTCAGGACACTGCAATCTCTATTTCGTAGGAGCGATCTCCTCGACCAACTTTAAAGTTATTCCATTTTGTTAACTACAGTTCAGAAAGGAACAAGAATATTTTTTCACTTCACTCTCTCTCTCTCTCTCTCTCTCTCTCTCTCTCTCTCTCTCTGTCATACACACATACACACACACACACACTCTCTCATACACACTTTACCTGCATGGTAGTCTATAGGCCACTGGCAATCACTGTGCTCGTCTAGGAGAGCCTCAGGCTTCTTACAGCAATGGGAGGTGATCATTTCCTTCTCTGCTTAATGAACGCAGCTGAGATCATCAGGCATTTTCTGTAGACGGGCGTCAGGCCACGACTGAGCTGGGGTTAACGAACCTGGGTGGGAATAAAATTGAGACTGAGTAAATATGACAAGTAATGACGAAATTCTTAGACAACGTACAAGGTTATATATATATGTGTGAGAGAGAGAGAGAGAGAGAGAGAGAGAGAGAGAGAGAGAGAGAGAGAGAGAGAGAGAGAGAGAGAGTGGTGGTCGATTATGTAATGAATTTTTTTACTGCTTTTCAAGTGACGTCACTTATAATTCTTGCTTTCATAAACAGTGCAATTTGGCATTTTTGTAATGACAGCGATTTACCGAAATCATTTATCAGTGTAGTAAATACAAAACTTTTAAAATGAAAGCTGTAAAAAATTACATTTCAGAGAAGTGTATACTCATGTTCCCATAACTTTCTGTCTGTTTGTCTGTACGATTGCTTATATCCTAACTCCTCCCGCAGGGAAATGAATTATCAAAACATTCCTCCCATATAAAGTCATTAAATTGATATAGCCATCCTGGTAATAAAGAAGTCAGTATCTTTAAGCTTCTCTGTTCAGTAACGGGTGATTTTTCATGGGAAAATAAAATAAAGGCGTTCTTAATAAACTGGAATATCAGGTTGAGCTTAAATATCTAATTCCGTCGTTCTACCTTCGCTTCATAATAAAAAAAAAAAATAAGAATTGAATTCTAAGCAAGTCCTAACTATGTTTTCCAAAGTTGCATGCTCTTGAAAACTTCTCAAGGAGAGAGGGTAAACGTTATCATCGATTTGAAAGGGATAATGTGTGCTTCATTTTCCCTTTTATACTTCGGCCATCGACACTTTTCATAAATTAAAGACTGAATTTTAACGTTTATGTCTAGATCCTTATAATTGCTGTTCAATCTCTCACAGATCCACAAAATGAACGCTTATATTGAAGGTTATAGGCAGTATAATCCATTTTTATGAGACCTTAGAAAAATTGAGCCTGTTACAGAATTGCAGTTCCTGATAGTGATTAAAATAGTCAAAACAGGAACATTAAGAGCCTGCTTACGCAGTCTTCATAAAAAACATTGCTTTTATGAATGTTCTTAGTTGGTAATCTATGGTTACTGTATGGAAATTCCGATTCCGTAGTTTCAATTACACTTATACCTATCAATCGTTTTGGGCTACCTGAAGTTTCAAAACTTCCGTGTTTTTTGCCAGAGGATAATTTTCTGAAATCCCCCTTTTGACGACTGAAGAAAGAGAGAGAGAGAGAGAGAGAGAGAGAGAGAGAGAGAGAGAGAGAGAGAGAGAGAGAGATCAATTCCTTTTTAAGCACAAATGGGACGACCCAAATTCTTCACTGCCACTGCAATAAAACAAATCCTACCAGTTTGAAGACACCTCCACTGAGTGACCTCAAGGCAAGTATTTACTTGCCTGCTCATTTCGTATTTCTTCGTTTTTTGGCTAAAAAGTGGAAAATTACATCTTTTTCCTTCTTAATTTCCCGACACCTATATTTGCAGCAATCAACGCAACGTACATATGGCATTAGGCAATACTATATTATACTCAATAATTATCGAGGAACTCTCGAATCTACATCTCCCTAGATGCTGACCCCTTGGCGTGGGTAGGGGGCTTAGGGACCAGCAGCTGGGCCGTGATGCCTGGTGGGGTTGCTTTCTCACTGGTCCTTGGGGCCCAGCTGCTGATCCAACTAAATTAGTCAGAACTTTTCCTTCTTTCTGCAATTTTTTCATTCTTACTTTCATGTAATTTTTCTTACTAGCATTTCGAATTAATTATGTGGAATTTTCCACCTTTGCTTAAATTTACTGGACCTGGTAAACAGAAAATATATCATAGCTGGGACTGGGTTTTATATCTGAAGCTAAATAGTGGGAACCGTGGCAGGACCATCAACTGCACGATAATGTTCGGACCTGAGTGATATCAGGCGGAACTATTTTGCAGGGCTGGACCACTGATTCCAGGGGGGTCTAGTTTTCCGGATAGGACTCTCGGCATTCTGTCCGGTTTGCCCATAATGCGATTAGGGTGGGGATGATTGTATTCTGGTAATATTCTCAGTCCTATCAAGCGGGTTTTGCTTACACTTGGGCCACTCTAATCATGTTGTGCCATCCCATATGGGGTAGGGTGGGGACGCGGACATTTGGGAGTCGGTTCTCACTTGTGCCATTAGTGGAAGAATAAAATCCATGAAAGGCTGATGATATCTTTTTAAGGTTTTCAGGTTTATTTACTTTTTTTTTAACTTAATCTTTATGGTATTAAAAAGAATCAAGTACCCCTGGACTCTTTGATGGCGGTGAATCGGCACAGTTAATGACTGCTGGAACCTCCCCTGACAACCTTAGTCTGGAAAACTCAAAAAAACCTTCCAGTGTAAGAATTCGGACATATGTTGGGGTCCTGTAGACAGAAACTACAAGGCAAGCCTACTACTTGTGTTAAATGCAGTGAATCAGAACATGGCATATGTAATAAGGAGGCCAGATGTATGCCTTGTGGAGACAATCATCCATCATCTTCGCTTAATTGCGATGTATACATCATGGAAAAAGAAATTCAGATATTAAGGGTGACCGAGCGTATCACATTTGGAGAGGCAAAAGAGTGTGTGTTGAGTCAGTACATTAGACCAGGAATATCCTTTTCCAGAGTTGCTGCCAACCGAAGAAGAAATATCAATGTCACCAAAACCAGTGTTAATAAAAAACCAGTTACGACCTTGTACTCGTGCCTCTTTGGAGGCGGCGCCTATGATTGCTGGCACCCATGCCTCTTCGGAGGCTGTGCCAGTGATTCCTGGCGCCCCTGCCTCTTCGGAGGCTGCACAAATGATTCCTGGCGCCCCTGCCTCTTCGGAGGCAGTGCCAGTTGATTCTGGCACTCCTGCCTCTTTGGAGGCAGTGCCAGTGGTTTCTGGCACTTCTGCTTCTATGGAAGTAGAACCAGTGATTTCTGGGACTCCTGCCTCCCTGGAGGCTGTACCAGCTTTAAATGGTGCTTCTGATCCTTTGGAGGATGCACCAATGTCCAACCTTCACATCCCTCCTCAGGCAGCATCAGCTTTGTCTGGTGTTCCTGAGACAGATAACCCTCTGAAAAGGAAGGCAGCCATAAATAATCGGTCTCCTTCCAGAAATAAGGAGCAAGTCAGTAAGCTGAAAGCTCTTAAAAGAGGCTCTAATTTAACAGCTTCTAAAGGAAAGTAAATTAATTAATTTTTTACAGTGGAACTGTCAGGGATTAAGAGCTAAAGGGGAAGAATTAAGGCTGCTCATATCAGAAGTGTCTCCTGTTTGTATAGCTCTGCAGGAGACAATGATTGGTAAAAATATGTGCTCAAGTCCACGAGAGTATACATCCTATCACTCCACCTATAATTTGAATATTGGAAGCCATGGTGGTGTCTCTTTGTATGTTCGAAATGACACCCCACAAAATCCTATCAGTATCCAATAAGCATTGCAAGTAATAGGTGTGCAGATCCATTTGCAAAGAAAATATACAATATGCTCCCTTTATCTACCACCTAATGAAGCCTTCCTCATCAATGAATTTAAATTTCTTATTCAACAGTTACCACGCCCTTTTGTTATTTTGGGAGATATGAATAGCAGAAGTCCTCTTTGGGGTGACATCATCACCAATCAAAGAGGAAGGTGCTTAGGTTCCATCATAGAAGGTGAAAATATGGGGATCCTCAACTCTGGGGAGTCAACGCATCTTCAGTTCAGACTGGCACGTTATCAGCAATTGATTTATCTATATGTAGTGATGACTGTCTTATTGATTTTAATTGGAGAACTGTAAATCATAGATTTCCCAGTGACCATTTTACGATAGTGGTGAGTGTAGCATCAAGTCCTCCATCTTCAAGGCTACCCAAATGGAACATTGGTAAAGCTGATTGGTCAACATTCCATGAGCACAGCTCAATAGATGACTCTGCTGATGACTTTCCCTGTGTAGATGACTTTCTTGACTTTTTTAATACAATAATGTTCTCAGCTGGTCTTCAATCTATACTTAGGACTTCGGGCAAATTTGTCCGCCGACCAGTTCCCTGGTGGACACGTAAATGCCAGGAAACTCATAGAACTATGAGATCTGCCTTCACCAGATACCGCAGATGAAAATGTGAGTATTATCGTGTAGAATTTCGAAAAGTGAGAGCTCATTTTCACATGGAAATCAAAAAAACACGAAAAGAATCTTGGGCGATATTCGTATCTTCACTAAATTCGACTCTAGTTTGGAAAAGAGTTAGAAAAATAGCAGGCAAGTTCACTCCTTGTCAACCTCCAGTTATCAAGATGAATGGTTGCGAGGTAGCAGACCCCCAGTTAGTGGCAAATGAGTTTGCTAATCATTTTGCTGGTGTTGTGAAGAAAAATTATGATAGACCCTATTCAGCTCAAAGACGGATAATGGAACAGGTCGAAATTGATTTTAATACCTTAAGACATGAGCAATACAATGCTCCTTTTACTATTAGAGAATTTGAATCAGCCTTGAATAAATGTAATGAATCAGCTCCTGGACTGGACGATATAACATATTCAATGATTAAGCATACCCCTGAAAATACCAGACTTTTCATACTAAGCCTAATTAACATAATTCACCGAGAACATATCTTCCCCATGATTTGGGAGAAGTTAAAATTACTGCCATTTGTGAAACCTGGAAAAGATCCATTCAAGACAGAAAATTATCGTCCTATCACATTAACATCTTGTCTGTGTAAGATCATGGAAAAAATGGTGAACACACGATTGAGGTTTTCGGAGTATGCACTCCACAACTGATGTATTGGTACGAATGGAATCTTCAATATGTGAAGCTTTTGCCAACAAGCAGCATCACGTAACTGTTTTCTTTGACCTAGAGAAGGCTTATGTTACAATATGGAGATATGGCATTTTGAGGGTATTTTATGAATGCAACCTAAGAGGCAATTTGTCCCTCTTTATTAAGGCTTTTTAAAAAGAATAGGATATTTCAGGTTCAGGTTGGAGCAACAATGTCAGATTTGTTCAATCAAGGAAGAGTACCACCACAAGGAAGTGTTTTAAGTGTATCCTGTTCGCCTTGGTAATCAATGGGGTTTCTAAAATAATTCCCCCAGATATAACATATACCCTTTTTGTTGATGACCTATCGATTTCCTTTGCAGCATCAAGGATGGCAGTGGATGAACGCCGCCTTCAGCTCTGCATTGATAATATAGTAAAGTGGGCTGAGGTTAATGGTTTTAGATTTTCCGCCAGTAAGACTGTAACTATGCACTTTTGTCGTATAAGGGAAATCCACTCTGATCCAGATCTATTCATTCATAAGCAAAGAATTCCATGTGTTGGTGAAACAAGATTTCTTGGCTTGATTTTTGATGGCAAGCTGACCTGGATTCCAGATCTGAAATATATTAAGGCAAAATGCTTGGAAGCAATGAATTTGCTGAAAGTCGTTTCTCACACTACGTGGGGTGCAGACCGAACTCAGATGTTGAGATTATATAAAGCCTTGGTCTTTTCAAAATTAAGTTATGGGTGTGACATGTACACTTCTGCGAAGCCAAATAGCCTTAAAATGCTCAACTCAATTCATCATGGAGGAATACGGTTGTGTATTGGAGCATTTAAATCATCTCCCACCGAGAGCATGCTTGTAGATGCTGATGAGGTGCCACTGGATCTTCATTATAAGCGTCTGCTGGTTCGGAGCTGGTATAGATTCCAGAGGCTACCTAAATCTTTAACCAGCATTTGTATGAGAAATGAAAGGCATTGGCAGCTTTATGAAAGTCACCCCAAGCAACCTCATCCATTCGCTTTTAGAGTAAATTCTATTTTCCGTGAATTAAATATGCCAAGAATCTAGATTTTACCAGCAAAATACTCAGTTAGTCCCCCCTGGAACTTTCCAGAGGTAAAATTTTGTAGATATTTTTATTTTACCAAGACAGAATTGTCCAGTGAGGCCATGCGGTCAATATTTTTAGAACACTCTTTGCAACATGATAACTCCACTGCAGTTTTCACGGATGGCTCAAAGTCAGATGCTGGCGTCGGCTTTGGTGTATCCCTCCCTGATGTAGAGAGAAGCGGCAGGCTATCATCAGTTGCATCGATTTTTACAGCAGAATTATATGGAATTTTAAAGGCTTTAAAAGGAGTTTTAATTCGGAATAAAAAGTAATTCTATTATATATTGTGACTCAAGAAGTGTTCTTCAGTCGCTGGAATCTTTTAACCCTTTAAACCCTCTGATTTTAAATATATTGGAATGGCTGCTTTTACTAAAAAAGAAGAGGGAAAGAAATAAAGTTCTGTTAGTGCCTTCTCATGTTGGGGTGGCTGGGAATGAGAAAGCTAACCAACTTGCAAAGTCTGCGGTCAGCTCCCCACAACCCACAAGATGCTTACTACTATATCGGGATTTGTATCCTCTAGTAGGTCAGAGAATTAAAAAATGTTGGCAGTCCCAGTGGGAGGATATTTTAAATAATAAAAAAAAAAAAAATGCGTAGTATCACGTCATCAGTGTCTCCTTGGTCATATCTGTATATGCTAAGGGGACAAGAAACGATGTTGTGCAGACTGAAGATTGGACATGCAAGACTCACCCATGGGTTCTTGATGTCTCGTGAAAATCCTCCGTTTTGCGAGAACTGTACTGTGCCCTTGACTGTGAGACATTTGCTGGTTGAATGTCCCAGACTTGGGAATTTGAGACATAGGTTCCTGTCTTGGGGTCGTGACAGAGTAGGTAATTTTATCCTAGCTACAATTCTTGGAAAGGATTGTAATATAGAGCAGTTATATAGTTTTATGAGGGAGGCGGGCCTCCTTAACCAAATTTAAATTATACATAGATTGTCTATGTAACTCGTACATATGAAAAAAAAATTTATATAATATATTTATAGATATTTTTATATGAAATTAAAAAAAATAAATATATATTTAATTTATTTCGGTGTCAATTACCCAGATGTTGTGACGCCAGATATAATACACAATCAATCAATCAATCGAGTCAACATTAGTTGACAAGTGCATCTTAAAGAAAACGGAGATGTTGACTTGATTGTCCCGTGACAGTCAGGTGAGCACTGAAAGGGGTTTCCCCACTCAAGACAATGATATATACGTCAACATAATAGACAGGAAAGGGGTTGCAGAGACGGGCAGGCCAGGAAGGGGTTGTTGAGAGACAGGGCAGGCCAGGAAGGAGGGAGGGAGGGAGAGGAGAGGGAGGGAGGAGGAGGGAGGGAGAGATCGAGCTTAAAGCACGTTCGAAACAATAGGTTGGAGATGGTTGCCAACACCTTGTAAGTCAAGAGTAAACGCCTTAACTAACACCATTTGACAATGCACTATATTCTATATTACCAAAATTTAACGGGAGGTGTCTTGTACACTGTGTCAAAGTACCAACTCGATTAAATAATCAGCTTGAAAGATATTTGAAAGTTGTTATTTCCATACTACTGGAGGAGAATGGTTCGTAATTATCCTTGTGGAAACGGGAACTGCACCTATTCTAATTCCCGTCTTGCAAAAACAATCCTATAAACACAACATCATAACAGGTTAATGAGCACAGTGGCATCTTCATAGTAGGGCGAATGTAAATGCTATGAGGTGGAATGAAGGGAGCGAATATTACTGAAACCATTTGCAGTTGAACCTGAGGTCATGTTAGAAGGAGAGAGAGAGAGAGAGAGAGAGAGAGAGAGAGAGAGAGAGAGAGAGAGAGAGAGAGAGAGAGAGAGAGAGAGAGAGATTTAAAAACTACTGCATATACAAAGAATAAAAACATAAGCAAAACTATAACAAAACCTACTGAAAAACTACCTTTTGAAAAGTTAAGGATATTAGAAAACAAAAACAAAAATTAAGTCAATTCCATGAACCTGCTTCTCATGAGCATAGGAAGAAAATATCATTAAAATCTGCCACCTCTGACCTTTTTTTCTTCATCCAAGCAAATGAAATAGTAATTCTGTAAAAACGCTGACTGATTATAGAACAGCCTCTAGGGATTCTTACTGTGAAATAGCTAGAATAGGCTAAAGCGATTGCTGTATCTTTGTTTTACTATAAATTGATGGATTTTACAGAAACTGTTCAGTGATCTGGAATTCAAGTGAAATATTTGTGAGTATATCCCAAATGAAAATCTTACGCCATATTGTCTGCATAGAAATATGGAAGATGGCTTATGAATTAGATTGTTATGTTGCAATATTTTTCACTTTTTAAATGGTAGATCGAGTTTGGCTACACGCAGAGAATCACATCAATATGAAAATGGTTCTGATATGTGAATATGTCCTGTACAAATTCTATCAATCTAATTGGACTTTTTTACTTTTTTAAATGGTAGATCGAATTTGGCTACATGCAGAGAATCACATCAATATGAAAATCGTTCAAATAAATGAATATGTCCTATACAAATTCTATCAATCTAAATGGACTTGAATGAAAGAAGAAAAAAAAATATTGCAACATTCTACATTCGATCACTCAGACAATATACTTTTCGTCAATAAACTTGAGTAAAAAAGAAAGATAAAAACACGAGGCCTCTGTCAAATCACATGACTGCCTCTTTCAGACACCTTCCAAAAAACGAAAAAGCGAAATCTGGCAAAGCGATGCAAATCCTCATATTTCGGGAAACATGACAACCGCATCAGCAGATTCCATCTGAGATGCTGTGGGAGAGGAATCGAGAGCCATGAATATCGATGTAGCGGCGACTTACACTTCGAACAAAATAGAAAAGGAGAGAGAGAATGACCTCACAGCATCCGTAAGGGAGTGGTGTTGTCAGTAAACTTCAAATGGTTCACTGTAAGCATTACTAATGGGTGTTATAAAGCGTTCCTTCGGCCCTTAGCTGCACCCACTTAATAGCCTTTTTATTTTGCCTCCATTTGTCGCCTTCTTCTATCTTACTCTTAAAGATCTTGTACTGTTACATCTCAATGCAACTTTAGGGCTTTCTTCCAGTTCCTAAATCTCTCGGTCTTACTGCCCAAC
>NC_061090.1:33006104-33041104 GCF_015104395.2 Macrobrachium nipponense | reverse complement strand
CCTCATCCTGCAAGGTCTTTTCATTCAACAAGGAGCACACATTCCACAAGTTACCTTCATTCCACAATATACCCTTATTCTACAATGTACCCTCATACCACAGCGTGCCCACGTTCCACAACGTGCTCTCATCCCAGAAGGTGCTTTCATTCCACAATGAACCCTCATTTCATAAGGTGCTTTCATTCCACATGGTACCCACATTCAAGAATGTACCCACATTCCACAAAATACTCTCATTCCACAAACCCTAATTCCTCGAAATACCCTCATACCACAAGGGGCCCACATTCCACAAGTTGCTCTCATTCCACAATGTACCGACATTCCACAGTGTACCCACATACTGTCACTCTCATTACACATTGTACCCTCATTTCACAAGGTACCTGCGTTCCACAAGGTACCCACATTCCACAATATACCCTAATCCGATAAGGTCCCTCATTCCATAATGCATCCTCATTTCAGTGTACTTTCGTACAACAAGGTACCTTCATTCCACAAGGTGCCTACATTCCAATCAGTACCCTCATTTCACAAAGTACCCACACGATGTAATATACTGTGTACCCTCATCTCACAAGGTACCCTTCATTCTGTAAACTCCTTTTGCAAGGTGCCTAATTCTGACAGGTACCCTCATTCCACAACGCAAATGGTAGCTTCATTCCATAAAGTACCCTCATTTTACAACGTACCCTTTTCTGCAGGGCCCTTCATTCCATAAGGTACCCTTATTTCGAATAATAATTCTCAAATATCGTCTTTAGTATTATACAACTCACGCTTGCAAGTCCTCATCCCACTCTCTCTCTCTCTCTCTCTCTCTCTCTCTCTCTCTCTCTCTCTCTCTCTCTCTCTGAGTGATAGTGAACCGATTAATTAAGATATAAATGGCGTGGGAAGACAGATAGATATATGTGGTTATAATATTGAAAGTACTATTAACATCCAAGTAAACAGAACAAATATACCCACAATAAAATAATCTCATTTTTCCAAAGTCATAAAAATTAAGCAATGAATAAATAAGAGAGAGAGAGAGAGAGAGAGAGAGAGAGAGAGAGAGAGAGAGAGAGAGAGAGAGAGAGAGAATTAAAACCTACAAGAGAATGCTACTGAAGGAACTTAAAAACGATAACTCTGCTACAGAAACGCACGAAACATACCAGATTTTCCGCTGGTGTTGTCAACCGTAATCCTTTGCACGTTTTTATCGAGTCTTTGGAAGTAGACGAAGAAAAAGTTAACAAACTGTTACTGAATTCTCAGTGCCCAAACAATCAGACACTCCTAAGCTCCCAGCGAATGCAAGAGGGACCCGGCCTTGCGTTTCTGGAATGATAAAGTAGTTTTGCATTATCTTATTGTTCTTAAGTTGCAGAAGCACATTTTCTTTTATACATTACTATGAAATACTTAATGCCTCATGACAGGGAAAAGAGCAATCCTAATAATGTTAATAATGTTAGGGAAGTCATAATTTCAACAGATTAGTTATTAGGACAAAATTCTGGGCTTTATTATCATTATTATTTATTTTATTTTATTTATTTATTTATTTTTTTTGCTCTATCACAGTCCTCCAATTCGACTGGGTGGTATTTATAGTGTGGGGTTCCGGGTTGCATCCTACCCCCTTAGGAGTCCATCACTTTTCTTACTATGTGCGCCGTTTCTAGGATCACACTCTTTGCATGAGTCCTGGAGCTACTTCAGCCTCTAGTTTTTCTAGATTCCTTTTCAGGGATCTTGGGATCGTGCCTAGTGCTCCTATGATTATGGGTACGATATCCACTGGCATATCCCATATCCTTCTTATTTCTATTTTCAGATCTTGATACTTATTCATTTTTTCTCTTTCTCTTCAACTCTGGTGTCCCATGGTATTGCGACATCAATGAGTGATACTTTCTTCTTGATTTTGTCAATCAATGTCACATCTGGTCTATTTGCACGTATCACCCTATCTGTTCTGATACCATAGTCCCAGAGGATCTTTGCCTGATCGTTTTCTATCACTCCCTCAGGTTGGTGTCCGTACCACCTATTACTGAAAGGTAGCTGATAATTCTTGTCCAGGCTCCAGTGGAAGGCTTTTGCCACTGAATCATACCTCTTTTTGTACTGGTTCTGTGCAAGTGCCGGACATTCGCTTGCTATGTGGTTTATGGTTTCATTTTTCTAATTGCACTTCCTACATATGGAAGAGATGTTATTTCCGTCTATCGTTCTTTGAACATATCTGGTTCTAGGGCCTGATCTTGTGCCGCTGTTATCATTCCTTCAGTTTCCTTCTTTAGCTCCCCCCTCTGTAGCCATTGCCACGTGTCATCGCTGGCTAGTTCTTTAGTCTGTCTCATGTATTGTCTGTGCATTGGTTTGTTGTGCCAGTCCTCTGTTCTGTTTGCCATTCTCCCGTCTGTATATTTGTGGGTCTTCGTCTACTTTATTTAGTCCTTCTTCCCATGCACACTTTAGCCACTCGTCTTCTCTGGTTTTCAGATATTGCCCCAGTGCTCTGTTCTTGATGTTGACGCAGTCCTCTATGCTTAGTAGTCCTCTCCCTCCTTCCTTTTGTGTTATGTATAGTCTGTCCGTATTTGCTCTTGGGTGTAGTGCTTTGTGCATTGTCATATGTTTCCTGGTTTTCTGATCTATGCTGCAGAGTTTTGCCTTCGTCCATTCCACTATTCCTGCGCTGTATCTGATTACTGGCACTGCCCATGTGTTTATGGCTTTTATTATATTTCCGCCATTGAGTTTTCACTTGAGTATCGCCTTGAGTCTCTACATATATTCTTTCCTGATCGTGTCCTTCATCTCTTGGTGTTTTATATCCCCTCCTTCCATTATTCCCAGGTATTTGTATCCAGTCTCATCTATGTGTTTGATGTTGCTCCCATCTGGTAGCTTTATCCCTTCAGTTCTTGTTACTTTGCCCTTTTGTATGTTGACTAAGGTGCCTTTTTCTATTCCAAACTCCATCCTGATGTCCCCAGATACAATCCTTACAGTGTGGATTAGGGTATACATTTCCTTGATGCTCTTACCATACAGCTTGATGTCGTCCATGAACATCAGATGGTTAATTCTGTTGCCTCTTTTCTTGAGTTGGTACCCGACATCCATCCTCTGTAGTACTTTTGTCATGGGAATCATTGCTACTACGAAGAGTATAGGGGACAGTGAGTCTCCCTGGAAGATCCCTCTCCTGAAATTAACCTCTACTAGTCTTATTCCAGAGCTTGTAAGTATTGTATTCCAGTTGTGCATTGTATTTTTGAGGAAGCTGATGGTGTTTTCCTCTGCCCCATATATTTTCAGGCATTCTACTAGCCATGTGTGTGGTATCATGTCGAAGGCTTTCTTATAGTCTATCCATGCCATGCTTAGGTTGGTTTTCCTTCTCCTACTGTTCTTCATTACCATTTTGTCTATCAGGAGCTGGTCTTTTGTGCCCCTACACTTCCTTCTATAGCCTTTCTGTTAGTAACTTCCACATTATTGGTAGGCAGGTGATAGGCCTGTAGTTACTGGCTATATTTCCCTTACTCTTGTCTTTTTGTACTAAGGATGTCCTCCCTGTGGTCATCCATTTGGGTGCATGGTGATTTAAGATACAATGCTGGAGTTGTTCTGCTATTCGTGGGTGTAGGGGCTTGAAGTTTTTGAGCCAGTATCCATGGACTTCATCGGGACCTGGGGCTTTCCAGTTTGGCATTTTCTTTAGTTGGTGTCTGACTGTGTCTGTCGTGATCTCTGTGAATCTTTGTTTTATTCTCCCTGTTTCTTCTTCCTTGACTTCCTGGAGCCATGTTGCATATTTGTTGTGTGATACCGGATTGCTCCATATGTTTTCCCAGAGTCTCTTACTTGGTTCGCCTTCAGGAATTTCTTGGTGGTTGTCTTCTCCCCTTAGTTGGCTGTATAGTCTTTTCTGGTCAGTTCCGAATAGTTTGTTCTGTTTGTATCCCTTATTCCTGTTCATGTACCGTTGGATCTTATGTGCTTTGGCCTTAAGCCTCTGTTTTACATCTTCTTTTGTGTTGTTTAGTCCCCTCTCTTGTACTTTGTATTTCTCGTTGAGTTCCTCCCTTGTTTTCTTGCTTCGTAGCCTTTTTTCTGCCATCTCTTTCAGTTTACTCAAGTCAGATCTCATCACAATGAATTGCTTTTCCAGGCGCCTTTTCCAAGGAGGTTGCTGTTTTGGTTTCTGTTGGGTTGGTTGTGTTGGTGGTGTTGGTGTTCGTATCCCCATCAGTTCTGCTACTAATCTTGCTCCTGCATATGCCAAGTTATTTGTTTCAGTGATTCTTGTGGTGCATATTATTCCCATTATTTCATTGGCCTCATTTGCTTTCTCCCTTAATTTCTTGGCGTTGTAGGCTTTCATGGAGGGGATCTTTGTTCTCTCTGTATCTGGTTCCATCCATTTTCTAATCTTTTCTACCCATTCCGTCCTCTCTGTTACTTCGTTAGTGTTTCTTCGTGTGTCGTTGTTTGATACCTCATCATCCCTGTCGTCTTCTGTGGCATCGTCTCTCAGTTCGTCTTCGTGTAATTCGTTGTCGTGTGACATTTCCCTTTCCAGTTCTTCTCTTTCTGTTGGGGAGAGCCAGTCCTTTTTCTTTATGTTTCTTACTTGGTCTGCTAGCCTCTGTTCTGTTTGGCGGGTGTTATTCCTCTCATTCCAGTTGTTGACCAACCTTTTTTTATATCCTCTCTCAGTCGGGTTGCTTCTGATGTAGCATCTCCATATTTCCTTATTTTCTTCTCTTGTCCATTTCTTCCTTTGGTTTGCATCTGAAGCTCCAATCTCAGGCTGTTGGTTACTGTCGTTGTGGTGGTCAGTTGCTGGATGACGACCTCCAAGTACCTGACCGTCTTCCCCTTCAATTGGGTTGAATACCTGGCTGCCGGACGAAGCTCCTCTGTTGCCAGAGGTTCCATTTACGTCATTGTCGTTTATTCCTTCATTTCTTTCCATCATTGCTGAGTTTTACTATTTATTCCATAGCTGGACCCAACCCCATCAGGGATAGGTACTCATTTACAGCTGAGTAGACTGAGGAAATTATGGTGAAGATCCTTTCCCAAGGAATCAACGCCGAGGACAGCGGTCACCCATCCAATGACTGACCAGCCCCAATGTTGCTTAACCTGTATTATTATTATTATTATTATTATTATTATTATTATTATTATTATTATTATTATTATTATTATTATTATTATTATTATTTTATATATAATCTGATATAATAATTACAACTACCATTTTATTGAAAATTTTAAGACAAAATAGAATAAAGCCACATGAATAATGTTTATTCTTCAAATATATTTTAAATTAATTTTTTAGATTTTTAATTTTCTGCTATAGCTCTATTCAGTCAAGGTTAGTTATTTAAGTCAGATATATTTCAGCTTGTTCCTCGTGAACAGCTGCATATCACAATCACTCTTGTGAATTAACAAGAGCACATATGCTTTTTGTAGTCTACTGGTCATATACCACTGCACACCAAAGTACCATCATGAATGGTTTCCCTAATACTCGAGATTAACCTAGTGACGATAATAGGTACTGAAAATAAATGCTTTATAGTTTTTACTTTACTGCTTTTTTTTTTTTTATTTATATTTAGTCTTTGTTTTTAAATATACCCAAAATCTCGCTGAAGGCTTTTAGTTTCTAGTGTGAAAATAAATGAAAAAAATCCGTAAAGACCAATTTCGTTTTTGGAGTCTCATGTTCCATTTTCAGCACAGTATCAATGTTGCCAAATATCCAAGTTTTATTTGAAACGGGTTTTACTTTTTTGGAAGCTTTATCTTTTTATTTTAGGGGTATCGAAAGGGTATCTGGTTTTTGTATTATATAAATACCCCTCGGTTTTAAAGAGATTTTGACCCTCATTGGACTAACGTTAACCTAATTTTCACGATTACGAGTACGTAAATCTGCCCAGTGATCCATGACTAAATATATCTTGAAAGGTTATGTCTTTCAAAGTTTGAAACAAATACATAGACGACCTAAATCTTACATCTGACCATAAACTTGATTCGATATAAAACATTGTTACCAATGATTCTTGCAGTCATATTTTGCTCCAAGAATTAATCACAGAATGATTAAAACCCTTCCAATACAATTCTCTGTTACCAACGTACCTGTATGCCTTCTCATCTAGTTAGCTCTTTGTTATCGAAGCTATAGATCTTTTGTTAAACTATAATACATTGAAATTTCATATTTCTAAAATTATTTAAAATATCTAAGCTACAGTTTAATTTTAGAACTGACCTATGAATGAATATGGAATTTAGGCCAAAGGCCAAGCACTGGTACCTATCATCACGCACAGTAAAACTAAACATACCGTATAATACTTTTTCTTGGGGTGATCAATCTTGCTAAAATTAAAATTAGAATTACATTAAAAGTAAAATTACTAACTCGGGATTGATATTCAAGTCTTTAAAACTGATCTCTGAAGCTACATGTCCTCAGTTACTGGTCTATTTCTCTGTAACATTCATCATTATTGCCTTGATGGGTAAGCCTTTGTTGTTAAATACTTTCATATCTGTCCTCTCTGTAGACTTGAAGTTTTAAAACATTTTATCCTCTACTTTAAGAATTTTGACTTTAGATATAATTATTATAATCCTTCGCCATTTTCCTTTCCAAGGGTGTTGGAGATGCAGTCTGGGGATTTTGGATATAGTTTGTTTTTGCATAACGGTGAGTAGAAGGTTGGCTAAAGCTTTTTACCTTACAGCAACTCTTCAAATCAAAGCTGATGCCGTTTCAAGTACTAATATGAACCATTCCTGAACTCAAAACGTTCCCTCATCGATAGTTCTATTTTAGTGAATTATTAGAATAAATCAAAGCAAACAAACAGGCTTCGAAACAAATAGTAAACTAGAGATAAAATAAAAAGTAACACTAAAATGTTATATAAAGGGAACAAATTTAAAAATTTAGTTGTTGAAAGCATACTTTATTCATTTATCTTTTAATTAAACTTAACTTCCAGCTGGTTGGCCACAAGGCAATTATATTGGAGAGCTTTTAGTACTAATCATACTTGATATGAAAACATTCCTGTTCCACAGAAGTACACCACCATTTATGGTGCAATAACTAAAGTCATGACTTGTGATATTGATGTGGTATATAACAGATCAAAATTAAGCAATCATGAATTTAAAGTACTCCCGACTTAAAAATGTTATTAGGAAAAGTATGCAGCATAAAACAATATATATAATTACACTAAAGTGTTTCAAGTCCTCAATTACCGAGAGCAGCAAACAACTAATTTTATTACGATTTATTGCATTTTCAACTTCAAATTAAATCTATATCTAAACTGTAGGTAAGAAACTTCAAAGGAAATGGATAATTTAAGAAAAATTTACTAATTTTACGGATTAACAAATCACATTAGTTTTAAGTTATTTAAACTAAGTTTCTGCTCATAAGATTGATCCTATACTAAAACCATTATCCTGATGAACAAACGTACGTGAATTTTCAAGCAGTCGAGTACACTCCTCGCACGAACAGAATTTTCGAAAGATGTATCATATTTTCTTCCAAGTCTTCTCCCCTTCATATCTAATTTTAAAGTCTTCTTGCTGTTGCCTCGAAGGCTTTACCTGGAATCATTAAAAGGGTGGTAGATTTTCCCACTAACTGGTGAAAGCTTAGATTAAACTAACAATTTTTGGTGAAAAGCTATATTTTCGAGTAGGGGTAAAAAGGCCAAGACTATTTTCGAGCAGAGGACATTTAATCTTTTGGAACAAATTTATAATAGCACTTTAGGAGTGGTTAGCCATACTGAACTTTATACTGACTTTGACAACAGTGTAATTCATTTGAAAAATGAAACTGCTTTGGTTTGATTAGCCATACTGAACATATATTGTTTTTGGCTTCACTATAATTAAAATATTATTAAACTATTACTTTGGTTTAATTAGCCATAATGAACTTTTTAGCTTTGGCTTCGCTATAATCCCACTAAATATTAAATCAATAGTTCCCTATAAATATGAAATCCCAACTTCATATTAAATACAGTAGTTTCCTACAAACATGAAATCCTACTGCCTATTAAATACAGTAGTTTTCTTTAAATATGAATTCCTTACTTCTTCATATTAGATATAACTTTCTAGAATCGTAAACTGATTTTCCTGAAAAATTAAAGTGGCCTTAAGATTTCCCGCAGTGAATAACAGCTCAATGGAATACGGTTCTAATAAAAACAAACTAAAACCTTTAAACTGACAAACTTCCTAACAAAAAGCTTAAAGAAAACTAAAATTAACACCAAAAGCCGATAAAATTAATAAAACAAAACCTGATAAAATTAGGAAAACTAACATTAAAACCCAAAACAAAATTAAGGAAACTAAAACCTGATAAACAAAATTAACAAACCTAATAAAGTAGCACCAGAAATTGATAAACAAAACCAACAAATGTAACAGTAAAAGCAGATATAACTAAAAAAAAAAAAGTAATACTTCCACACGGAACAACAGTACACATAATTGCCTTTACCAAACACGATTGGTGTGGACTGTGACCTGAACGCGGTCTATGGTAAGCGAATAAACATCAAAAGGACAGTATCCAACCAAATCTTAAGCTTTTAAGCAGGTTAACTTCTTCAGTGAGACACATTTTATTAACCGACTGCAGGTAAAGTATAATGTTCAGAACGATCAAAACATTCTTCTTCAAGAGAAAAGTAGGCCTTTCCTTCTCGATGTATACCCGTAAGCTTCTCAGACATCAGGATGCAGGTAAGGAACGACAATGTTACAAAATTCAAGCATATTCTAACACGATCGAATTCTTCAAGGGAGAAATAGAAACCGTCCCTCTCGACGTCGCAAGTTTAACTTACAGAAGGCAACGAAAGACGTTCTGAGGAAACGTCAGCAAGGCGGGCCTTTGACGAAAACTACCCAACACAACTCCAATGTCAAACGACAGTACTATCGAACCAGGAAATATCTTACGAGAGAGAGAGAGAGAGATAGAGAGAGAGAGAGGGGGGAGGGGGGTGCCTTCGTAGCTTTCGTCAAAATTTGACATATTTACTATGAGATTCAGGGTCTCTGTAACACGGTTTTTTGGACTTTGCTCCTTGTCAAAGCATCGGATGTAGCTGAAAGTTGACATATGTATATTTTACAACCACACACAAATTTTGTCAGCATTATCAATAACCTAAACCCGATAGTTTTAATTTTTATAGAGTAAAAATGATCTAGCCGACGCCATGGCCAGTGATTACGAGCCAAGAGTCGAAAAACATTCATTACGTAAGCAAGGTAAACAAACACCTTTTGACTAAATGTTGCCCCGCCCATCCACCAGACAGAAATTCCATCGGCTCTGAAACCCAAAGACTTTATGAATGGCGGAACGATACATAGATGTGGGTTGGGGTATCTGTGCTAGCGTAGTAATACTACTGTAGCAGTAGTGCCGGCAACAGTATAGCAGTCAATATAACATAAATTATGAATTAAACGTTTAGGCCAACTGCTGGATCCTTGAGGATCATTTAGCACTTCTTACAACTACTCGAGAAATTAGTTTTTATAGCCAGAAGTTAAATTTTCTAATCCAACAATGCCCATGGTAGCCTTCAGTGTTATCCTGAATTATAACGAGGCGAAAGTGGATGGAGCCTCATGAAGTCACTATTCTGACGATAATTATTGGTGAAGGTTTAAAGCCAATATACGGTACCGGCTATTTTTTTCAGTAAATAGGTAGATAGCCAATAAATAAAAATTGCTTGACATTGGATATATCAGTTATCAAATCAAGCTTGTCTTCTATGTTTTTGATAATTACCAACTATTCCCTACATCTTGTCAATCTGATTGTGACCTATAAAGTAGACTGTAATTTCTTTGGAAACTTATTTTGGGAGTTAGACTAATAATCGAAGTGTTTTTGTATCTATTAACATATTTTGTTGGTTTGTTCATTATGACAATTATCAGTGGAGAGGTTCCAGAGTTCATAAAGGTGTACTGCTTTGCTTGTATTTAAATTTGTATGTCATTGTTGCCAGAGGTTTAGCCTTCGTTACGTATAGCCAATCATCCATCGAGAAAGAGGGAAGGGAAAAAAATGCTGTCATAAGTTACGTAACGAGTGCGTTCGAAACCTTTTCTCTGAGTAAGTTGGCCCGTCTTCAAAGGTCACTTTTACATTATAAGTAACAAATTTATTCAACCTACGTAGTGCAGAATACACTTAAAATTTATGTGTTGATATAATATGTATTCTGAATAAGCGTTATATTTGTGAAATGCATAGATAAAAAGTTATTGCGAAAAAACCGTGTTACAGAGGCCCTGAATCTCATAGTAATTAAGAAGATTCTACAAATATCATCGTCAATGTATGTTGGATTTTAATAAGAGGTTCGTAACAATTTCGCTTCTGATGACTGAAGCTCTGGCGAGGTTAATCAGAAAGCTTTTTGAAAACCTCGAAGGCCGACTGCCCGAGTGAGAGATGCGTTAATTCAACCATCCTCTCGAATTTATGCCTTGTCTGTGCAACCTTCTTCGGTTAATGGATTTAGAGAGGGAGTTCTTACTAGAAAGCTTACCCCCACCTTCCAACACCCCCCCCCCCCCCTCTCTCTCTCTCTCTCTCTCTCTCTCTCTCTCTCTCTCTCTCTCTCTCTCTCTCTCTCTCTCTCTCCGTGTTGGATGTATGGATGTGCGTGTATGAGCTATTCCCTAATTTTTTTATATATCTATTTTTCTTAACAATTTTCCTTCCATACGATATTAGTATGGAACATTGGTGACATTGTTCCTCCTATTTCTCTCTCTCTCTCTCTCTCTCTCTCTCTCTCTCTCTCTCTCTCTCTCTCTCATTTTCTAGCTCTCTCTCCGAGTTTGTGGTGTGCGACCTATTCCACAAATGTTTATTTACCTAGCCCTTAAACCCCGACTGGACGTATTTTACGTCGACATTTTTTGTCTCTCGGGTGCCGACTGGACGTATTTTACGTCGACATACAAAAGTTTTTTAAAAAATTCACGGAAAAATATTTTTAGGCCTACCAGCCAAAAACTCTTGAATCACGCGCCTTGGGGGATGCTGAGAGTTCATGGATCAAGGTGAATTTCTTTCTTGCCGCACTAAAAAGTATCTGTGACACATCTCGGAAATTATTTCGTCACTTTGACATAATTTTTTTACCATTTTAAATTAGCCGTTACATGGAGTATTATATATGAAAATGTGCGCCTTTTTATGTAGAATACAACAATAAAATACTCATGATTGTAGCTTTTATCAGTTTTGAGATATTCTCATATAAATAACGATAAGTGCCAGAATTTCAACCTTTGGTCACTTTGACTCTACCGAAATGGTCGAAAAACGCAATTGTAAGCTAAAACTCTTATATTTTAGTAATATTCAATCATTTATCTTAATTTTGCAACTAATTGGAAGTCTCTAGCACAATATTTCGATTTATGGTGAATTTATGAAAAAACTTTTTCCTTACGTCCGCGCTTGTAAATCTCTTCCGAAAAAAATCATACATGCGATTGTGGTAATGTTTGAACCATTTTAAATTAGCTGTTACATAAAGTTTTATATATGGAAATGTGCGCAATTTCATGCACAATACAACTAAAAACAACCCATGGTTGTAGCTTTTATCAATTTTGAAATATTTTCATATAAAAAATGTTAAGTGACAAATTTTCAACCTTCGGTCAACTTTGACTCTACCGAAATGGTCAAAAAACGCAATTTTAAGCTAAAACGCTTATATTCTAGTAATATTCAAGCATTTACCTTCATTTTGCAACAAATTGAAAGTCTCTAGCACAATATTTCGATTTATGGTGAATTTATGAAAAAAATAAAATTTTCTTTACGTCCGCGCGGTAACTCTTCCGAAAAAATCATACGTGCGATTGTGGTAATGTTTGCTCCATTTTAAATTAGCCGTACATAATGTTTTATATATGAAAAATGTGCGCAATTTCATGTATAATACAACAAAAAATAGTTTAAGGTTGTAGCTATTCTCATTTTTGAAATATTTGCATGTAAATCACGATAAATAGAAAAAAAACCACGTTAGGTCAAATTTGTGGAACCTCCGAAACCGAAATCGGATCGAAAAACCGCAATTGTAAGATAAAACTCTTACAGTCTAGTAATATTCAGTCATTTATCTTCATCGTGAATCAATTCGAAGTCTCTAGCACAATATTTAAATTTATGGTGAATTTTTAAAAAAACTTTCCTTCCCTCCGCGCGCGGATTCTCCGCCACAAATCTCCGAAATTTGTAAGTCCCATTCTCGGAATATTTGCTCCGTTTCATATTAGGCATTTCATAGAGTTTTATATATGAAAATGTGCGCAATTTCATTTAGAATAAAACTAAAAATATTTAAAAGTTGTAGCTTTTCTTATTTCCAAAATAATTGCATATAAAAAAATATATATAAAAGAAATTCGACATTTGGTCAACTTTAACTCGTCTAAAATGGTCGAAAACTGCCTTTGTAAGCTAATATTCTCACAGTATAGTAATATTCAATCATTTGACTTCATTTTGAAAGAAATTGGAAGTCTCTAGGACAATATTTAGATTTATGGTGAATTTTTTGAAAAAATATTTGTTTACGTACGCGCGTTACGAATTCATGCTTTATTTTGTGATAATATTTTTTCTGTGTTGCTTGCTTTTATCGTTTTACAATGTGTTTATTATACCAAAATGATTGCAATTTAGTTTACATTACAACGAAAACAAAAGTAACTTGTTACCTTTAACCGTTTTGCGCACAGCGCGATTTAAATACAATTATATATGAAATTTCGTTTTAGCGCTATCATATATCGCATTATTTATATATGATAATGATAATTCTTTTCATTTCTGATGGTTGCATACTAAACTTCAGGCAATGAAAAAAAAGGAGCCAAAAATGAACTCTTAATCTTGAAAACTAAGCGCGCTGTGATTTTTTGAAATAAATATTTTTTTCCGCTTCCGCGCTCACTCTGAAACGTCTCCGGCACACGGGAGGCATTTTTTTTTTTACCACTTCGGCGTTTAATGGCTAGTTTTAAAATAATTTTCTTTCCCTATGATATCTTAATCTGAACATTGCTGACATAATTTCTCCTCTCTCTCTCTCTCTCTCTCTCTCTCTCTCTCTCTCTCTCTCTCTCATTATTCCCAATTATCTTTGTGCTGTTATCCATCGCGATATGACAAGAGAAACGTAAACCGATCCAGTTAACAAAAATAGGACGCCAAGAGTAATCCTGTCGAGTCCACTGTCATTTTATATACATATACAATAGAATAAAGCGCAATAAACCGGGTTTTATGACAGACCCTTATCAATTCGTCCGGTTTGGTGGCAGTTTGGATTGATATATTGACAAGGAAGAGCAACAACAGTGGCCGAGTGGTTGTTAGGTCAAGCACGTCTTTGGTCTGTTGTTGTGACCTCAGTGGGTTTCATATTATTGCAAATGTAAATGGACGTATATCATTTTATGATATAGAAAGATATAACATTGAATAATTAAATTCAATATGAATTAATCGGGAAATATAAATTGGCATATTTTCAACGACTTTACGTTACATCTTTTTCAATAAAGACCCGTTCCAACAATTGTCAGTATTAGAAAAAAATGAAATGAAAAGTATTATTACATATTCAAGTTGCAAAACTGACCGATGATAAGAAAACTATCAGTAATAATATTCATATCCTTTCAGAACTAGGACTTATTCTGTCCACAAAAAAAGGCAATCCATGCAGTAACAATACAATAATAGTTATTTTATCAGATTCATAATATTTATAAGATAAGCATCTCTCACGACAATATCAGAGACAGTTATTATACCCAAAATCTTCATTGGACTTATTCTGTACATTAATAAAGGCAATGATATAACTAGCTATTCAGTCATAGTTGTACAGCCATCTTATGCTAATAACAGAGAAAAATATTACACCCAAAGTCTTCGCTAAAAGTAGAGAGAGAGAGAGAGAGAGAGAGAGAGAGAGAGAGAGAGAGAGAGAGAGAGAGAGAGAGAGAGAGAGAGAGAGAGATCATTTCTACACGTCTAAAAGATTCATTGTTGCATCACAATTAAAAACTTATTTTATTATAACTTTCATCGGCAGATGATAAAAAGGGCATATTTCACAAGACAGATGATCAAAAATTGTATATTTCACAAAGCATGATTAGAAAGTATATGCGTCACAAAACAGAAAAACAATAAATTCCTTTCAGTTGTTCAAAAAAACAACGCTGGAAAGGGCGAAGGAGCTACAGCGTCATCAATATTTCTTTCTGAAGTTTCCATCCAATTAAAGGAACGCAGTCAATGCCTCAGCGAAGGCGTTCAAAAAAACAAAATCCCAAAAGGTTTCTTGCTTTTAATTAACAACCTTGGCCTCAGGTAGTTTCTTCCAGTCAATTTTCGTTTCCTTAATTGAAGCGCTAACTTTTTCCTATTCCAATTTCGTTTGATTTATAAACAATCACAGTTCCTCAGGTATATGAATTTCTCATTTTGCTAATAATAAAAATATAACTTTTATGATATTTTTTCTTATACCATTTTTGTTTAATTCATAAATAATCACAGCACCCCAGGTATATGAATTTCTCATTTTGCTAATAAAATAGAAATCTAACTTTTATGATACTTTTCATATTCCATTTTCGTTTAGTATTTAAACATTCGTAGTACCGCAGGTATGTGAATTTCTCATTTTGCTAATAAAATTATCATAAATTTTATATTTTTTGATATTCCACTTGGGTTGATTTTTAGATAAGCATGCTGCCTCAGGGATGTGAATTTATCTATCACTTTTATGACATAATAAATAATGTCCATGTCACTGCCGTGTTTTAAATCGTTGTTACAAGTGATACATATATTTATGGACTATCATAAGCTGTTAAACGAACAGCCTTTTATTATTTCTATTATATATATATATATATATATATTATATATAATATATATATATATATATATATATATATATATATATATATATAAACGTTTAATGAATGTGGGTTAAATCTCTATATATGTTGTTTCAGTGTTTCGTTTCCAGAAATGGAATTGGTAGAGGAAAATTTATGGGTAGCAAATGGTAGAGAGTGCATCACTATACAAATAATATCAACAGAAGTTTAAATATACATATGTTATATATATATATATATATATATATATATATATATTTATATATATATATATATGTATATATATATATATATATATATATATGTGTGTGTTGTAAGGTTTAACGATTGTTTTTTTTTATTGAACAATCGTTCTTCGGTTGTTCCCTTGTTGAGGGTGTCCGCTTCTTACAGGCGGTGCTTGTTTTTCTGTTTTTAAGTTGACGTCTCAAGCTTTGGCCTTCAGATAATCAGTCTAATTTGGACAGTCATCGTGTCGGGGTCTAGACAACATATCAGCCTGGACACCTTTATCTGCAGCTGGTTTTTACTTCTTGGCTTCTACAGTTTTCGAGGTTGAGCTGATGGTCAACATTTGTAATCAATGGAGAGGAAGCTTACCTTTAACAATAGCAATGCGCATGTCGCGTGCTTTTTGGGACAGTTAGATTGCCGTTATGAGACGGTTATTTTGATTTCATGGAAGTAAATTGCCGTTATGGGACGATTATTGGGATTGCATAGAATTAATTTTATCGTGCGTGGTTCTTGTTAGTGGTCTTCACATCTCGGGGTAGATGGTCAGAATTGTATTGCAAGACCATGTAAACATACGTAAAGACTGATATTTTTCACTTAGTCTTTGGGTAATTATGGTATTACCATGGCTGACTAAGACTTTATGCTGTTAAGATTTGCTGCCTTGTGTTGTTCTACATAACTATGATAAGACTTTAATTTTTTTTGTGAAGTGATAAATTTTATTTTTCTTTGACTTTAATAATTTTAATGTTTTGAAAATAGTTAGTCTATAAAATTTAATGTTTAGTTAAACTGGTTTTGAATAACTTTTATATTTTTTAATTTTAGATTTCTAAAATGTATCTGTTTTGAATATAGATTGTTCAACCACATAATAATTTAATATTATATTGCTGAAGTTTTATACTGATGCGTAACTTTACTGACTTTAAGATTGCTTAAATAATGATTTAAAATTATATTGCTAAAGTTTATTACTTATGCGTAACTTTACTGGCTTTAAGTGCTTAAGATTGCTAAGGATTACTTAAGTTTATTATGCCAATTATACAAATTTAGAAGTGTAAATGTTAATTACTTTTAATAAAAAAAAATACACATTACTTTGCTGGTTTGTTGTACATTAAGTTTTTTCTTTGCTCCTGCCGATCTTTAAAGGCCACGTTTTAATTTTTTTTTTCTTTACAACTTGCTTCATTAAGTTGAGGTCCATAAATATATACGTATAGTAGTTTGTGCGTTTTAATGTGGCAAATTAGAAGCGGTACAGAATAATTAAGTCATTCCACGACTTGCATTATCTGCAACCGTATCCTCTTCTTTTTCATCACACACAAAGTAGTTATCATGCTACACAATATCTTCCTCTTTGCGGTAGGCACCATATTTATCGTACCGCACTGATGACACTACTGGCATCGCCGGGCACGCCCACCTCTCCATCTCCTCACCCGTCTGGACATGGGTGAGTCCGCCAGAATTTGCCCGTCAACCCCGGAGCACGCCGATCAGGCCCGCTCGTGTGGACAGGCCTTAAGTATTTCATGTAATATCATGGCTTTAGGATTTATATTAATAACCATGGATAACATGTTTATAGCAGATAGCAGTGGGTATAGAAAGAGATTAAGTCATTTTACAGTATTCTTCCCGCAAAATAGGCAAAACTTCATACGAATGCATCTTGTGTAGGAGAAATGTTACCGAGCTAAAGACAACAATTCGTTGCAGCTGCGACAAGACAAGTGTTTATACGAAAATAAAATTGGCAGGAAACTGAAAAAGAAAAGGAGCAAGAATAATGGTCATATTTCTTCGCGTCTTAATTGCCACCTCTTTTATGTTTTCGTCCAGCTCAGATCAAAGGTATTTCGACAGAGTTCTATCCACAAATTCGTCTTCCATTTGTTTTTATTCCAGAGAAAAAGTTCTCCTCCAGAGCGTCTCTCTCTCAGGTTTATGAAGACGGAGTTTTTTTTTTTTTTTTTTTTTTTTTTCTCTCACAAACGGAACTCAATTTTCCTTTTATAGTTTTATGAGCGTTTGTTCTGGAGGCTCTGTGCGACGGTAAACACTGTACGTTTTCTGACCTTGCCAGTCTTTTCTTATTGAAATGCATATTGTAAGAACTTTATAGAAATAAGACACGTAAGATATATCATAGAAATTATTGATTCATTTTTCATGACTTAATCATTTTATAAAAATGACGTGAACTTCAACGCTTGTTATTTTTGGGTAGGGGGTAGATTCGCAATTAAGTTTTAATTAAGCTATTTTCATTAATGTCTTTGAGATTTGTGTAATAACCACAAAAATAATTTTTTTATGCATTTATGACAGTTACAATGGCATATCTGTATGTGTTTTGTATGGAAATCATAAAAGATGCCATAAATAGATATGGAAGATTAAAAGACAGGAGAATAATACTAATAACTAATTTGTATTAATTATATTAGCAGAGAGGGTGGTCCAAAAGAGAAGCATGATAGTCTTTAAAAATACGAAGAGATGTAATATACAGCTAAAGCATAATATTTACAAATTGTACACACTTTATTTCGTAAAAAAAGTATGGAATGTTTCCAACGCTGTGTTGCAACATCATACAAAAAGTACTTCACCCACTTTAACTGAAAAGCAATGCTCCACAGACCAATGCATGAAACATATGACGAATACTCTTGAAAAATCAAGAATTTAAAAATAGATTTCATATAAAAGAAATGTCAAGGCCATTTTAAAATTTATTCCATTCGCCTGACATCCAGCAGCTGTTCACGCATTGTCATGCTGCAGCATCGTAGGTTAATCAAGCTTTAATTGTATATTCATGAACAGAATAAATTCATAGTAGTGCAAATTTTATTTGCTTTTCGATTCGTCAAATTGGATGCTTTCTGTCGTCGCTTTTATATGAGTGGCTCTCTCTCTCTCTCTCTCTCTCTCTCTCTCTCTCTCTCTCTCTCTCTCTGACGAAGTTGCGGAAGAAATCCGTTAACGGGAACGAAAGAGGTGTGAAATTGCTCTCCCTCATGACCTAATTTCCAAATTAATCATGTTAAAGCACAAACTGGGATCCAGTCTCTTCATACATATAAAGCCTTCTAACATTTCTAAATTCAATGCCGACTGAATGTCATGTAATAAGAGTTATCGTCACGGATAAAGTGATTCTACGAATTGACTTCATTAAGATAAACCGAAAAGTGGGGAAGGTATTTCACAGTTATCTAGATTTGTTCCTAAACATCACATTAAATTAGGAAAGAGAGTGACTGGATTTCTACTTATATGATATGAAAGCATTTGAAAGAGCTTATCAAAACAAGGACTTCTTCTGAAGTATCGCATTGATATGCCTCTAATATTTTCGAAGAATGCTGTACTGTACTTTCTAGGAGGTCACATCTCGCATTCAGAAAATAAATGTAACATGACGCTTAGGTTGCACTAAATTCTTCATCTCCTGTGTTGTTACAAATTTAAATAACATCCTCTCTCTCTAAGATTATCTTCACTCTCTCTCTCTCTCTCTCTCTCTCTCTCTCTCTCTCTCTTCTCTCTCTCTCTCTCTCTCTGATAATTATACTATCATATCATCATGAATGACTTATCTACATTTATTTCGGTGTCAATAACCTAGATGTTGTGACGTCAGTTTTAATAGACACAATTAATCAATCAATGACTTATCTTATAGTTAACTGCTTCAAAAAAAATTTTGCATCATTGCTATCACCTGTATAATGAATTACATTACAATTGTGTACTTTTGGGTTTTTTATATTAAATGTACTTCGCTATTTAGGTCAGGAGAGTTTGAAATGTTTCATGGGATTAGTTACCAGGGATACATCTCTGATGTGCAATTAATATTGGCTATATGTATAATAGTCCCTGGTAAACTGCATTTGCCTACTTGGCCAAATAATAGACTGGATACACTTTGCCCTTTCAGACTTAAAAACAATCCCAAAAAACAAGCTTGATGGACAACTGGAAAAATAGGTTTACCATTTTACCAGGAACTATTTTTTTTCCCAGAATGCTTCGATGTTAGTAGACTCGTTTCATTCACGGCAATATCTTTGTTATGGGCTATTTCTCTTAGTTTTAGAGTTTCTTATCTGCTCATTCATAGAATTCAAGTAAAGTAAGCTTTACGGCCAAGAATTCATGAAAATGTTCGTTCGAAGCATTAATTAAGAAAAGAACCGAATGGACTGATAACCTCGCGGGAATTATCCCTTTTTATTCGAAATATGGCTTATTTCTCTTAATTTTAGAGTTTCTTATCTGCTCTTTCATAAAATTCAAGTAAAGTAAGCTTTACGGTCAAGAATTTATGAAAACCTGCACTCGAAACATTAATTAAGAGAAAACGGAATGAACTGATAACCTCACGGGCATTTTTCCTTTTTATTTGAAATCCTTATTATCTATTACACATGACATCAAACACACTTCATGTATCTTTCCTCTTCAAAGTCAGCCTGGTAAAGAAGGCCGCGATGAAGAGTCCAACTTTAACACGCTAGATCTGTTGTACAGAATCTCTCGCATGACCTGAGACGCGTATTGGCCGTTTCCTCCAATGCAATATCTATTTCGATGACATTTCCAAGGCGCTGGAAACCTTCGGTCTGACAGTTTTCGGCGCAAAGTGGTTCTTTGCAGTGACATGAGAAGGAAGCGTCTGCTTCTTGGAATCAACAACATTCTTTATATGAAAGAGCTGTGCATTTCCCCTCTCTCTCTCTCTCTCTCTCTCTCTCTCTCTTCCTAGAGCAGGGGCAACCGTA
This sequence comes from Macrobrachium nipponense, assembly GCF_015104395.2. Taxonomy (NCBI): domain Eukaryota; kingdom Metazoa; phylum Arthropoda; class Malacostraca; order Decapoda; family Palaemonidae; genus Macrobrachium; species Macrobrachium nipponense. Next base: position 33,020,978 of record NC_061090.1, on the reverse strand, counting down.
CTCATTGTTCTACTCGTTGTTTGCCATCTGAATTAGTTTTCGTACCTGCCATTCTATCTCTAAAGAAAAATCTTTTCTTTGCCTCCATATATCCCCTGATACAGTCTGTAGGATCATTGGTCTCAACTGTTGTAACGTTCTCGAGCAAATAAAATCTGGCGTAGTAATGAATTGTTGTTGCTCCTACGATTAGTAAGGGTCTAAGGTAAATGGAAAATGGTATTGTAATCCCGTAGAGTTCATCAAATTCCTTGTTTAAGTGCTAACATACCAAGACTCGGCAGGACTAGCTGCTATTCATTTTTCTTTTCTTCCAAAGTATTAGGGACCTTATAGTTCGTAGGGGTTCTAGTCTAGCTGATGAAATTTTACATTTATCACGACCATCGTTTTCAGAGAGAGAGAGAGAGAGAGAGAGAGAGAGAGAGAGAGAGAGAGAGAGAGAGAGAGAGGGGTACATATTCCAGTGGAAAACATTTAAAAAAACTAAAAGATAAAAGCGATTCTTTCATATCGAGTCCATTCACTATTCCTTTGTAAAACATTTAATCTCGAAACGCGAACTTTCTCATGAAAATTGCTCTACATTTTTGTCAAAAAGACCAATTTCATTGATGTTTGAACTGAAGTCGACTGCGGCACTTTTAATCTGATAGCAACTGATTTCCAAATGCTTTGGAATGCCAATGTTTATTCCAAGGACTAGGAACGGGAATGCTGTCAGTAAATATAATTCGCTTTCAATTGGTAATATCAGCTAAAATCCTCGCTTTTGAATAGAAGAAGAAATTGCACAAAATAAACAGAGAACGAACTGTTATTTAAGGGTACGAAATTTCTCTGCCTTGGAGAAACAATTGTGAATTGTTTCGATGGATTATCGTTTCGAAGTGAACTACTGTAAGTAAGTTAAATTAAAGTCTGTTGAAAGGAGAGGTGCAGTTTTTACTTAATACATTTAGTGTGTTGTTGTTGTTTTTTTTAGTTACAGTTGTAACTTAATACATCTGGTGTTTTTTTGTTATTTTATTTGTGTTGAAATGTATTTTAGATTGGTGACCAATAAAATACTTATGAACTCAAAACACCTTTACATAAATAAAGAAAATCAGGGGCCCATTAGACAGCTTTGAAATTATGATAAAATACAAGATTCCCTTGATATAAAATACATATATGTATATATATTTAGTGTATGTATATATATAATATATATATATATATATATATATATATATATATATATATATATATATATATGTGTGTGTGTGTGTGTGTGTGTGTCTATATATATATATATATATATATATATTATATATATATATATATATATATATATATATATATATATATATATATATATATATATATATATATATATACATATATTATATATATATATATATATATATATATATATATATGTATATATATATATATATATATATATATATATATATATATATATATACATATATATATACATAGTATGACCAGGTTCTTTTCTCTCAGATGATTAAAATAAATTCTTATCATTACCAAAAGGAACAAACATTCAAGCCGAGCAAATCTAACTTTAATGATAATTCCACAGAACAGAATAAGTTACCAGCTGATCTAAGAAAATAAAAAAATATATATACAGCATATAAAAAATAAACAAACAGACAAATAAACAATGGGCAATTGAAAGTAAGAAAAGCATCTCTTTTAATATCACTTATCTAATCCGGAAAAAATCCAATCTAGGATAACGAAATAAGTTGTGTTAGAAGTGGCGTGTAATTAACTTGTGCCACGTGAAGCATTTTTACCACGTGTGGCTTAATAAAATCCCTAAGTCCCCCGCCAGCACTGGGGAAATTGAGACTTATTTTAAGACCACCAATCCACTAATTACCTCTGTCTCCACCTCCCACGTGTGGCTTAATAAAATCCCCAAGTCTCCCCACCCTTCCCCTTGGGAAATAAAGATTTATCTAAAGACCATTAATCCACTAATTACCTCTTGTCTCCATTCCAATCCCACCCATTCTCGCCCCCTCCAACTTCCTCCCCTCCCCAACAAAAAACAACACTCCATCCCGCAATAGCAAACAATGATTTTGATCTGAATTACGATTCTTTGTAATTGTTTACGTGGCTAAGAATGACAGGCTCTTAAAGATGTGTCTTTTTCGAACGGATTAGTGTAGAAAGTTGGCTGGTGTTTCTCTATTACGAGGTTGAGCTGGAAGTTCGAACTGATGTGCTGTGGAGATATGTATAATATATATATATATATATATATATATATATATATATATTATATATATATATATATATATATATATATATAATATATATATACAGAGAGAGAGAGAGAGAGAGGAGATAACTTCCCTAACAGACGCATTCCGCAATCATGAATCGTGCAAAATCACAAACATTCAGTTTACTTAATGAACACATTCGGAGAAGTCCCTTCAGTCCATTTGCCTGAGCCTCTGACCCTAGCAAAAGATTTGACGCAACTTGTTTCCTTGCAACTGTTGACCTACTGTCAATATAACCCAGTTCAGAATCCTTCGGCAAAAAGGACCAAAGTAGAATAGCAAACGAATTTTAAATTCCAATGAACAACTTTAAGAAAAGAGCTCTTCCAGTCTCCCATTCTAAGAAAACGTCTGTCAACATAATTGGCCTGTTATCCGCTTGCATGAAAAACACACACTTGCTGAGGAAGAGCAGAGGTTAATTAGTGTGATCAATGCCTTTTCGTACAATGGGATATTTTTCTTGAATATCACATGTTTCTTTGAATCGTTGACTTTTTCCTACTGCCAAGATTTGGAGTTTGCTCTCTTCTGTTTTTCATACTCTCATAAACTTTCTATCAAGAGGTGGACTTTCTGTTCCTTCGTGGGTAAGGCTCACCATTCTGGGTCACTCTTTGTATTTCTTGTTTTCCATAGGTTTGGCAGCATAAAGCATTGTTTTTTTGGCAGTTGAAATATAATATTAAATGAATGGGGCACGCATCAAAGTCTCCCTTATGTTCTTTTAAACACAAGAAAATAATTCTTATTTCATATAACTTAAGTTGATATGTGAAGAGACACTTATTTCACCTTTTGCTCTCTCTCTCTCTCTCTCTCTCTCCTCTCTCTCTCTCTCTCTCTCTCTCTCTCTCTCTCTCTCTCTCTCTCTGGCATTCACAATATACTCATCTATAAACTACAGTTTCTTCATGAATTTCAGTGCATCTAATATACATACATATCCGTGTCTTTTATATAATATATATATATATATATATAATATAATAAATTATATATTATTATAAGTATCTTATATTTATATAGATATTAAACATATTATATACATATATATATTATATTATTATATATATATAAATTATATATATATAATAATATATATATATATATTTGCATATGTGCTGGACGAATGGTACCCCAAACTCCCTGTCTAACCTTCCAACACTTAAAAAAAAAAAGGTGAATAATAAAGAACTGATGGCTTTGTCGTAGTTACGATTCCACACATGTTTTCTGTTGAAGTACGACCTTGCTAGGTGTAGGGAGGAATGTTTCGTATACTATTTATCTCTCCAATTTCTGTTTTATCTTTCATTTCAATTATTTCACAGAAGTCATCGTTTTAAATAGATTTACTTTACGTGCACTGATTGCTACATTGTAAAACATTACAGGTTGATGAATTTATGCTCGCATCTTATTTGCCGTTTGCAGAAGTTTTCTAAAATCGTGTATCCTCTCTCTCTCTCTCTCTCTCTCTCTCTCTCTCTCTCTCTCTCTCTCTCTCTCTCTCTCTCGGCAATAGCGAGTTACCTGGTTGCATTGATCGTGTGTATTTTTGCAACACGGTTCCTACATTTCGTTCTTTACTGATTTATTTCAGTTTTCCATTTTCATTTTCTTTGATGGTACAAAACTCGAGATATTCTAGCGAAGTGAAAACAAAAATATTTTTAAATTTGTTTTCCCAAATCATCTTTTATGCTTTTCTTTTTGCCGGTGTGAGAGAAGATATGAGACATCACAAAGAATATCAGATACTCTGAATCATTGATATCTTTCCCAATAGCCATAATATATTTTCCTTATATATGTTTCCTTTCTGAAAGAAGATGCATTATAATTCAGGTGAGGTCATTGTATTGAACTTTTAAAACATCCAGATAGCCTGTATATAATCATTATATATATATATATATATATATATATATATTATATAAAAGACACGGATTTGTATGTATATTAGATGCACTGAAATTCATAAAGAAACTGTAGTTTATAGATGAGTATATTGTGAATGCCAGAGAGAGAGAGAGAGAGAGAGAGACGAGAGAGAGAGAGAGAGAGAGAGAGAGAGAAAGAGGATACACGATTTTAGAAAACTTCTGCAAACGGCAAATAAGATGCGAGTATAAATTCATCCACCTGTAATGTTTTACAATGTAGCAATCAATACACGCAAAGTAAATCTATTTAAAACGATGACTTCTGTGAAATAATGGAAATGAAAGATAAAACAGAAATTGGAGAGATAAACAGTATACGAAACATTCCTCCCCACACCTGACAAGGTCGTACTTCAACAGAAAACATGTGTGGAATCGTAACTACGACGAAACCATCAGTTCTTCATTATTCACCTTTTTTTTTTTTTTTTTAAGTGTTGGAAGGTTGAACAGGGAGTTTAGGGTACCATTCGTCCAGTACATATGCAAATGGCGTGACAGTCAGCATATAAAATTGAGTAGGAAGGTACCCTTGAAACCGTCCAGTAAAATGAAGCCTGTTTTAGAATATTTACTTAACGTTTCTGTGGCGCCTAAGACTTAGAAAAGGCAAGTTTTGTATTTCGAAGCAATTATGCTAATTTATGATTTCACATCGTTATAAATATTTCCCTTTATTGGTGCGACTTTTAAGCTCTATTTATAATTTGATATCTTTAATGTGGTGTATCAGTGAAAATGTCCTTTCATCTTAAAAAGTCAATGAAATTACAATAGACATATCTGGCTGTTTCGTAAATATGTTTTACTTATAAATTCAGAGAAGGCAAGTTTTATTTTTCTAAGCCATTATGCCAATTAATAATCTTATAAATGAGTACGAAAACGAAATTATCTTAGCTATATGTAGCTATTTTGTACATTTTTGGGACTTGTAAAATAAAACAAAACAAGCTTTGTATTTCAAAGCGATTATGGTAGTTTATGATTTAATATTTTTTACAAATATTTACTTCCATTGCTGCGGCTTTTACAATTGGTTTATAATTTGTCATTATTACTGTGATATGGTAATGAAATTAACCCCTCAATGATCTCGGTGAAGTTCATTGGAAATATATGCATATTTGGTTACTATTTTAGCGACCATAACGGATGGAAAGCAATAACAAATTATTGATCATTTCAACTATTTCCAGCAATTGCTTAAAGAACCAAACTCTTTGTTAGGGGAAAGGACAGATTTCTGACCATTTTGGTGATGTAAAGTTAAATAAAGCCACGTTAGGAACCTAGTGTGGCGGCCTGTCCTATTACGTTGCCAGACACACTGCTGAGGCTAGAGGGCTGCAGTTTGGTATGTTTGATGAATGGAGGGTGGATGATGAACATACCAATTTGCAACCCTCTAGCCTCAGTAGGTTTTAAGATCTGAGGGCGGACAGAAAAAGTGCGGACGGACAGACAAAGATATCTCAATAGTTGTCTTTTAAAGAAAAAGAAAAAAAGTTTGATCATTCTTGGACATGTTCATATTCGTCTTCGTGTGTGCTTACGCATGATTTCAGGATTCAATTCAGAATGTCTGGATCCAATTCAGAATAATTAATTGTGTCTAAAAATGCATCCATTAGATACAGGACGCAGCATAATGAATATCACTCCCATCATAAACTCTTGCTCTGGCAACACTGCAGCTCTCCAGCAATGCTACGATCGTATGGCAATACTGCGACGCTGAAAGTTTGTTACCTCTTCACCTAATTGATGATGGAAGATATTGCAAGACGGCATCGGGTGATGGAACTAGACTTCGGCTAGAGAGAGAGAGAGAGAGAGAGAGAGAGAGAGAGAGAGAGAGAGAGAGAGATTGAAGGGAGTAAATTAATTTCATATACTTGATTTTATAAACAGCGAAATGGACTGATAACATATATAACTAGAGAGAGAGAGAGAGAGAGAGAGAGAGAGAGAGAGAGAGAAAGATTGAAGGCAGTAAATTAATTTTGTATACCTGATTTTCTCGAGAGCGAAATGGACTGATGACAGATATAACGAGAGAGAGAGAGAGAGAGAGAGAGAGAGAGAGAGAGAGAGAGAGGAGGCAGTTTCATTCTAAAAAGTGGGATTCAGGATTTTAAATGGAAAACGCATTTAAATATATATGTCTCCCTTACTTCCTCTATTATAACATCCATCAGAGCCGACCCCTGGTGTAATCCTACTCTCACCTCAAAACCTTCCGTCTCCCCAACACTGCTCCTCACTCTGGTAAATACATTCCGGTACATCTCTTGTATCAATCGCACATACTTCTCTGGCACCATCTTCTCCCTCAGACTCCTCCATACCTCTTGTCTCGGGACTCGGTCATAAGTTTTTTCAAAGTCAATGAATACCATATGTAGGTCCCTTTGTCTTTCCCCGAATTTCTCCATTATTTGCCTCAACAAAATATACCATCTGTTGTTCCCCTTCCCTTCATAAATCCCATCTGCTCTTTACCTATTTGTACTTCTTCTCTCAGTCTAGCATCTATCATCCTTTCCAGTATCTCCAAAGTGTGGGACATCAATTTAATGCCCCTATTATTACCACACTCTTGGACATCGCCTTTCCCTTTAAAAATTGGGATCAATATACTCCCACGCCACTAATTTGGTATCTTTTCCTGTTCAAGGATCTTTATCATAAGATCGTATAGTATATCCACTCCTTCATCTCCTAATGCTTTCCATGCTTCCACTGGAATCATGTCTGGTCCGGTTGCCTTCCCATTCTTCATCTTCTTCAGTGCATTTAGTACCTCTTGCCTAGAAAACCTCATTACCGTGCCAAAGTTCACTTGCCCATCCTCTCTTATTAGTCTATTATTTTCTTCATTTAACAACTGTTCGAAATATTCTTTCCATCTCTTCACAATGTCTTCCTCCTTTCTAAGCACTACACCCTCTTGATCCTTTATTTGTTTGATATGTGTAATATCTTTGGTGCTCTTATTTCTAGCCTTTGAAAGCTTGATCATCATCTTTAATCTTTCCTTTGTCCCCAGCTCATTATACACATCATCATACGACTTTGCTTTAGCTTGGGCTACCACCTTTTTCACCACCTTGTTTTTCTCTCTGAACCTATCTCTGTCTTCCACTGACTGTGTGACTCTTCCCATCTTTTCTTTGAATCCTTCTTATCTTTTACTACTTTCTCAATGTCTTCATCCCACCACCAACTCTCCTTTTCTTCCCATATGATACCAGATGTCTCTCCTAGCAGCTCCTTTCCATGCCTTCTTATTACTGCTGCATTTCGTGCCCACCATTCTTGAACATCTTCAATCCCTATATCAATATCCTCCAAAACCCTCCTCTTAAACTCTCTTCTTATCCCCTTCCTTCTCTAATTTGTACCATTTAATTTTCCTTATCCTTTGGCTTTGGTTTTTCTTTCCCTTTTCAACTTCAAATCCATACAATAGCAGTCTGTGTTGGGGGGCTACATGGCGCCTGGAATAACTTTGCAGTTCTTGACCTCCACCAGATTTATCCTTTTATATAAGAAGTAGTCTATCTGGGAGAATTCTCTTCCCCCACTCCTATATGTTATTAGGTGTTCCCTTTCTTCTTAAAGAATGTGTTTACTATTGCCATGTCGAATGACATAGAAAAGTTCCAACTACACTCTCTCCTTCTGGGTTTCTCTCCCCAATTCCATGGCCCCCATGCACCCGCCCAATCGCCTCATTTTCACTTCCGACATGGCCATTCAAATCTGCCCCAACTATCACCCTCTCATGCTCTTCCAGTTCTTGCATTATTCCATCCAGTCTCATCCACAATTTCCCTTCTCTTCTTCTGTGCAACCAACTTGTGGTGCATATGCGCTTATAATATTTAGAATCTCTTCTCCATAACATATCTTCAATCTGATGACACGGTCAATCTTTCTATGCACTTCTATTACCGTGTTCTTCAGTTCACTAGACAGTACTATGCCAACTCCATTTCTACCTTGCTTATTTGCTCCACTATAATATAGCTTATATCCATCTCCCAACTCATTAGCTTTATTTCCTTTCCACCGCGTTTCTTACACACACATAACATCTACTTTCTTTTCTCTCATCAAGTCAGCCAATTCTCTACCTCTCCCAGTCATGGACCCAACATTTAGCTGACATACTCTAAACCCAATGTGAGCTCGCTTCTTTAGCTGCACCCGCTCCTGATGCAGTAGCCCTCGCCTTGCCACAGAGTTAGGGCAATGTCTCTGTGCGTCGTAAAATAATAATAAGTTCCTGTACCTGTTATCACGCGACTTCAAATAAGTCAGAATTTTTCCTAAAAATACAACTATTTTTTGTAATATTTGTATAATATTTAAATTCATAAAAACGTTCCTACTCACCTTCATTCAAACTACAAGAACAACTATTTTTGTTAATTTTATAATAATATTCAAATTCATAAAAACATTCCCACCCACCCCCACTCATCCTAGAGAAACAACTATTTTTGTTAATATTTTAATAATATCTAAATTCATAAAGACATTCCCACCCACCTTCACTCCTCATAGAAAAACAACTATTTCCCTAATACTTGTATAATATTTAAATTCATAAAAATCTTTACTCTCCTCGTTCGAGGAGTGTGTGTGTGTGTGTGTGTACCCGCGTGATTTAGGCAGGGGATAAAGTCATGAATAGCCCATTCGTCACTTGTTAGCTTATAGCTATTGACACCCGAAGCGGCTCCCTTAAAATGTGAGTCATATTCCACCGGGGGCCATATTTCTCTTTAACGTCTTACTTCTGAAGCCTTCTTTTGTGGGAGAAGGCTCCAAATCCCTTCTTTCTTTTTCTCAGGTAATGGCTCTCTGCCTGGGCGCAAGGTTTCGTTCAATAATGGAAAGGCCGTTTATGGCCAAGCATTTGAATAAGAAGCGATACGTGTTTTAATTTTATTTAGTTTATTTGGGACACCCAAAAACAGATAATGGAAGAGGTCAGTAATTTTGAGCTGGAATGGGGGGAATTGGGAATATACATAAGGGTAGCGGTCACTGAGGTTGAATTTTTATGGGAGCATTTCTGGCATTAAATTCTATTACGAAAAAATTCCGTTAAATACAATAGTTATAGTGCTATTACTTTTCTAAGATCGCCCTGGTGGGGCCAGGTAGGAAAGGTAGAGTTGTCATATCTGTGGGTATGTAAGTCCCATTAAATGCTTCCCGCAGATATAATCCTTCTTAAGAGGATTCGATTTAGACCTTGGGAGCCGAGGAAAAGGGTTTGCTTCTTCCCTGTTAGTTTTTTTTTTTCATTCCCTATTTTATTTAGCTATTCCTTCTTTCTCTTTCTATTATTATAGACACGCTGAATGGCCTGTTGGCTCCGGTGTTTGGACTTGAAACATGAATTCATAAGTCAATCGATCTATTATGCCCTTAAAAAAGACAACCACTCATTCCTTTTTTGCATAACATTTTTATCAAAATCATCCAAGTCAGTCACAGGACTCACTTTCTCTTCTTTTTTGAAACAATGGAGATTCCACTATATTTCCTGCCTCTCTTGCTTCTTAAGTCTACAAATAGTCATTTCTGACACTTTCGTTGCTTCAGATGTTCTCTGGATAGCCTTCGAAACATCAGTTACAGGACCTTCATGATGTTTTTATAAAATGAAATATTTCAGGAAATTATAGACTATTTCCTTGGCCTCAGGTGGTGGGTGAAGACGTTTACGAGAGTCACTTGGGCTGGGCTGTTCATACTTATCACAGTGGGTGATCGAGTGCGAGTATCCTTTAATGATATTGACCATGAACTTTTGAATCCTCTCAAAAATCACAGGCCCCCTAAACTCAGATCTGGCATCGCCGGGGAAAAATATGCCATATCTTCATTTTCATTAATGAAACTGAGGTTTTAACGAAGAATATAAGAAATAAGAAATTCAAAATATCTGATGCAAACAAAGAACCACATTTCAAGAAATGAAAACTATTTCAATGGACTCCATGAAGTTATATGATTACCATAACATGAAAATTTGCCGCAACGTGTGATATATGTACAGCCGCACCACAGCGATCTTAGAAAAGTAAACGCGCTATAGTCTTTTTTTTTTTTTTTTTTTTTTACTAGATTGCAATCTTACAGTTACTCTACCATTTTTTAAGAGAAAACTGTAATTACAGTTCTGTTAGTTGCTGCTTTTAGGGGAATTTACAAGATTTCGGCTAATTCCATTACTATCAGGTGAAAAGAAATACTTTATTAAGATTATATATATATAATTATTTTATAGATATATATATATTAATATATATATAGTATATAGATGATAATATATATATATATATATATATATATATATATATATTATATATATATGTATGTTATATGTATGTATGTATGTATGCATAAGATATTAATATAGAAGATATATAGAAGATATGAATATATACTATATATATATAATAGGTAGGTATAGATATATTAAAGTAAAAGATATATAGATATGAGATAAGAATAATAAAAATAGATTAGGCATAGGATAATAATAATATGGGGTAGAAGTATATAGATATATATATATATAGATTATATAGATAGAGATTATATTATATATAATATATAAATAGATAGATAGATTATATATTATGTATAGTATATATATATATATAATATATAGATAATAATATAACCACACATAATATATATATATATATATATATATATATATATATATAGATAAGATATATATATATTATAATATATAATATATAGAATATATATTATATATATATATATCATATATATATAATATATATATATATATTATATATATTATATATATATATATATATAGAATACACAAACACTATATATATATATATATATATATATATATATTATACTATCATATATACATATATATATATATATATATATAAGATATATATATATATATGTATATATAAAATATATATATATATATATATATAGTATATATATAATATATATGTGTATATATATTATATATATATTATATATAATATATATATATATATATATATATATATACATAATATAAAATGCGGGAGGCATACACAAATACACTTTTCCTTTTGCAGCTCTGATTTCTATATCATTAACACCATAAAAATTCTGTCGGATCATCCTATAGGTAAACAAACCAATAAAAAGAGCTGTTGCATCAGAAATAGATAAAGTTCAGAATACCATCTACAAAAGAGATGAAGGGAAAACTGAGGAGAGAGAGTCTGCATCTCTTAAAGTTTCTGCAGATACGACAAAGAACCTTAAAGGTCGTTTCGAATTTCTTGAAGGAGGTTAAATACGATTTTTTTTTTTGGGGGGAGGGGGGTTTTGCTGATTCGATTTCCAAGGAATAATTTATTTCTTCTTCTTCTTCTTCTTCTTTTCTTCTTCTTCTTCTTCTTATTTTATTATTAATTATTATATTATTATTCATTATTATTATTATTATTATTATTATTATTATTATTATTATTATTCCTCTTCTTCTTCTCTGTGTTCATGCTTTTCGTTGCAGTGAAATAAAAGAATTTGTTTCTTAATGCAAAAACGATAACTTTGTTTATCTTTTATTTAGCAATTCTCTCAACAGGTTTAAAATATAAAGCAAATCTTAAATATAACTAAAAAAACTGATGGAAAATTTCTTAGCCTTCAAAACAGTGAAAGATAGGCGAGAGAGAGAGAGAGAGAGAGAGAGAGAGAGAGAGAGAGAGAGAGAGAGAGAGCGCAGGAAAAGTATCACGCTCAAATCTTTATTTGCAAGTCATGTTTTCTAATTCGACTTCAGTCAGCTGATCTATTCCTAGCCTTTGTTTTGTTTTTTTTTTTTTTTTTTTTTTTTTCCAAAGACCCACCCTTATTATATTTGAAGCCTAATGCGAATAATTAGGTGTGGAAATTCTTTTATTTTTATATTATATTAAATTTAACGGCCATCTTTTTATGGGATGGCTTCTGTATCCCTATTTGTATATTACTGATAACCTTATTACCAAAACAAAAAAGTAATGTTTCGTCTAAATGTAAAATAATATGATAAATTCAAATCTTCATGAAACGAAAGAGGTAAGATTTAGTCAGCGATGAAACAGCAAAATGCTAGTCAAGTTAATATAGTAATAAGCTATGTAACTCCTGACTTGCTGCTGCAAATTGAGGAATAATTCTCCCATGAACTCCCAGATGCTTTTGAGTCCGTATTTCATCTCCTTTCTCCCCTTTTTCCTTTATTTTCCTCTGTCTCTTTTCTTTCATTAACAATTCCGCAACTCCTCTCGGAGCTGGAGGGAGGAACGAGGCGCCCACAAACAATTCACGTCGGGAACACTTGAAGGTTTGTTAGGAGAGTGAACCTTCAGGGACAAAAGGGAATGTGACTCGGTCAACGGCAGACCTCCAATAAACAATGGGAGAGAGAGAGAGAGAGAGAGAGAGAGAGAGAGAGAGAGAGAGAGAGAGAGATGAGATGTCAAGGAGAAAACGTCTGCGTCAAGAAAGGAAACATAAAACACAAACGTATACTAGAGATTTTTCTGAAAAAGAAAGCATCATGGCGTCTAGAAAAAAAAGACATGAAACAGAAATTGCACTACAGGCAATCAAAGTTAGTCTGATTGTAAGGGAGGAGTTAGCCCATGAACAGAAATATTCCCCAGATTCGTTTTTATCTGCTGACAATTAAAAGGTATGGTCAAGGTCTATCTGTCTCTCTATTCTTCTTTTTCTTCTTTTTCTTATTCATAATTTCTCGTTTCATTTCCTTATGGCATATGACATGTTTTCATTATTTAGTCAAGACTTTATTTCATTTGCACGCAAATTAAACCACTTTCTTATTTAGACGTTCACTGATGCTGAACAATATGGGACCAGAAATAAAACTTGGAACAAGAAAAAAAAGGACAAGGAATTAAGTAATAAAATTGTGATTGCACTTTTGGATCGTAAATCTAAACTGAATGAAAATATAATTTTCTTACATATGCATGACGACATATCTATGACTAGGAATAGAAATGTAGCTTATTTAAGCGAGTTTAAAAAAAAATTAAAAACTAGGAGGAAAGGTACAGACTCTGGCTAGCACTCGAAGAGACCTTCTATACACTACAATAGAAAACGTTTAACAATATATACACTTCTTTGAAAGTCCTTTCTATAGAACACGAAACAATGATTCAAGATATAAAAGCACTTGCTGTGGCAGAGCACAAAGAGAGATATGAAATATATTCCAAAACCAAGGACCCCACAGATTCTGGTCTTCGTACAGCCTCTTCGTCTTGAGAATAAAAGCGAGAGTAGATCAGTTTCACGAGCAGTTTGACAGTTGAAGTTAATTGTGACAAGGCTTGAGAAAGGAGACAAGGAAAATGAATCGTAGACAAAATGTCACAGTTGGTAGGATCTGAAAGTTCTTAAATCTCAGTTATTCCAAGCATCTTTGCATCTTAATTATTTCTTATTGCCTGGGTTCAAGTAATGGATAGCTTACGTAGAGGAATGACTGTCAGCTTTAATGTTTTTTGTCTTCCACAATATTCCATATTTACTCATATCTTTTCCTAGTTAATTACCAAAGCCTCAATAATTGGACATACCACTGCCATTTGTATGGGAAATTAATCAAGAAGGCAAAGAAAATAGCCACCCACCTGTTCACATTATCAGGTGCCCATTCATCCCAAACCTGACACCTGACGATGTTAATTGGCTCTGCACACCTTTAATTGCTCGCGTTAATTTCATGGAAAAGCAATCCAGTCCCCATTCGGAATATACGAAAGTTATTACCAGTCCTAATTCCTTTCCAACAGACGTTTACTTTCAGAATAAAAGGGCTTGTTGTGTTTTCCACATTAGATATTAGCGTTCCGTGAAACTTAATTAAACTTGTATTGTTGTTTATGCTAAAACAGAAAATTCAAGAGTAAGAAAGGAACAACAGCCTTTAATATCACCCAGAATATCCGGAGGGTAGGAGGCGAGAGAACGTACTCTTCCGCTGCATCTGCTGTGTCAAGGGTTATTATAAACAGCAGATGTTAAAGGCAGCTGTGGCAAAATGGCCTCTTCCCTTCCATTCATTTCTCGTCTTTTCGCGTTTCATGGTTCTATCTGACCCGGATATTGTTTTAAGAGTTTATTTACACTTTATACTAGGTACGTGTGCAGGGTCTCGTAGGAATTTCATGGGAAAACTGGTTTTGTTTTATTTGTTATTCAAGGTTTTTGGGGCCTTGATATCTGTATGTCGGAGAAATCCATTGAGATTTCCAAAGGCAGATAACTTTCTGACTTTTGAATTTTGGGGTCTTTCCTAGATAATGAGGGGGTCGTTATCTATGACTAATATTTGTTTGGGGGTCATTATGTTTATATTTATAGTCTTTTATTAATTACGGTCATCCCCCAACGGGGTTGTACTGAACACGCCATAAAGGTGGCTACATATTGGATTAAATCTGGGAACAATCTGAATTTTATTTTAAGGACAATTTTATGTTTCTAAAGGATTCATGAACAGTATGAGCTGATCG